>NC_134703.1:77521504-77834004 GCF_043290135.1 Rhipicephalus microplus
CGCAACAAAAGAACCACTTCCCGGTTACAAGAGGAAGGACAACCTTATACTCGATGCTGATATAACGGAGGCCGAGCTGAGATTTGAGCTCACTCGACTAAACCCGAGGTATGTTCGGGGACCTGATAGAATAACTAATAAGACGCTCAGAAAGTTGGACGACGAATCCATTAAGGCGCTCACTGAGTACATGAATAAGTGTAGGGAGAGTGAGACCATTCCACGTCAATGGAAGACTGCTCAGGTCATTATAATTTCTAAGCCGGGAAAGAAAGAACAGTTAGATAACCTTAGACCAATTTCTCTGACTTCATGTATAGGCAAGCTCATGGAGCACGTCGTCGTTGCGCGTCTCACTACCTACATGGAGTAGAACAGGCTCTTCCCACATACCATGATCGGCTTCAGGCCTAAATTATCAACGCAGGACATATTACACATATTAAGCATCAAATTATTACAGGACATATTATAAATTATCAACGCAGGACATATTACACATATTACACATATTAAGCATCAAATACTCAACGTCGGGACCAGATATTTAGACTCTAGGGCTATCCTTGGCCTTGATCTCACTAAGGCCTTCGATACCATCACACACAGAGCCATACTAGAGAATCTTCAGGGACTGGGAATAGGTTAGCGATCCTACGCATATGTGAAAGACTTACTATCCGACCGCACTGCCAGAATTGTGGTCGGAGAGGCAAGGTCTGAAGAGATTGAATTGGGCAGTAGGGGGACGCCACAAGGTTCGGTGCTGTCTCCCCTGTTACTTATAGGGGCGATGATTGGCCTACATGGAAAACTTGACCAGATTGAAAACTTGACCATCGTGTGCAGATCTAGTGGCCTCGTCTGCGCGGTCGTTGCCATATATACCGCAATGACTTGGTATCCACTGATACGCTACGCTGCGTTGTTCCCGAAAGCTTGTTGGGGAAGAAGCCTCATTTGAGCTACTAACTATTCATTAGGTTCATGACAAAAGGATCACATGAGACAATTAAAGGCACTGAAAAGCAGGGAGCAGTATCTTACCAACTAAGCCAAGGGTCCCAAGCACGCTATACCCGACGACATTTTGCTATAGCAGCCCGTGGCCCTTACGTGACAGTCTACGCCCAATTTTCGCTTTACGACTTTGTGGCTGTTAGGGCTATTTTTAAATGAGGCTCGTATTATTTTGTCGCCTATGATTGATAGTGCATTGTTCGGGTAAGCTATACATACATGACTGGTCGTAAACTTTTTTTTCGCAACCACTTGCTGTCACTTTGTAGAACAAAACTCTGCACTTATGTCCAGATTTCCTTGATGTACAGATTGGTATCCATAGAATTGCAGATTGGAATCTATTTTAGGACTGACCTGTGTATGAGATATGCAAAAGGCATTCTTTCAACGTCAGCACACACTTCGTTCATACTGTTCTAGCCTCCCCGCTGCTTTCAACTCTTTGCTCTCCCGGCCAACTGCAGGACAGAATCTGCGATTGCGACCAGGTAGCTGATGTGGGTTTGAGACCCCTCAATTAATCTAACAAGCATAAGGTCACGCACGTGCTGGTACGGGTCTCACGTACGGGTGGGTCTCAAGAGAATTCATCCACACTCACGCTATTACAAAGCAAGCGATACAAAAAAAACGCAACCAGAGAAGGGTGGGTGCTCCGTGCTGCCTATAATTTTGACACGCCTTAGAAACGTTTGGGTTGTAGGCTTCTAACTTCTGCTGCAGGGGTTTTTTTTTCTTTTTGTCAATGCGGCTTCGTCAAAGGTGAGGCCTAAGGGATGGCTTTCAGCTCTCCCATAGTAGAGTACCAAGTACTCTAAATCGTTGACCGCTTCTTCTAAACACAGATGCTCCTGGAGTTGTCCTTGTCTTTCGTCGGCTTACAAGGCAGTGAAAGCTCTCCTGCGCTTTGTGAGGACTACGGGCCCACGTGAACGCCTTTGACTTTTTCATAGTACCACCGCTGCATACGCGTCAGCCCATGTACTGAAAATTTTCTCCTCTCCTTCCCTTTTCTTTTCCTCTCATCTTTCCCTTTGCCCCAGTGTAGGGTAGCGAACTGGGCACGTGTCTGGTTAACCACCCGCCCCGCCGCGGTGGTATTCGGCTGCTGACCCGCAGGTCGCGGGATCAAATCCCGGCTGCGTCGGCTGGATTTTCGATAGAGGCGGAAATGCTTTAGGCCAGTGTGCTCAGATTTGGGCACACGTTAAAGAACCCCAGGTGGTCGAAATTTCCGTAGCCCACCACTACGGTGTCTCTCATAATCATATGGTGGTTTTGAGGTGTTAAATCCCACATATCAATCAATCAATCAATCAATCAACGGTCAACCTCCTTGCCTTCTCTCTTGTTCTTCCTTGCTTCTTACTCCTGCATCAGTCAAGTATATGCATTGGTCGAGAAGCTTTTCTTTTACAATTTAATATTATTAATCACCAGGTTTTGTATCCGGTGCGCGGCGCTACGTTGCTATAACGTTCGCACCTGTATATACGTCGCGGGGCTACATGAATTCCCCGACTACTTTTCGTATAAACAATCGTAGCAATTGTATTCTTACATTACTAAGCGCTCGTACCGAGGCGTGAATCATGCCCTCTATTTGCCCTTCATCTCTGAATCCAATGCACGGAAAGGAAATACAAAAGTGCCACCTTAATGCACGTGGCTGATAGCGGCTGTATCATGACAGCCCTACAAGTCGTTAGGGCTTCTTCCTCACCAGAGTGTAATCAGTATAGGCCCAGTGCTGGCTGGAGTCTCGAAGGCCACGGCCCGGAACGGTTTTGCGATACGTGCGCCGCTATTAATCAAGCGAGCCAGCGCTGCCGACATCGGTGGTCTCGTCGTCACGGCGCAGGCCGTTCGAACCCGAAAAAGTGAATCCTTAAAAGGCGGCCTCACGATGAGTGCCGTCTCCGCTACCGCTTTCGTCGAAGTACTCGGGTGGACGACGGGCGGAGTACAGGAAGTAAAAGGGGGTGGGCTATCTCCCATTGCTTTCTACGAACGTCCCCCAACCTCTTTACCAACCCCCTTCCCCCACCCCAGACGCACTCTCGTGGCTGCTGGGGTTCTAAGAGCGCCAATCATAGCCTAATTTGAAGTGGCCGAGCGCTCATTGAGTGCGCCCATTAAAGGGCCTTCGACCTTAATTACCGCTCATCATAAACTGTGGTACACTCGGTACAGCGTCTCGTGGGACGAACCGAAAAATAAAATAGCGCGTTCCACATCGTATGCATTGGTTAACAACAGGATGTGATACGTAATGTTCCAAGGAATGTCGGCGTCTGAGACTGTAATAAAATGTAGGTGTTGTTGTTTTTGCTTGTGACTTCGGTAATTGCAAAAAAAAGCAACAGAGAAACAGCCTGCCACTATCCTATACCCACTTTTAAAGTTCTCGAGATTTATTCAGCACATAAACGGATAAGTTTTTCAGAAGAACAACGCCACCCAATTTTCTCCTCCTCAGCTATAACCGCATAACCGGCACAGTAAGGTTTCAGTTGATCGTCGTCAGCTAAACCAGATTACATGTTTTATCGTCGTGAAACGCCGGGCACGTATATGTTACCGAAAACTGTTTCATTTAGTGTGCACACGTGATTTGTTAATGATGACTGTGTACAACCAATAACTCGTCGCGAAAGTAAACGAACGCAAACATCTCTAGAATTTATTGAGTGCACACATTGCGCGTGTTACACGCGTGACGCTCTGCTATCGAGCTTCAGATAACGGCTTCTCTGACGTTCCTAATATTTATATCTATGTGGAAGATCTGACACCAAGGGGCGTATTGTATGGGGGACCTTATTGATTGTTAAAAATCGGGGCTTTAGGTTTATAATGTTCAGCCTCCTCCCCCCTTTTTTTCTTTATGATTTAAAAGCACAGGAGAAGTATGATATTTACCAATGCTGCTGATTTGCAACGCAGCAACTCCATCTTTCATCTTTTTTTTTTGTTTCGTTAAAAAACTGCAAACAGCCCTTTTGCTTTTCTTACCTTTATTATCTGTGATTATTGCTGGCTTCATGTGGTAGTCCATAAAAGAACAGGCCTCTTCAATCGCTTGATTGATTGATTGATTTGTGGGGTTTAACGTCCAAAAACCACCATTTGATTATGAGAGACGCCGTAGTGGAGGGCTCCGGAAATTTTGACCACCTGGGGTTCTTTAACGTGCACCCAAATCTGAGTACACGGGCCTACAACATTTCCGCCTCCATCGGAAATGCAGCCGCCGCAGCCGGGAATCGAACCCGCGACCTGCGGGTCAGCAGCCGAGTACTTTAGCCACTAGACCACCGCGGCGGGGCAGGCCTCTTCAATCGCTTCGATTATTTTGTTCACTATATATATATATATATATATATATATATATATAATATATATATATATAATGTCATTAACCGCCCTTTTACCGCGGAAACCACACTGTTTGTCTGTACACTGTTCTACAATGGCCACACCTCCAAACTTGTGTGAAAGCCCATCACAGGCCGCAATATCTCACAGCACTACTCGGGATGACAACGTCAAAGAAGACATACTTACCAAAAGAAAAAAAAACTTGAGATACCATGACCACTAATATAAAGAGTACATAAACTGACCGCGAGGACGCTAGGAATCGAATGACGCTGGGACACCGGGAAAAAAAAGTCCGATAAAGTAATCTCCCCCCGAGAATGTGGCCAACTTCTCTCGTTCCACCGTCGTCCGAAATCGATAAAGCCATTCTCGTTCCAAGAGTGCCGGCACATTGAACTGAAGTTTTCTAGCTGGCCGCGAATTTGGCTCTTCGAGACCATTTCACTCTCTCCCCATTGTCGTCGGCCCGCTTTCAGAGGAGACTTCCCCCCTTGCTCCCTTCTTTATTTTCATTTGCTTGCTTGTCTCTAGATTACACAAACGCCCGTGTCAGCTGTTTCTTTTTCTTGTTCCCGTGTTCCCGAGACTGATACGTTTCATTTCACCGCACGTTATCATAACCCTTCTTTCCTCTCGTCCGAGCGAGGGAAAGAACCACGGGAAAGGGCTTTTACCGCAAGAACCAGTTTCTTATTCTATTTTCTTCGCATTGTTCTTTCATTTTTATCGAAGACCAAGACGACCTGTCCCTCTTGGCCCAACTCGGCATTACGTCACATCTACAATACTCTGCTTTTAAGGCCCTTAGAGAGAAGCGAAAGATATACAAGCCAAAATATAGCATTTTCTATAACCAACTGATGTTCACCGAAACGAACGTTAAGGCTGTTCATAACCGAAGTCATTAACTTAGTTGTTGGACTAGATAGAGCCAAAGGGAAAGGAAGAGAGAGGCAGGAAGATTAATCAGGTTACGCTTGTAGTTCACCACCCTACGTTGCGCAAGAGAAAGGGCGTAGAATAGCATCAAAGATTGAATGAAGGATTAGAAAACAAGAAGAGTACAAGTACACACATGACTGCTTAACTGTGCACACAAGCGTTCACAACCAAAACCTATTTTCAGTTCAATTAATCTGCGATTGTCTCACAAAAAATGGACTGAAAGCCTTGCTTTAATCAAGGCTTCCCAGAACCATTTCCAAAGTAGCGAGAAATTGCGGCGCGCATCGAGCTACTGAAGGAGCTGCCATTCTGGTGGTGTGTGCGTATGCCGCTCGTTATAGTTACATCAAGGCAGCGAAGACTTGAGACAAGAAGCGTGTGGTCCTCTTGGCTTCCCCGTGCATTATTCATACCATCACATTAATGTCACTCTTATTAGAGCGATCTCTTCTAATTCATACCTTAGGATTATACGTCTAGCAAAAGCAGAGTTACACTTCGGGACACCTTTTTGACCACGCCCCGCCGTGGTGGTCTAGTGGCTAAGGTACTCGGCTGCTGACCCGCAGGTCGCGGGTTCAAATCCCGGCTGCGGCGGCTGCATTTTCGATGGAGGCGGAAATGTTGTAGGCCCGTGTGCTCCGATTTGGGTGCACGTTAAAGAACCCCAGGTGGTCAAAATTTCCGAAGCCCTCCACTACGGCGTCTCTCATAATCATATGGTGGTTTTGGGACATTAAACCCCACATATCAATCAATCAATCAACCTTTTTGACCACTTGTAAATCTACAATACCGTTATCATTGGAGAAAATACGAGAACTATCAGTATCAGGAATGCGCTTTGTCCTAGCAGTTATTTCCCCCCACTGCCGAGCACGTTTACAGTGACGGCATCACCGTCTTTCATTCTTTTCTCATAGTGCTTTTAGTATATTGCGTATGCCACGTGCCTGCGCATTAGTTTTACTTTACTACATGATGGCTGTTAATTCGCCCACAAACGTCCCACACTGCTCCTTGTTCACTGATCATTGTCGTTTCTAAATACGAATATATATACACTGCAACTTGTTGGAGTATTGTACAACTTTTCAAACAAGAAACAGTCGTATACTGAAACACCACTTTACCTGAAGATTCACAAACAGTATATGAGTCTGCATTTATGACATCATTTTATGAAGTTAGTTTCTGAGTTTTGTTTTTTTATTTTGTTTTTTTGGTAAACCAATAATAGGTGAAGCTGTCATGCTTTTTTATTCATAACAAGCCTATATGTAATCCGTAACCTATCGCATCATAAAAATATTGCTCAATTAACTTGCACAAAATGACGCACATTACTATAATTTAGTTCTTGCGGCATTTGTCGTTTGAAGCAATAAATATACGACAGTAATGTAAAGTATGCTCTTTTTTTTCAAATCGATATGCGGCATGCCGTTCGTGCCGCGAATATCTTGAAGTGATTAGGGAGTTTTTGCATATAGGGGCTTCTAACGTTTGGGACCCCCAAGAAATATCGTCGAGGCCACTGCGCATGCTCGAGACCGAAACAACGTTTGAGTTTTCGCGACGCGGACGCTATCTTTCGGTTTTAGCGGAGCCCCAAAACTAGCCCGAGAAATCTTTGCGTCAAAGACACATTGTAGCACCTGCTGGAGTGATGGCTGTCAGTGTGCACCGTAGTGGACTCCAAAAGAGACAACACGTTCAAGTTTCCAGGCTAGCAGAGTGGCCGCATCTAGCGCTTTCTCTCAACTAACATTTGTAATGAAGACTGGTTTACTATACGCCGCTGATCCCGATTTCGATGGTCTATTCCTTGGCTCCTATCGACGCAGCAGCCGGAGAATGCTTGCACTAGGGAAGAAGAACGCCTCCTTTTTTCTAAAGAGGGGGTCACCTTGGGCAAGACGCAGTCGGTAAAGCGCAAAACCCTAACCGTAAAGTCTGTTATCCTGGTTGCCTCAAAGCCAACACCCACAATGTTCTCTGGGGCCTTTATTCAAAAACTACCCCTTCACGTTAATTCGATGTGTAAGATAAATTGCGCCGCAGGCTCAAGTTTTTAATGGTAAAGCGCCGTAGCATGTTTTTCTTTCTCTTTTTTTTTCAAGAATTGTGCATATAACAAGTTCACGCATACAAACACGCAATATATTTTTTTCCTCTGATAATAAAACGAGAAATGCGCTTATGCTCAGCAATTCTGCATTTGAGCGAGTTAATCACCGCAGTTTGCTGTTATAAAAGCGCGTGCCACCCGCCCCCTCTCTCCTAAAAAAAACAGCAACCACTACGACCACACGTATTTCTTCTAGACTTCTAGAAACTGTTAAAATGGATAGCTGCGCTAAACCTATGCACTCCTTTTTCGAACTGATTCAAAGCACTGCGTCGTAATAGATTGCCTCAGTTAACTAATTAATTGCTCAATATTGTGGAAGCAGGACTGATATTGGTTTGTGTCACGCAAGCCCGTGATAAACGGCGTTATGAACCCGGTACAATCTGCAACGACTGCTTCCTTCAGGTTCCTCCCAGCGTTGTACATATCTCAAACTTCAAAATTTTTCAGAGACGACTCTCAGTGTTCCATTTATTGGACTTTTCTTTAGCTAGTACTTGACGAACGCTAAAACTGGTGGTAGCTGTAAACTCAGCAATGAGTGTGAAACATAGACACTCAGTTGTTCCTCGTGACTGCCACCTAATGTGCGATTTTAATTTCTTTTTTTTCACAATAATCAACGAACATTTTTGTCTTATCACCCGTACCTTAATAACCAATTTATTTATATTCGATTTGTCAAGTTAGACCCATGTATTAAGCGTAACTTCCTCACTACTTCCTCGTGCCTTTTTTTTTGTTTGTTTCTACGCGTCACGCTTAAAGGTGATGAGGTGCCGGTGTACGACAGCGTCGTTCTGGCATCATCCATCATGCGTTCGATGCCGCCTACTCCTCGACGTTAACGTCGTAACTTGGAAGTGTGGCAACTTGGGCTTGGCCTTCGTGTCCTTCTTGTCTCTGTGTCGTCGTTTTGTTCTCGCGCTTTAACTATCGTCATAACGTCGTAAGTCACCATGCCTTGCGACAAATCTTAGTTTGGCGATGACGGTGTCGAATTGATTATATAGATGACACGCTACCTGGAAAGAGAAAAAACATGGAGACAGAGATGTGATCAACTCCCCTCACTCAGGCGTCTTTCTATACATGATCCTAAAAACTAAAAAATGCGATAAGAAAGCCAAAGAGACAAGTGTGCTGCCTCTGGAATGACCCGTCAGCCCAGTAATTGTTTTTTTTATCCCCACTTGTCAAGCAACCTCAATCTGGCATCGTATGGTATGGTATCAGTTGATGCAACTTATGAAAAAATACGAAGTGGGAATCATGCCTTAATATGTTAGAAGCACCGCATATCAGAAAGTAATAATAATAATAATTGTTGTTGTTCAACGTCAAAAAAAAACACCATATGATTAAGAGAGACGCCAAATTGAAAGCCTCCGGAAATTTCGACCATTTTGGGTACTTTAACGTGCCCCTAAATCTAAGCCCTCTGGTTTGAAGCATTCTCGCCTCCATCAAAATGCGACGACGCGGCCGGGATTCCATTCCGCGACCCACGGGTCAGTGCATTAGCCAGTGCGGGTCAGGCTAAGTGCCTTATCTACTAGATAACCATGGCGGGTCATATCAGAAAGTAGCTATGCCGTGGTGCTTCGAATCCCGACCACGGCGGCCGAATTTCAATGGAGTCAATTTGCTGGAATCCCGTGTACTTATATTTAGGTGGACATTGAATTACATCGAATCGTCGCCATATTTGAAACCCTCAACGGCAGCGTTCCCCGTAATGATGTGGTGGTATTGACAAGTAAGACCAGAGGACGGACACTTTGACTTATTTCGCTATTGGAAATAAGACGTCGACACAAGTTGAGTACCTAGAGAAAATTCCGCAACGTTTGCGTATGTGGTGTCATATGTCCAACCTGCGCATCAATAAAGTAAAGTTAGGCAATTGTGACTAGAAACAAAATGTGTTCTTGGCTATTCCGTTTTCAACGCCTGATACATTTATTTACAGGCGTCATTCGTTGCGCCGACGGGTAGCGCTTCCGCTCTTATCTCTTCCGCCGTGTCTTCCATTTGTCGGCTTCTGCCGATTTCACTGTGTGCACGTCTGGAATTTTCATGGTTTGCTATGACGGCGAAAATCGGTGTCTGAGAGTGTGAAGGTGTTCAAGATGTTAGAAAAACTACGAAAAGGACACGAAGCGTGCTGCGCTACTTTGTTGTGCAACAACTCGGGAAGGAGCAGCTCAGCGAAATTGTGCCGCTTCCCGGCGGACGACGGGTAAGTACGCTGTTTATTCCAATGTTACGAAGAATCAAGCGCTATTCCTAACAGAAGAAGTTGAAGGACGAACCGAGAACTTTTCTTCTCTTGCTTTGCAGTCACGTTTTTTGTAATTCGCCCAGGACATTTATAAGTAATATTGTGAGCATTTAAAGTTGCTTGTGGACAGTCTTTCGATAGACGATTGATGCCAGCTGAGGCTCAGACGGAAATTTCGCCGTGGTGTCAGTTGTGTAAACGGTTCTTTTTCATTTTTTTCGCGAGAAGAAAACTTGAGAATTATGTGTGCCTAATGTGCTTAAACGTTTTTCCTAAAAGGTTCAGGTTTAAAGTATTGGGATAATCAGTTTTTTGTTTCAAAATGACCATCATTGAATGTTATTAACGTGAAAGCAGCTCTAAATTGTTTTACGTAGCAGTGACCATTCCGGCCGTGTCAGGAGCAGTTCGAGTTACTTGCCCAACTGCCTAGTTGCGGATCGCTCTTTGACCTGCTCTAGAACACATTTTCTTGTCCCTTTTTCGCACACTCAATATTTCTTGTGCTTTCACGTGTTGTTTACTGATATCTATGGTGACATTTCTTTGATCACAGCGAAAGCTGTTATGAGATCACAACACAGATCACGTGCGGCGCCGTAGCTGTCTGTAACCACTATCGCACAAAATAAAAAACTAAGTAAATAAAAAACACTAAGGACAAAATAGGATTTGAATCCCGGTCCCCTACGTACCAGACCAGTATTCTACCACTGAGCCTCACCGGTGTTAAGAACTCCTCGACCTACTGGCCTTAGGCAGGCTCAATCGTCGGGGAAGTTAATACATTTATATGAGTAATAAAGCGTTATTAAACAGCAAAGGAACAACCAGGCGTCAAATAGTGCGATTTGCGCAACGAGTGGGTCGTTGAACGCTCCAACTCTTTTCAAAAGCTTGATCTTTTTTACCAATTGGCTGCGGCGTATACTACCTGAGGGAATTGTAGGGATTACGAGAGCTTGTGACGAAATTCTTCATCATCATCAGCCATAGCACAAAAAAAAATTTCACGAAGTTCCTTGCAAGTGTGCAGCAAGTACTATACTTCTCCGAAGAATACGAAGAATGGCATAGTGAATGTCTGCCTACTACGCAATGATTGATGGCGTAGTGGGTACCCTGAAAGTGAGCGTGATAGTTACCTAAAGAGTGTTTAAAAAGGCTCTGAAATGCCACTCTTCAATTTTTCGCTGTGATTGTGCGGCGCATTCACTGCTGGCCTGGCGCGGGGTTTTTCTAGGTCTTACGTGTGGCGGAATTACTCGAAAATGAGAAACCTCGAATGGCTGACACGAGAGCAGTCGAGCGTGATTTGAAGGTTATCGTGCGAGCATCGACAAAGAACTACAGCAGCGCCACCTTCCAGAATACTCTAAGGAGGTCAGGGAAGTACGATGCAAGCTTCACTTTATCGGATCACTATACCACCTGAGGGAGCTTTTTAGATGTAGTGGTGCCAAGTAAGAGCTTTACCACGTATATCTCAGCTATTTTGTTATCGTCTGAGTAGATAGGAGCCCACGAAGTTATACGCTTGATCACAGCTGATGGAAAGCTTTAAATAGAGAGAAAGGGTGTGGAGGGAATTGTAGGGGCGATTGTTGTAGCATGGAACTGACAATGAGGGTGAGAAGAACGCACTATCTCGATTTTCACTGTACCGAAACGAGCCACTACACAAGGATTCTGTACCGCTAGACCAGACGACGCTCGCGCGATAATCGTCATATCGCGCTCGACTGTACAACGGCCACCGCCTATGCTCGGATCATTTCACCGAAAGTGCTTACGCCAATCCTCCCTAAACGCGGCTCTTGTAAGTGGATATTGCCACTCTCGCAGAGGAAGTGGGGTATCGACGCAGGTAAGAAAAACGAGTTGTTAGCGGTAGCGATGGTGCGCGCTTTCGATATTCATTTTCGCCCACCTTACTGTCTGACGCGTGATACACATGCCATATTTGAGATTGAGTTCCAGGTGTGTGATTTACACTTGATTACATGTTATCACCTAAACATACAATTATCTTCCTTCGCTACCTACTTCCCGCCGCGGTGGTCTAGTGGCTAAGGTACTCGGCTGCTGACCCGCAGGTCGCGGGTTCGATTCCCGGCTGCGGCGGCTGCATTTCCGATGGAGGCGGAAATGTTGTAGGCCCGTGTACTCATATTTCGGTGCACGTTAAAGAACCCCAGGTGGTCAAAATTTCCGGAGCCCTCCACTACGGCGTCTCTCATAATCAGAAGTGGTTTTGGGACGTTAAACCCCACAAATCAATCAATACTTAAATGTGGCATATCTGTTCTATCTTCAAGGAACGCCCTGGCAGAAGTCATGTTTGCTTTGACTTAAGACCACCCGGAGTGAAACAGCGCTGCAGTAGCAGGTATGTACAGGCCGGCTTGTTGCACTGGTTATCAAAGATCAGATCAGGTGCGTATCTTCGCTTTGTGTAGTGAACGATGAAGTTAGGGGTCTTGTGAGAGTGGTAGGAGGGGGGGTGGGGTTGTGGAAGAGCAAAAATACAGGGTATGGTGAAAGGGCGAGCAGCACGGAGCACCGTTATATACCTTTTTTTTTTTCATTTCGTCAGCTATGGCTCCACGTGACGTTACTCTGATTAATGTGTTCCCCATGCACAAAAAAGTGCATGCTTTTTTTAGGAGCTTGCTCGGCAAGCTTTTTATACTCGCACCTTGTGCGTCTACACTTCTCCGGTGACTTCGGAAATGCTCACTAGATGGTGAGCCGCCGCTCCACGCATGGCTTGGTGGCTAGGTGGCGTGAGCCACCACCCGATCAAAAGGGCACAGCCGGATACATCCATCCATTCATCCATCCATCCATCCATTCATCCATCCATCCATCCATAATGCGTCGGCGCTCCAGTGATTCCAACAATGCTCACTAGATGACGCGTGCTTTTCGGTGAACAAAAAGTATCTTTACGAACACGCACGCGCTGGCTTTGTGCTTTTCATCTATAGCTGCGTAGCCCCAGAACAAGAGCACCGAAATGTCCAGCGTGAGAGGTAGTAACTCTGATGGGCAAGAGAACAAGTACACGAGTACTGAGATAAAAATAATAGAAAAAAGATAGAACAGAGGATAGAGAAAGAAAGTATAGAGATTGAGAGAGAGAGATAAAGATGCAAGGAAAGGCAGGGAGGTTAACCAGACGCGCATCCGGTTTGCTACCCTGCACTGGGGAAGGGATAAAGGGGAGAAAAGAGGTTGCAGAAAGATGAGAAGGTACACACAATCACGAGCACATTTGGGGAGCACACACAGTCTACAGGCGGTCGCTCAGGTTTGTTGACTTGAGGTAAAGTAGCAGTGCTTTTGTTGCTTTCTGCGCAACTGAGGCAGATGCCCAAGGTCCTAGTATCTTCTGCACACAAAATGGTCCGGGGTCAAGTCGATTCAAAACCATCCGGAGCTGGCATCGCTGTGTGTCGTAGCAAGCGCAACTGCACAGGACGTGTTCGATGGTCTCTTCAGCTCCGCAGTAGTCGCATGTAGGAGTGTCTGCCATACCAATGCGAAAGGAGTACACCTTTGTAAATGCAACACCCAACCAAATGCGGCATAACAGTGTCGCATCGGAGCGGGAAAGTTGTAATGGTAGCTTTAGCTTGAGCGAAGGATCCAGTTCATAAAATTGACACCTTTGGAAGCTGGTAGACGACCAGAACGTGCGTGTGAGATCTCGAGCCAGCAGGTAAAGTTGTCTTGCTGCATCATTCCTTGATAGAGAAATCGGGACTACACGGGTTCCTTCATGGGCTGAGCGGGCTGCATCATCGGCTAATTGATTTCCGGTAATACCGATATGTCCAGGCAGCCATTGATATATAATATCATGCGCTCGTGCTAGAGCTTCATGATGGCAATGTCTTATTTCTTGTACCAGTTGGTCATGACTCCTCCTACGCATGGCAGACTGCAAACTCTGAAGCGCTGCCTTCGAATCACAGAATATGACCCATTTTCCTGGACGTTCTTGAACGAGATATTGTAAAGCAGCCCTTATAGCAGCAAGCTCTGATGCCGTAGATGTAGTCATATGAGACAACTTGAACTTGATTGTCATTTCTGCAGCCGGAATTACAGCGGCACCTGATGAGCTGCTGGACGAGACGGACCCATCAGTGTATATCTGCGTTCGGTCTAAGTACAACTCATGTAATAATAGCAGTGTTGCTTGCTTCAATGCTACTCTGGAGTGACTGCTTTTCTTTTTGATTCCCGGAATTTCTAGACGTACTTGCGGCTGGTCGAGGCACCACAAAGGACAAGCCGTTCTCGCAGCTGGCGTATATCCTGATGGAATGCTGTTTAGGTGCTTGGCTATGACGTCTGAAAACGTAGCACGTGGTCTTCCGGAAGGTAGAAGGGCCAAGTGGTGGTCGGGGACACGGCTAGCATGTTGAATGTGCGCTCTGAGGCAATCCACAACTATATATGTCCTGACCGGATGGTCTTTGGCAAGCATGATTGTGGCATAAGTAGAAGCGCATCGGGGCAGTCCTAGGCAGATACGCAGTGCCTGGCCCTGCAAACTCTCCAATGAATGAGTATTCGATTTGCAAGTGTTAGTCAGTACCGGCAAGCTGTAGCGCAATAGACCCAGAAATAGGGCCCTGTATAGCTGTAGCATGGAGGCCACAGAAGTTCCCCATACTTCACCGCACAAGAATTTCATGATATGCACAATAGATAGCAGTCTCTTCTTCAAGTACGCACAATGTGGGCTCCACGAAAGACTTCTGTCGATTATTATGCCCAGGAAACGATGCGTCCGTGCATATTTGACACTCTGCCCATTGATGTAAACAGGGTATGGCGTCATTGGTTTGCGTGTAAACGCCATCAACGCGCACTTCACAGTTGATATATTTAGGCCTTGTTTCTGAAGGTAGGCTGTTGTGCAATAGAGATTGAGAAGATGATAGAAGGAAAGGAAGTGAGAAATATCGAAATGTGAGAGAGCAAGAAAAAGAGTGAGAAAGAAAAGCATAAGAATTGAGATAGGAAAACAAAGAAATAGATTAAACACACACACAAAACTGAAGAAAAATAAAAGAGATAAACGAAAAAAATATATGAACAAACGAGGAACGCCTCCAAGCTCCACACTTTGGTTCAGTCTTGGTATCACAATTGCGAAGCTGCTTTTGGTTTGTATTATTATTATTATTATTATTATTATTATTATTATTATTATTATTATTATTATTATTATTATTATTATTATTATTATTATTTCATGATCATTTCCGGTGCACAGTGTTTCAGATTGCTGGCCCCGATGAAGATGCGGATATTTTCTTTTCATAACGAGCGATTTCACATTCGTAAGAAGGCGCGGCGCTCCTGGTGTTGCAGCTAACGATACGGCAGTCACACGCCCTTGTCGCGTATCACGTATGGTGTGCGCTATGAAACCCGATCTCGTGGAATTAAATCGCGTTTCGATGAGCGCGAAATTAATACACGCCTCCGGTAGTCGATATAGACGTCCACAGTACCTCACTACGGCGCGTCTCATAGCCGTAGTGAGTGTTTGCAGAACGGCACATTTGAATGTGGTGAAGCGAAGTATTTCCACCTGTATACAATCAGCTCCATAAGTTTCGTTTCCACTGTGTATAGTAGAAGTATACTGCAGGAGCAAAAGTATGCGTGCAGGTTCTCAGCTGCTCTTAAATGATTGGGATTCCATGTCATCTTGTCAGCGGTGAAGAATAGCGATTCGAGAATAAAGAACTTGCAATACTACAACATTCTGAAACAACTAATGAGAGACCAGCAATGCTTAACATGTTACGTTCTTGTACGACAGCATTAAAATTTGGAGCACTGCCTAACTTCTTTTAGATCAATGTTTTTGGTTGAAGTTTATATTCGGAGCTACCCACTCTGAGTTGGATACGCCATCTTATTAAAAAAAGGGCGTGGATTTGCTTAGGCGGTAGGTTAAAAATGCGAGTTTGAATGTTACACATGTCCGTATATATTGCCAAAAGTCGACCCCGTTACAGCCAGCTACATCTCTTAGTAATTACCAAATCATCTCTATACAATGCGATCATCTTTACTTACTATACGAAGGGCAAAGTTGTACGCCACTGTAACATGTATTGCACGCCTTTTTTTTTGTCAATGTGCGGCTAATAAAACCAGTGAAAAAACTACATTTTTCGACTATTACTTTTTCTTGCCAAAACGAAGTTTCGCACGTCAAGGTGTGCTGGCTCACTCGTGTGGAACCTAGAAAGATTAGTGAATAAATGTTTTGTGCACGTGCTGAGATTTCAGAAAAAAGAAAATTAGCAACTGAAATCTGCCGAAAACATGCGCAAGAGAAACACTATCCGAAAAGAATTTAGCAAGCTGCATTGGTTTCCGCTAGCGGTTTTCAAGATAGAGGCGCGATCGTAGTGCGCGTAACACGACACAGGGCACAAGAAGAAGACAGAGAACAGACTTGGCACGCACGAGCGCTTACTCGCAGCAGTATGTTATTGTGAAACAAGCAATCACATGTGTGAAGCCTCTTTCTGTCTGTATCTTTGTCATGTGTCATTCGCAAGAACCAACAAACTCAGTTGACAACCACCTTAATGCACATAACAGATGACAAGTGGCGTGGCGATTCCTCCTCGCACATCAACGAAAACTTTGATATGGCAGCAGCGTTGTTTTGTAGTTGTTTATGTTGTATTTTCTGTTTCCGAAATTTGGTCTACCGATCGCCAGGGGATCAATTGGCACTCGTGACGCAATATTTTCGGTAACCTGGGGGTATACCAGCTGAGCTAGCTATTAACAATTATTAATTAAACCGAGAAGCATGCACTTCATATTTGCGCTAAAGATAGATTCAAGTGAAATTTACTTGCGGAATGTAACCACCGTGGCTTGGCTTCCTTTCTATACTGCGAGAAACATGCACGCTGAGTTGCATTTCGTCTAATTGTGTTCTGTGACAATTGACATTTTGAAGTCTTCTATGTGTCTGACGCGGTGAACTCGTGACCACTGATATGCGTGCGAGCACATTGGCTGTCCTCCCTTTTCTTCTCATTTTTTTTATTATCTTCCTCCTCTTTCTTTCATCCTTTAGAGTATAAGGTAGCAAACCGGGTGCAAACTGGTTGCCCGCTCTACCTTTCCTCTGTCATTCTCTCTCTTGTCTTGCCCGATGCTTTGGTTAGCTCAACCTGCCAGCAGTAATTTCATCCCACACACGACGCAGTCGCATGGGTCGTGGCGTAAACGAAAGGTTACGAATCACCTAGACACGCCAGAGTCGACGGGCACGAGTTTTACGCGAAACCAGTTAGACGAAGTCCGCTAAGGCACGGTGACTGGATGAAAAAGCGCACGAACCAGCGGCCGTGGCTGAGGTCGCTGGCAGCGCTGGGTATAGCCTGAGCAGTGCTTTAACGAAGATCCACGTATGACAGCGAGAGAAGACGCCGACGTGCTTCCGCAGGCACATACACTCCAGCGCCGAGTGAATGATTGCAAAAGCACAGCTTGAAGCCTGGAGCCTTCTTCAGTGGGAGGGGGCGGAGTGTTGCGAATGCCACAAGGATAAACACATGGGCCAGGATGCCTCAGCGCATCCTGACATATCTGAAGGATTGGGGAGGACGCATTAGGGCACTCCAAATGGGGCTAAACGGTGTAAGGAAGCGAAAGAGGTACGAGAGGGTGCCACGAAGTGAGGGAAGGCTTAATTTGCATTTAAAGCGTAAGAGTCTTCTTGGGGCGTCTGGCTATGGATAGAACATTTATATTATTCGCACAACAAACACTCGGAAGGCCTGTTTATCTTCGCTATATAACGACTCGCGCTACCTGCCAGGTTACTCGAATATTTTCATTCTCTCTCCTCGTTCTCTGCTTGCTTCGGAATAGCGTGTCAACGTGTTTGACATTTGCCTGCAACAGTTTCTTTCTCTGACCTTGGAAGGGGAGAAGATATTAGGGTGATTTGAATAACGCGACCGCCAAAACGTAAAGCGGCGATGACCGCTTTACAGAGCTGAGCTTTTTGGCTTGCTCCCTAACTTTATGCGATTTCTGTTTATTGTTCCACATGCATCGGAAATCTTCGCTGTACGGAAAAAGAAATTGTGATGCCACATTTGGTCGCTGCAGCCCGTTCCATCAGACAAGTTTTTTATTGTTTTATTTATATTTGAAAACATATAGTAAAGTAGTAATATACAGCTCTCCTCATCACCCCTCTGCCTCTATCTATCTAGCTGTATATATTTCGTTCTCTCTCACACCTCTCTCTCTAGCGAGAAACGTACAGTCCACTAACTCGAGACTGGAATGTTTTCTGGTCCCTTCGGTGCGACGCTTTTCCGCAATCCCCACATGAAACACCTCATCTCGGCAAGTTAGCGAATTACTAGCAGTGTAATTAAATTATGGTCCACTTCTTTTGGCCGGATCCTGTCCCGTGCGTGCGGCGGAGAGGTTTACTCTAGCAGAGGGCTTAACCACATAAGTTTTAAGTTTGAACACGAGTCCACGCACGTGCTGCTCATTTCTCATCTACTACGCGCTGCGCCAAGTGCTTGATGAACAACCCAGTTCATTTTTCATAGAACTTGGTGAAGTTAGAACACAACACAGCCATGTTATCGCTTTCGGTACCATGCAAATTTAAGACAAGGTCGATTCTGCTTCAGACTTCCTGTCTAAAACCCACCGCTTTCTAACGTGCCTTGTCGGCAGAGCTCGCTTTAAGCATAACGTGCGTGTGTTAGAACATAAAACAAGTTTTCAAAGAGCAGTCATATTTAAAAACGCTTGCACACTTCTCTTTGTATGGACTGAAATCTCACCAGAGGTAAGGGAGTTGGGCGGTGAGGGGGTGTACAAGTTTTATAGAAGTGTACATGCGGCAGGGTGAAGAAGAAAGACGAAGTGTTCTCTTCTTAGAGCACCTGTGACTTTCTTTTGGGGCCAGTACACTTTGGGATTTAGCCACACGGTAATATCAAAGGTATCGTAGTAACTTTAATATGACGACAGATAAATTGCGAGCAATGTGCATTGTGCCTGAGATGTGATTCTTTCTTTAGGTCAGCTAGCTTCAGATACTTTTATAACTGCCTCAAGACTTCCAGCAGCGATAATTAGTGGGGCAAAGATCATAGCACTACTTCAGCAACAATTTTATCGTCGTTGAGCGCATATACAATTATCTCGAAATTAACATAAAAGCTTTTTTTAACGCAAAGCGTGCGAGTATAACATGATGCGTGTAATCTTTTCCATAACTCGATCATCACTTTTATGCTACCCTTTAGAAGCTTTGAAGAAAACGCACCGGCAGCACCAGTTTCTCTTCGACTGTGCCGTCGACGCGCTGAACTCGGCAGGTTGAGTTTCTTTGTGTTGACTTCTCCACGAGTTTCGAAAGACGCGTCAGTCACGCGTAACTCAATTATTCTCGGGACAGTAATTAGGTTACGCTCGACGTGCACGCGTTCATACGGTCAAGCAATTAGTAGAGAACAATCAGACAGGTAGCGCTGCAGCAACGCTAATTGTAGCAGGTGCGGTGACCCTGCATTCCACGCCATTCAAGCTCGTTCAGCAGTTGCTTCAATACCCGGGAGCAAATATGCACGAATCGATGCTACAACAAACCTGGTGCATCCCACTTTCTTCTGTAATAATATATGTTTAAGAAGGATTAATGCTTACGAGCTGCAGCTTACGTTGTTTGGCTGATAACAACTGTACGCAACGAAGTTGACAGAAAAAATTGGCAGCATATCCACGGAGTGAATGATGGAGAGTGGGGCGAGGCATTCGTCCGTCCATTCATTCTTCCTTCCGTCCGTCCATGCGTCCGTCTGTGTGACCGTTCATGCATCCATCCTCCCATCCATGCGTGCGTCTCTTCGTGCGTCCGTCCCTGCGTTCGTCCATGCATCCGCCCCTGCGTCCGTTCATGCGTCCATCCACGCATATGTCTGTGTGTCCGTTAGTCTATCTATTCAACACTCAAAGTACCACCATCTCGCCTCTTTTCATCATATTTTTACGAGGCATCTCCGTTACAGTATATTCCCTATATAGAATCACCGCCATCCAGCGGACATTCCAAGGACTAAACGAGAGGTGGCACATGCACACTTTCTTACGGCTTGCGCTTTGTGTCTACTTCCAACCTTTAACCACTTCATTGTATGTACTAGTTCTCTGTATTCGTGGCATTGCGGCCCAACGCTCGCCAAACCTTTCTAAAACCAAGGAGGTTACGCCCAGCGAGTATAAGGTAGCCACCTTTTCCTGTCAGATAGTGCTCAATGTACATGTTAATGGCTGCTAATGGGAAATGAGAGACAGGAGAATTTGGCTTTTACTTTCTTACGGCTTGCGCTTCGTATCTACTTCCCACCTTTAACCACCTCGTGTTCATGGTATATACTAGTTCATTGTGTTCATGGCACTGAGGCTCAACGCTCGCTAAACCTTTCTAAAGCTAAGGAGGTTACACCCAGCGAGTATAACGTAGCAACCCTTTTTTGTCAGATAGTGTTCAATGTACATGCCAATGGCTTCTAATGGGAATCGCAGCGTGCGCGTTAACTAAAAGCCGAATGCTCATCTCTCTCATTCCTTATTAGCAGCCATTAACAGGTACATTGAGCACTATTTTTTATTGTTCAACAACGCAAGGAAGAAATCTCTCACTGGCACTACCTTCGAGGTAAAAAAAAACCATTAATGTTTTTTTTTGTAGTCACGGCTGTTTCAAAGTATTTTTGTGACACTCACATGCTGATCGCACGTGTTTTGTACTGACGTGTTCATGACTGCCCATAAAAGCAGCCGCATACTCGTATCTCTGTTAATCCTGACGAAGGCCGTGCCACGGCCGAAACGTAGAGTAAACAACTATCAAAATTTCGTAATTGTGCTGCTTTATTTGTTAATTATATTTGCACCGGACCCACAGAATTTCTTTTTTGAATCATATATATATATATATATATATATATATATATATATATATATATAGAGAGAGAGAGAGAGAGAGAGAGAGAGAAAGAGAGAGAGAGAAAGCAGTCTAAGGTGTGTTTATTATTTATATTTTGCGTATACGTCAGGCCTTTTAATAGCGCCTGCTGCTTTTTCTCACAGATTATAGAATTTTCAAGCAATGGACGCAATTACATAAAAAATGAGCTCCAAGAGAGAAAGTTTTTGAAGATAAGTCAATCCATACAAATTGTAAGATATTCGCGCATCCTTTCACGTAGCGACACGAAAAAAAAAAGCAGGCGCTAAACATCGCTTCACTTTACGAGTATGCATGATACACGTTGAGCAGCAGTTACAAGGGTCACTTCACGTAATCTACAGCGTCGCGCGAGGGCACCGAAGTACCTAATAAGTAGTCTAATTTTAGTCCTGCGCCTCACCACACAGGGCTATCCAAGATCACGCTAAAATACTATAAAAGTTTGTTTAAATCACCGAGACAAATATTCTCTCTGTGAAGGGAAGCCACGCCCGAGAGCCGTCATCAATCAGGGTTCTGCCGGAAGAAGCGCAGTGAAGAAAAAGAAAGGAAGAAAATAAGAGATGCTAGAAAAACGTGGTTTCGAGAGAGCAAAAAAAATAAGAAGAAATCTCGGTGGGGGTTTTCTCGGGAAACGTTATCAAGGAAAAAAGTATATAGAACACCGGCATTACCAATTTCGCCAGCGTGAAGACAGCAGAAAAAAGAAATCTTGAAGCGAATTTGAATCAGTAGGTAACTTACTTTTAAGAACTCCATCATGCTCCTGTCGCTCTGACTAAATTTGTCTGGCCATGATGGATGTAGACTGCCGGACTTCGCTTGTAAAGTGGTTCAGAAAGCATTACGTGTCTCATGCGGCCTTCAGTGCATTGAAGCGAAAATCCTCCGAAAGTTACAATACTGGCTAATGAGAAGTTTGAGCGCAGCCGTTTAAGTGTTTTGATTCTGCGATAAGTTGAGGCAAATGCGCACGTGTTAAAGAGACGCGGTGCGGCACTACTAGGAGTATGAATTTCTCAGTTTCCAATTGAACGGTTGGGGTGAACCTATTATTGCTAACCTGCGCCGCCACTGGCAGACTCGAGCGCTGCGCCGATTATAAACGCTAGAGCGTTTCCAGATACCTTTCGATCTACTGAGTGTCCGACACTTCGACCGACACACATCTTCTCCCGAGTCTCGCATGTCAACTAATGTTCTTGTGTCCTTACGTGAAAGGTATGCGTAGCGCTGTCACAACCAGTGTGAGGAGGTACGACGCATTGCAGACACTATAACACAACCGGCCTCGCCATAGTGGTCTAGTGGCTAAGGTACTCGGCTGCTGCCTCGCAGGTCGAGGGTTGAAATCCCAGCTGCGGCGGCTGCGTTTTTGATGGAGGTGAAGTTGATGTAGGCCCATGTGCTCAGATTTGTGTGCACGTTATTGAACTCCAATTGGTGCATATTTCCGGAGCCCTTCACTGCGGCATCTCTGATAATCATATGGTGGTTTCGGGACGTTGTAAATCCCACATATTAGTCAATCATCTAACGCAACCACAACGGTGGAATTTAAAGATAACGCTGTTATAGGAGTGTTGCTGTAAGCCCCGCGCTTCCTTATAGAACTCTGTATTCGGACAGCATCGTGTGGGGTGTTTCATCTCCTTTCCAACATTCGTCACCGTCTGGAGAGGTCATGACAAATTTGATACAAGTGACCGTGCGCGAGGCTTGTTGTTACATTTGCACTTCCTTTGTCCCATAACTGATCTCCGTGCTTTTTTAATTCAGCTTTATTGATGACGAAGCAGCTTAGAGTTCAGGAACTCCACGTGACTGTTCTGCGTTTAATTTTTTCCCGAAGCGGATAATTTTACGAATGTACACTTGCTTTCATTTAAGATTTTCCTGGTGGAATTGTATGATTTGTCGAAACAACACCAGCCGCATCATAATAATGACTGGCAGTTATATAAGAAGTGATGGTGTAGATGCCTGCTGAAAGGTCTAAATTATGTAGCTGTATAAATGCCCAATAAAAAACTGGGAATGTGCTAATATGCAGGTGCTTTGAGTATTCGAAAGAACACTGGAATATTTTTTTATTGTGACAAAGACTTGTCTTTCAGGCATACTATTTTTGCGAGTATGTTGGTTAAATATACGCCGTTAGGCCAGTGTTGCATATGAAGTCATGCAGCGTCTTGTGGAATGTGTTGTCATGTATCCAGCGGTTGTAACTGTCTGTGTCGCTGTAGTGAAGGCCGGCTTGAAGGAGGTGACGGGAGCGTTCTGGCTTCAGCCCTTTAAACGTTTCTATATGTCCATGTGAGGAGGTATACATCTGCTTGCATCGCTGGAGTGGGACAATACGAACACGTATCACCAACTCGGAAGGAATAGATTTTCATTAACCGCATATAACCCCTTTTATAGGTTGACTCCCTTCGTCTAAGAACTGCTACGCCAGGGCAAATTCTATCTAAGGTAAATATGCACTGCCGCGAAACCCCACTTTAAGGTTAAATGAACACATTACTATGGCTTCTATGCACCATTTTTCAGCCTTATTATGTCTAAAAGCCTCTTACGCTGGCTTATGTGCTCTAAGTACAGTGAATTGTATAACGTAACGTATTTTGCGCACTATCACTTGAGTCATACAAAAAGTCATACCTCTCTTCTACTCAGTTGTTTTCCACGTACCTTTGATAAACAAACAAAAAAATTGTGTGTGCCTTGTAACAGATTTTCTTATTGTGCAGGTTTGTTGGGTAATGACAAACATGGCCATTTGTATAATGTTAGGCATATCCTATTCGAATTTCATACTAAATAATTCGACCAAGGCACTGTTCACTTCGAACCTAAACTTCATTATTCACACATTTCTAGTAAACATGCATGAAAAGATTACTATGATAAGTGAGTTGTGCAATGCCTTCATAAGATAGTTTGCGTTTTCACCACAGGCTGATACAAAACTTGATAGCAGTAAAGATTTTCCGTGTACCACAATTGTCTCATCCACACATTTGCTAACAATTCTTGGGAGACTCGTGGTACGCATGTGCTGTAGAAGAGGTCGTTATTTGTATGACAAATCACGGCAACACATCTGCATCGTCAGCCTGTCATCACTCATCACCAGCAAATCTTGCCCTTTCTATGCTGCCGAAGGCCTCCTTGGCTGAAAGACGTGGTGTATTCCTGAACATGTGCTGTAGCGTAGATACAATGAATGATAATCTGACGAGTATCATTACGGAGTGTGCTGTGGAAGTTGGAGGCAAGGTAGTTAGACAGGACACTGGCAAGCTTTCGCAGGAAACGAAGAACCTAATTAAGAAGCGTCAAATCATGAAAGTGTCAAGTACAACAGACAAAATAGAACTGGCAGAGCTTTCGAAGTTGATTAATAGACGTAAGGTATGCGATGTAAGAAGGTATAACATGGAGAGAATTGAACACGCTCTGAAAAATGGAGGAAGTGTCAAAGCATTGAAGAGGAAACTTGGGATAGGCAAAAGTCGGATGTATGCACTAAGGGACAAAGAAGGCAAAATAATAACTACCAATATGGATAGGATAGTTAAAATAGCGGAGGAGTTTTACAGAGATCTGTACAGCAGCCGAGACAACCACGACCTTAATACTATAAGAACTAGCAGTAACCCAGACGACACCCCACCGGTAATGATAAAAGAAGTCAGAAAAGCTTTGGAGAGCATGCACAGAGGCAAAGCTGCTGGTGAGGATCGGGTAACATCAGATCTGCTGAAAGATGGAGGACAGATTGTGTTAGAAAAACTAGCCACCCTATTTACGAGGTGTCTCCTGACGGGAAAAGTACCAGAGTCTTGGAAGAACGCTAACATCATCTTAATACATAAGAAAGGAGATGACAAGGACTTGAAGAATTACAGGCCGATCAGCTTGCTCTCTGTAGTATACAAGCTATTTACAAAGGTAATTGCTAACAGAGTAAAGAAAACATTAGAATTCAATCAACCAAAGGAACAAGCAGGATTTCGAACAGGCTACTCAACAATTGACCACATTCATACTATAAATCAGGTAATAGAGAAATGCTCAGAGTATAACCAACCACTATACATTGCCTTCATAGATTACGAGAAGGCGTTTGATTCAGTAGAAATATCATCCGTCATGCAAACACTGCGGAATCAGGGCGTAGATGAAGTATATATAAACATTCTGGAAGAAATCTACAGGGGATCAACTGCTACCATAGTGCTTCATAAAGAAAGCAACAGAATACCAATCAAGAAGGGTGTAAGGCAGGGGGACACAATTTCCCCAATGCTATTTACCGCGTGCTTACAGGAGGTTTTCAGAAGCCTAGAATGGGAACAGTTAGGGATAAGAGTCAATGGAGAATACCTTAGTAACCTGCGCTTCGCCGATGACATTGCATTGCTGAGTAACTCGGGGGACGAATTGCAACTCATGATTACGGAGTTAGACAAGGAGAGCAGAAAGGTGGGTCTTAAAATTAATCTGCAGAAAACGAAAGTAATGTACAACAACCTCGGCAAGGAGCAGCGCTTCGAGATAGGTAATAGTGCACTTGAAGTTGTAAAAGACTATGTCTACTTAGGGCAGGTAATAACCGCAGAGCCGAACCACGAAATTGAAGTAACTAGAAGAATAAGAATGGGGTGGAGCACATTCGGCAAGCACTCTCAAATTATGACAGGTAGATTGCCACTATCCCTCAAGAGGAAGGTATATAACAGCTGTATCTTGCCGGTACTTAGCTACGGAGCAGAAACCTGGAGACTCACAAAGAGGGTTCAGCTTAAATTGAGGACGACGCAGCGAGCAATGGAAAGAAAAATGGTAGGTGTAACCTTAAGAGACAAGAAGAGAGCAGAGTGGATTAGGGAACAAACGGGGGTTAAGGATATCATAGCTGAAATCAAGAAGAAGAAATGGACATGGGCAGGGCATGTAGCGCGTAGACAGGATAACCGCTGGTCATTAAGGGTAACTGACTGGATTCCCAGAGAAGGGAAGCGGGTTAGGGGGAGACAGAAGGTTAGGTGGGCAGATGAGATTAAGAAATTTGCGGGTATAAATTGGCAGCAGCAAGCACAGGACCGGGTTAACTGGCGGAACATGGGAGAGGCCTTTGTCCTGCAGTGGACGTAGTCAGGCTGATGATGATGATGATGATGATGATTCCTGAACCCCTGTAATCCATCACGAGCTGTAGACGTCTGACGCGAAGCAATGGAGACATTGTCAGTAATCATACTAGAGGGTACCCTCAGTCAAGATGGGAGCACACTAATTACCTCACTTGATAGTAGCCTCGGCATCCCATTTCCCTCTGGGTCTCTGCAGTTCCAAATCCATTCTCCAATTCACCAACGCTTGAGACCTTCTACACTCAAAGCAAACAAACGTGATGAACACCGGAAGACAGCCGCTTCCAAAACGACGCAACCCCTGAACCTATGTGTTAGAGCAGGCCTGCAACACTTTGATAAGTTCTAATGAAATGGCTTCATTCACAGAATCAGTTGCCTCCCAAATCGACTACCGCGTATTTTTTTTCTTAAATCCATCGAGTACGAGCGGAGTTACAGGAATTTCTTTCTATCTCCTTTCTATCTTTCTATCTCCTTCAGCAGTCTGCCATGGTGGCTACGGGGCTTGGCTGCTGACCCGAAGGTAACGCGTTCTAACCCCACCACAGTGGTCGCATATTGATGAAGGCAAAATGGTAGAGGTCCGTCTATGGTGCGATGTCGGTGCACGCTTAAGAACCCCAGGTGGTCGAAATTTTCGGACCTCTCCATCACAGCGCCTATCATCAATATATTATAATTTTGTTGCGTAAAACCCCAGATATTATTTCTTCAGTCATAGCCAAGCGTGTTGAAAGCCTACGCAGAGCCAAGATTAATATGTTCACCAAGACACGTGCCTTCGCCAGCGCGCGTTGTGACCTTGAGCACATTTTCTGAAGTTTTTATTCGAACTGCGTTGTACTTTCAGTGTGATCGAGAACGTGCAGAATGACACGTGGTGGCATCTCGTGGCGGCAATGGTAACTATGCAGCCAGCGATGCTCAAGTCAGCCAACAGTTGCAGGCATAGCCTTAAGCGCGGTAATTTGAGCCTACGGCATGAATTTGTCCAGAGGAGAGGGAGCCCCTTTCAGCTGACATTAATAATAAATGAAAATTCAGCGCTGCGTGATTCGCAATAATGTTCGGCTCACGTGTTTTTGGGAGAATGGCATACCGTTCGGCAGCGTTTTCTGAGCATGCTAAATAAATATTTTGAGGATTTTCTATCAACGCAAGTGACGTCAAGGCACTTTTTATGCGTAGTCTGAGTCACTTCTTAGCATAAATGGTAAGGGAACTCATGCTTGTTAAGAACATCTTAGTCGAACTCAAGGAGAAGATATCGACATGGTGAGCCACGCAACACGAAACCAAGATAACCGATAGTCATTAGGAGTATAAGACTGGATTCCAGGAGAAGGCAAACTGACAAAGGGGAGGTACAATTTAAGGTAAGCGGAGGATATTAAGAAGTATGCGTGGACAACGAAGGCGTTGCAAGCATTGAACGGATAAAGATTGGAGAGGCATTTGCCCTGTATTGGGTGAAGTCAGGCTTATGATGATAAGGATAATGATGGCCACCTTTTGGAAATATTCGGCTCACAACCCAATGAATTGATGACCGAGCCTCTCGCGTATGTTTTATGGCTGAAAAAGAGCGACGAATCCCTTACGCAGCTTTGTTGCAGCAATACACGTGTTTGGTCTGTGCTGAAATCGTTGTCGGCGTACGGTCTCTGTGGCACACATTGTCGGTGTAACCATGTCGCTGTAGCAGAGCTGCTTAGAAGTAGTGGTAACTTGTCGGGAAAATATCTATGCCTTACGACCACTCAACTTTCGCCCTCTGACTCTTTCTATGGCCCTCACATCTACATCCAAAAAAGTTTTGCCGGTGTCGTTCTGCACGTGTTTTCAAGATGATCACGGCAAAAAGAAAAAAAAAGAGTGGGGAATATTTGAGCGTAGCCTTCAACAGTACATCACGATAGTGTGATCGGTCCTTGTGCACTCGCCTTCTGAGCTGCTGGACCACTTTGGTTCTCGGTGCATGCCTCAACCGTGCCTTAAAGAAACGAGTGACTGTGCGCGCCACATTGGCCATTTCACAGTATCATTGAGTGATTGTTACAAGCGCAGTTGTCACGTGTCCACTAGCCATATATATTTCTTTAACGAACCAGTGAAGGACCTATACGCATCCGTAAAGCAACATGCGAACCTACGCAGCAGTTCACTTTGATGATGGTTCTGCTGCTGGTGATTTTTAAATGTGTCTGAGCGATTTGTAGTGAGTGGGTCTTTTAAACCCCCACTTGTCGTTCAATTCACATCTCATGCCCGGCGCAATTCTACGCTTCTGCGACGCGATATATGATGCGCTAAGGAGACTCCTTCGACGGCCGTGACAGTGTGGCTCCGTGCCAGTACACCTGCCTGTCATGCAGGCGACCTGTTTTCGATCCTGACTCGGACCCGGAAATTTTTATTATTTATTTTAGTTATACTTTTCTCGTTTTTTCGCTTGTGAAAAGTTAAGTTTTCGCTCAGGACCAACGACGCTGACGCCGACACCGGCTACAACGCCCACGCCGGAATTTTCGCGAAACAAGCTCTTTAGTGCTGTCGTCTGTTTTAAAAAAAGATAACTTTTGTGTGCAGGCGTTCCAGTAGCGGGCATAAAATATCAATTCATCCAAAAAAAGCAGCTTTGTGTCTGTATGGCAATAACAACACGCCATGCTTCGAAAGGTTTATTTGCGCTATGTAACAAAAAATACATGACAAACACTTCATTTGTCAAGGGGTACGTGTACTTTGGTAAATCAATATTCCACATCATACTTCACTAGCTTATTTTGAACGCAGAATTACTTTTTTATACATGACTAAGATGTCACAAAGTCCCCAACGTGGTATCAAAAAGTGTTTAACAATTTAGAGTGTTTATTACTCAACTATAGGCGGGCATAATGTCGCCCAAGAAGGTGGAATAGTGTGTTTAAAGAAGAGTTTAACGGTTAAGAGTACTTGGTACTCTACTATGGTGCGTTTAGAAAAAGTGGTCAGCGATGTAGGGTACTCGGTACTCCACTATGGGAGAGCTGAAAACCATCCTGCGGGCCTCACCCTTCATGAGGCCGCATCGTACCTCTAATATGTTGTGTGTTTAGAAAAAGTGTGCAATGATTTAGAGTACGTGGTACTCTATTATATGAAAAAGCATAAAGGGGTCCCATGATGTGTGGAGTATGTACGGTGCATTTATGTTTAGAAAAAGTGTTTAACAATTCTAAGTACTTGGTGTTCTACTACAATATAGCATAAGGCGTACGTCGAGGAAGTGTCATAGAGTAACATAAAAAATGACAAGAGTGGTCATTCGGGCCAAAAAGCGGCTGAGCTACGCAGCTTCACCCCAGCCGTAAGATGACCACACATCACTTACTGCTTCAAGGAAACACGCGTACTAGTTATTTACTATAGTACTTTTTCTAGTGCATTTTACGTCTACGTGTTTTTGGTAAATGATGGTGGCCTGAACCCGTCTTTATCGTGTGCGATTGTACGGTGCGATAACGTCGGGCCTGGATCGGGCATGAATCGGACGCAAGATAAGTGCACATTTCGTCGACGCTACGGCAACGTTGTCACGCTTCGTGTTCATCATCTTTTGCGGCGATGAAGAAGTGCGGTCAGTGGCAGGAAGGTGCCATAAAGGCTGTGCGATAACGTGCCTGTCGTGCGTCGTGGTCTTCGCTTGTTTCGGCTGCCCCTCAGCCTGGCTGCTAGTAGGTACGAACGCCATCAATACTATGTTAAGTGCGTATCGCATTTGTCATTGAAGCCTTAACCTAACGTTTCTGGCATAGCGCTGTTCGGCGCACTGATATTTTTGTCACTTCGCGAACTGTTTTCGTGGAATGCCTCACACAAAATAAGAGTGTCTGGAATGCTTCGCAGCACGTTTGCGAGGAAACTCTCTCTTGGCTCAAGAAATTGAGTCGCCACTCGCGGTCTTAGGTATTCTTTGTGCCGCTACATGTAATCGAACTCACTGCATGAGTGAGATTTTGTAAAGAGTGCCGCTATTCTCAGTATCATTATCTGTGCCGTTCAAAAATTGCTTGAATATAAAATGGGCGCAATAAGAGAAGTGGTGAATGTAGAAAAATATTTGCTAGCTAAAGCTAGGACGTAATCTTCGAGTAAACACTCCTGCCTCGTTTAGGGCTTGCATGACACCTGCCTCGTTTACGGCTTGCATGGCACCTAAAATTGCTGTGTTTTTGCTGTGGCAACTGATTGTGGCTGTTTTTCGCGAAAGAGAGATGTAAAGTGTGCAGGAGAAAATTAGCGCGAAGGTGGGAAAGAAAAGGTAGCCAATGTTTTTACTTTTCTTTTTTTTCGGTTCACGCCGCAGTCAAGTGCTGAGGCAACTGCTGCCGTGTTGCGCTGTGCACTGTATGTGTAGTTGTGTGCGTTTATTGCAGTTTTATTCTGCTGCGGTTCTTGTTATATTGCTACCTATATGTTAATTTCTTGCCCCGCCGCGGTGGTATAGTGGCTAAGGCACTCTGACCGCAGGTCGTGGGATTGAATCCCGGCTGCGACGGCTGCATTTCCGATGGAGGTGGAAATGCTGTAGGCCCGTGTGCTCAGATTTGGGTGCACATTAAAGAACCCCGGACTGTCGAAATTTCCGGAGCCCTCCACTACGGCATCTCTCATAATCATATGGTGGTTTTGGGACGTTCCACCCCATATATCAATGATTATATGTTTATTTCTTGTGTGTAATTTATAACCATGATGTGGCAGCTGTATTTTCGCGTCTCGAAGTGCAATGAACCTCTCCTTGTGCCTGCGTTTAACAAATAATAACAAAGTGGGCGTGTGCTTACCAAGAATATCACTTGCAAATGAAAATTTTCGCTCCTCCAGTGATTCTCATATTTAATTAAATTGTGTCCATAGATTTTCATTGGCATCGTGAGCTCACCGATGCATGCAAACGACGCGTTAAAAACTATGGCCTCAGAGATGAACACGCACGTCAAAGTGTTTCGGAAGTTGTGTAATAATCCTAGTCACTACAATATGGCCTTCGAGAGGGTCCTTTCTATGGTCTGCCATCTCTGAGGCTGCAAAGTTTCACCACACCCGTTTGGTGGGCTGCGAACCCAAATCAGCCGCAGGGGCCCATGGAAGTGTCCTTTTATATTACTTTATGAAAGTGTATTTCAAAAAAGGGGGTTAACAATTTAGAGTACAACGTACTTTACTATGGGAGAGCTGAAAGCCTTCTGTTTAGAAAAAGTTGTTAATGATTTAGAGAACGAGCTACTCTACTACTGGAAAGCATGAAGTCGCCCCGTGGGCCTCGCTAATGAAAACCAGCAAAAATTGATTTTGTTCAATCGCTTTTATGTTGATATAGAAAAAAATGTTATAGTGACAAGTGCACGATTGTTGACATAATTTTGAGGAATGTTGTGATCGAAATGGTTTTATGTGTAAATAATAAAAAGAAAAAAAAGAAACTGCCTGCAAATGTGTTTATGGGCTCGCTGTCTAACTTTATATCACGTTGAACATGAGCTTCAAAACACTTCACTGTTCTGGAAAGAATTTATCATGCTAGATGTGAAAAGTGTGGCAGCTATAACCGCTAGGAAATACACTACACAGCTAACGCGCCTACAAGATTTGTTCTGCTTCTATTTATCTCGGTACAAAGGTGTCCAATTATGCTGCGCATTCTAATTTTTATCTATTAGAAATGCATTTCTTGGTCGGGCTATGTCAGGCGTCCGGCGTTATTCGTGGCGGTGTCCGCGTGCCGGCAGGTGTTCTCTCTCCACTATTCTCCCTCTCCCAAAGCAACGGCTGAGGCCGCACGCACTAAACCTCGCCCCTAGCAACCAGAGCATGTTGTTCGAGAGAGTATAGGAGAGGGTAGGTACGGTGCTTTGCGGCCCCTCTCTCGCCGTTCACTCTCTCTTTCCAACGCCCCCCTCCCCGTCCGCTCGCGCCTCACTCTCGACCGTTCGTTAGTTGGGCGCCTTTCAAGGCGGTAGCAGAAGTCGGTGAAGGCGAATATCTGACGGCAACGGTACCCCCTCTCGGCGCAATAAATGCATCCGCATTTGCTCACGATTCCCTTCAGAAGGTGCGGGAATTTCTTTAATCTGGGGTTTAACGTCCCAAAACCACAATAAAAGTTTGCTTTCATTTCAACTAAGATCAAGGGTAATAATAAAACCCAAAATTCGTGGTCCAAGTGGTCGGAACGAGAACGGACATAATCACAACGCACATCGGTATTCTTTCCGCGTTTAATTTGCCATTAGTCAACAGCACGAGTTGTTTACCTACTCCCGGGAGCTTCGCGCGGTATAAACACGTTTTAATTAAAGGAACCGTTAAACAGCTCATTTATTAAACGATGATTTCACACTGATAGAACTGTCATTTTGTGAATGAGCGCTCATTTGTTGCAACCAAAGTGAGCGCGCGTTCTGGTTATGAGGCTGCCTCAAAGGCTCGCTTTTCGTTAAGAACCACAGTGGCTGATTACGCTTCCGAACTGATCTGAAAAATGGGACTGTTTCGCAAAACTGGGAACTCAGGCAATGCAATATTACGCGCATACATTCATCGTTGTCAACCTCGTGAGTTGGTTTGAATAGGCGCGTTTAACAAGGGTCAAGGTGGTAAGTTGGGCGTGTGAACTTTTGCTGAACATCGCCTTGCGGCAAAGTAGCTGCAAGTCATGTAGTGCCCGTGGAGCGAAACACAGAAGTTTAGGCAAATTTGTTCATCCATTTTTCCTATTCTAACTGAAGCGTCATGTGTCACTGCTTCCATAGATATTAGGATCAAGTTTCCCTTCAGTATATAATTAGAAACTCTATAAGAATAGAAACACGTGATGAGAATAGAAGCAATTGCACCTGCGGTTGCAAGCGCAATTACAGCACACGCTAAATCGTACTCGTTAGAGTGAGGCGAATTTTTATCGGAGGTATCAATTCACAAAAGCAAGTGCTGGTGTCATGGTGGACGACAAAATTAAAGTAAACGGAAGTTTTCAATGCCCCGGCATCTGCACCGCAGTGCTCACGTCACGCCGACTTACGTATAACAGTAAGAAACATGTGGCGACCAACCACTGCACACAGATCTGCGCAGCCTCCGTCTCGTCACTGATAAGCCCTGCGTGACGCGGCCACTTGCTGCAACACGCTTACATTAAAATACAGTGCCACGCAGTTTCACCGGAGGCTTACGTCTCCACTGCTGGCTATATAACCCCAGCTACCAAGCTTGGTTTCATGATTGTTTCTCCACCCGTTCGAGCGCAGCATCGGCACGCTTGCCCTGCTGTTATTATCACGTTAAGAAACATCGTTACGTTTTATGTTAGGATCCGTCCTTCACCGACTCCGCATCCTGCAAACACACAAGAAATTATTATATGCAAAAAAAACCAAAACAAATTCCCAACACCCAAAGCGTGTTACGTTAACACCGTTACCATAACGATGCTCATGAGGCTTCATTCCCCAAAAAAGTATACTTACGAAGGGCGACCAAAGACGTTTTTAAAGATGCGCTTTCCAAAAATTTCTGCGCGAGAATTGTTCCCATTATGCAAGTACTTGCTTTTCGTTTCACATCAAAAAGTCATCTCCCACATGCTTTTTTTTTAGCACGCCTAAACGACATCTCTGTAGCCGCGTTTGTAAGTCACGTTTCATGCACGTCAGCTAGTTCGCAAACAGCGGAAAGTGCGATCATTAAAGCTGTCACACCCGAGAGCAGGCCAGCCACACTAAGAAGTAAGGAAAGAACAGCGCCTTTCGAGCCTTGCAACGCCATTTCATAAGCGCTATAGAGCGCGATGACAGCTAGCGCGTGGTATATGGGCGTGCAGGTTATGAAACCGTGGCGATGGTGCTTTAGTCTTATTACGACACAAGCCCCGTCCCTCCACCCAGCACCGCCCACACCCATACCCTTTTACGCTTCTTCGTGTCACTCGTAAACGCGACCCGAATGACGGAATTCAAACGAACTCATCATTTATGCAACCTGAGATAAGGAGGTGGATACAAGTCCGAGGGAGAATGAATCTCCTCCACAGCGGGAGCTTGATGCTTCACGCGAAATGAAATCATTTTCGACGTATGCAGCGGGGCTGCCACACGCGCAGCCCATTACTACTGCCTACTTTTGTCTTCTTTTGCTTGCGTGGGAGTGTTTGTTCAATCTTCCTCACTGTCTACGCACCCTCCCGACGTAAATGCTCATAAAAGCGTTCCTGAGCAGAGCTGTTGAATATTAGAAGCGCGTGGAAGATGCATATGCTTAGCGGTATATACAGAAGCCTAACCAATTATTTTTGCTGCGTAACAGTTACTGTCTCGGCGGCCACAGTGGTAGCCACTTAGTGTTGGGTAACCGAATGGGCTCTGTCCTTCAATCTCCTTGTTTTCTTTTTTTGTTCTTTTTCAACATGAACGTGTTTTATGCCGGAACCCACCACAGCTTCGCTTACGTACTTCCGTCACGGAAGTGACGTTGCCAAATATGTACTAAGAGATCGCAAAGAACAAAAACTTGAAAGCAAGCATCTGTTGCGCAGGATCGATCCGGGAACCTCTAGGGTCGCGGCAATAACGACTTCGCCACACAGCGTACGTTGTCTGGGATGCTAACGGCAAGCAATTTATATAAACCATACACGTTTGGGTAATCTTCAGAGCTTCGAAACTGTAGCTCGTTTTCGTTATCAGTGGCGAGATGGCGCGAGATGCTCGCGTTGGACACGTTTATGGCATAGAGTTTCTCAAAATTAACTAGAGGGCACTCTGGCGCTGCGATCGTTCAGCGACCATGGGAATGATAGGTAGTACACACATTTGCCTAGTCTTCGTACTTGCGGGCGGTGAATCGTACTTGCGGCTTCGTTTATTGCTGTGTTTCGGTTTTGTTTTGAAAGAAAGATTCAACCCTTTTGAGCTTCATGAGCCAATTTGAAAAGTAAGTCTAAAAAAATAAAATGGTGAAGCGCAACCGCTAAACATTTGCTAATATTTGTTTCGTAAGAAAACAGCTTCAAGCCACACGAACACACACGGAGCCAAAAGCAGGCCAGAAGTACTAATATTAGACAAATGTGTGTACTACCCATCATTCCCATGCTCGCTGAAGCCCCATGCGTTGCAGCTCCCATAGACACTAGCGCCAGAGTTCCCTCTAGTAAGTATTGTGGGAAACTATGGTTCTTGGCGCGTTCTAACTGTCGTCGCCTCCACGATGCGCCACCTCGACGGAGCGTGGTCTCTTCAGCGCGTGTGCTTATCGGACTCGTAAATAGAAAGAGGATGAAGGTGACTTCACACGCTGCCATGATGCTGGTGGTGGCGGCGGTGGCGGCGCAGTTAAGGCAGACAATGTTGGGCAAGGCAGTTGCTACGTCAGCGAGCTCGTTCAGACGTGCGTTGACGCCGTGCGAATCACTAAAATGTGGGTTTATTTCAAAATAGTTATCTCCTTGCTGCACGAGGTTTCTGAATCACTATTTCAACAATCAATGTCAACTTAATATTGGCTTTTGTTTCCCTTTTGAGGAGTGTACACTGAATTGAAAATAATGTTTCTGTACCCGACGTCAAGATACAGTGACTTTCTGTACTTTTCTTCAATATTATCAGTAATCTACATGCACTCTGCTGCACAGCTTTGGTGGTCATTCACCTCCTCCGCAGTGTTCAAAAGATCGTGAATTGTTATTATTTCGAAAGCTGAGACAAAGACACCGTCTGCGTCCCTGATGCTTCCATATATTGCGAGCTCATTGTCGTGCATCCGACCAGAAAGTCGCTAACGGGCAGTGCAGCCGTGACCATCGACCCCGCGCAGCTGACGTTGCGAGACGGTGCGCAGGCCGCATTCTAATTCAGGACGACGCAACCACAATCTCCCAATATAGCGCGCGACTTTTTGTACCGCGCGATGGGAATGCCGTAAAAAAAAAGCTTCGAAGGAAAAAATTCAAAAAAGACGAGAAAAACAAACCAACGTGGAGGTGGAGTTGTATGAATAATGTGGCACCAAGCTGGCCTGCAAATTTGCATTTCGAGAGCGAGGTGCATACGAGGCCTGCCCGATCGTGACCTGTCTTCCAAATTCCACGCAGTTTCTTTCACTGCATATGAATTGGAGTCGGCGCCAAGAGAGCAAACAGGCTGCTGTTGCAAGCATAGTGGCATGCATGGCCACGTCCCCCTTGTTTTTGTTGTAGTTATTGTTGTAGAGAGAGAATAAAATGAGGGAAAGGCAGGGAGGTTAACCAGAAAATGGAGCATCCGGTTTGCTACCCTGCACTAGGGGAAGGGGGAATGGGGAAGAAAGATTGGAAAGAAAGCGAAGAGGGAAATAGACGCGCGCGAAAAAAAAAGAGGGGGGGAGCTGGGGTGCTACAGTCTATACAATAGGCCGCTGCCACGCAAAAAGTTCAGTAGGGCCTTCACTGATTTTCTGTGAGCACACAAATCATGTCGTCTTTCCAGCACTGATTGTTCAGACAAAGGTCTGTCGTCAAGGTAAGCTAACGCAGCAGCTAGTTGCCGTCTTTGCACGCTGTAACGAGGGCAGTGACAGAGAACGTGCTCTATAGTTTCATCGCTGCCGCAATGACCGCAAGCAGCACTGTCTTTCATGCCGATTAGGAAGGCGAAAGCTTTGGTGAAGGCGACACCAAGCCATAGTCGCCAAAGCACCGTTGTCTCGAGTCGGGAGAGTCCAGACGGAGGCCGGAGTCGACGAGACGTGTCCAGTCTACGCAGTCGCGTGTGCCGTAAGCACTCAGTGTTCCACAGAGATTTTAATTCTGCATTAGCGATTTTTCGAATGGTCATTGCAGCATCAGTCCTTGAAAATGGTATAGATTTTTCTTCACCATCTTTGTGTGCTGATCGGGCAGCTGCATCGGCATGTTCGTTGCCCAATATGCCGCAGTGACTTAGAATCCACTGAAACGTGATTCTGTGTCCTTCGTCGAAGAGGTGGTGAAGCAGCCCTCTAATTTCCAGCACTAGTTGTTCATGAGGTCCCCGGCGTAAGGCGAATGTCAGACACTGTAGTGCTGCCTTAGAGTCCGTGAACACGCTCCATTTCTTGGCTTCTTGGTATTTAATGACTTGAATTGCGCTACGTAGAGCAGCAAGTTCCGCAGCTGTCGATGATGTCTGGTGGGATAAACGAAACTTCACCGTTGTCGCTGTTGCAGGAAAGATCACCGACCCTGCAGACCCATCCACTTTAGTTGAAGCGTCAGTATACAGATGAGTATGGTCACTGTATTTCTCATATAACAAGAGAAGAGAAAGCTGCTTTAGCGCTGGAGACGAGAGCCGGGCTTTTGACCCTATGCCTGGAACCGTGAGTTCCACATGTGCACAGGTCATACTCCATGGGGGAGTTGAAATCCTCGATGGAGTTGTATATCCCGCAGGAATGTGTGTGCGATATGACAAGACTGTCTGGCAGAATGAGGCACGAGGTCGGGCTTCTGGCAGTGAAGCTAGATGATGGGCAGGGGCACGAGTAAGATGCCTCACGTGTGCTCTGAGCACTTCCATCATGATATGCGTCTTCAGCGGGTAGTCATTAGCGATCTCGATTGTCTCAGCTGATGATTAACATCGCGGTAGCCCCAGACAAACTCGCAGAGCCATGGCCTGGATGCTTTCGAGAGTCCGAATGTTGGTTCTACAGGTGTTGGTCAACACAGGCAAACTGTAGCGCAAATAGCCAAGAAAAAGCGTCTTGTACAATTGCATCATTGCATGTACTGAAGTCCCCCAGGTTTTTCCTCCGAGATACTTGAATAAGTTAGCAATTTCTGTCAGCCTCTTCTTCAAGTGGGCCACATGTGGGCCCCAGCAGAGGTCTCTATCAATGAATACGCCTAGGAATCTGTGCGTCTTGACATACGGTATGACTTGGCCATCGATTGATATAGCGTATGGTCTCATTGGCTTTCGACTAAAAGCAATCAATGCACATTTCGCTGGCGAGATTTTCAGACCCTGGTCCTTGAGGTACAATGATACCAACGTCACAGCTTTCTGAAGTCTTGCGCGTACCTGAGGCCTTGTCACGCCAGATGTCCAGACGCAGATGTCGTCAGCGTACACGGATAACTTGACCACACTTGGTAATCGTTCTACAAGACCAATGAGAACGAGGTTGAAGAGGGTTGGACTCAAGACGCCACCTTGCGGGACTCCACGATGCGTTGGGTGTTGGGAAGTTGGACCATCTGCAGTGTTCACAAACAAGGTCCGCCCTTGTAAATAGCTGCGTGCCCAACAATACAGTTGCCCGCCTAGGCCCACTGACTCAATGGCTTCGAGGATGGCGTCATGTAGAACGTTGTCGTATGCTCCTTTTACGTCAAGGAACATGGCTGCAGATAGTCGTTTACCTGCCTTTTGTTGCTGGACATATGTGACAAGATCTATAACATTGTCGATCGAACATCGGTGACGGCGAAATCCAGCCATGGCGTTCGGATATATCTCATAGTATTCCAGGTACCATTCAAGCCTGGCCAAGATCATTCTCTCCATTACCTTTCCTACGCAACTTGAGAGTGCGATCGGTCGGTAAGAGGCAATGTCCAGGGGAGATTTGCCAGGCTTAAGGATCGGTACCAAGCGGCTAATCTTCCAATCTTGCGGAACGACGCCAGCTTGCCAGGAATCGTTGAAGATGTTAAGGAGTGCTTCTCGTGCCCGTTTACCAAGGTTGCACAGCATCTTGTATGAGATGTCATCCGGGCCAGTTGACGACGACTTATTACATAAGACGAGCGCCGCATCGAGCTCCTGTGATGTAAACGGTAGATCCATGCGTGGATTGTTGTAGTTTACAGATATGAGCTACGACCAACGGAGCATATATGTTACCACCCCCACACCATCCCTTGCTCAAGCACATAGACAAAACATGGCGGCCGCCATACCTAATACGCAGGGCTCAGCTCCCTTTGCTTGTGTCAGTGTTTGCGAGTATTACACACTGCGACCGCTCATCCAAACCAACTGCGGTTCAACTTTCTGCCGCTTTAAGGCGCAGGAATTGATGGCGATGACGGCCGTAGCGATAATCATGCCTCGCACGTATTTTTCTTTATTTTATTTCGATGGCGTAGTACAAGTTTTTGAATAAAACTGCTGCACGAAAAAAAAGATAGAGTAAAAAGAGGAAAACACGCACAACACTGTTCTATTACTTTTTTGTCTTCGTTTTTTACGCAGTTTTTTTTTGCAAAATTAATGCTCACCAACTAGCCCAACTTGCCATTTACTTACAGCGTAGTATAAGTTTACGCCTTTTTTTTGTAATGTTATTTATCTTAGCGTACTTTTACAGGTATCGCAATAGAGCGAGGCTAATGGCAATCGGATAAACGAAAGACACAATAAGTGATATCTGAGGGCCACTATAAGTGCGAGCAACAAGAATATAAGCGTAAACATGTCTGCGGAGACCAACGACAACGAAAATGCTCTAAATAAAGAAAGAAGTGCTAACAATAATACATTTGTCGAAATAGGAGAGAAATTGATGAAAGGAGAAAGGAAGGTTAACTTGGTAGAAGGATATCGTGTTAGGTTTATATCTAGTGACCACAATTAGCACGACCAAGTTACCTCTTCGCAACAAAAGCCAAGTGTAATACATGAAACAGTCCATTTTGATGAAAGATATCACTAACGACACGATTAAAAACAAGTAAATCACTGCAACAACTATATTGGTTTTCCGACGAAGAGGCGCTTTAACGTTTCCATAAAAGTAAGGACATCCTTCAGCATGTAAAACACCTTACCGACTCATTGACGACGCGTTACTTTCAATATTGATAGGCATGGGAAGCACCATATTTAGATCACAACACACGCATTCGTGGAAGATACTCTGTATCCAACATGCCAGATAGAGTTTTATTTTTTACGCACCATTGAATTTTATTTTCTGCTGCACAGAACATGTAATTCGGAGTACTGCGTTCTGTACTGTCGAAAGCTTTGGCCCCGCAGGCCACCTACGTGCGGAGAGAAACGAGATTTCGGCACGTGCCAAAGCAAGTGATCGCCGCAGGCAGACCTGTCATTAGCAGTTGTCTGCCTCTATTTAAAGGTACCGCAAAGTTCTTAAAGGGGCGCGCAATAAACAGGCTTTAGTCAAAAGACTACGGGGAGCCACAATGATCACATATTGCCGCGGGGGCGATTGAAAAGCATATGTGGGATATAGTGATCCCCTAGTTTATATCGTAATGTTCTAGATTTTACGCGTGAGTTCGTTGCTCAATCTTCGCTATCAGTGTTTGAATTAGGAGGCCAGCAGATTTGCTTATGAAAGCGTACTCCAGACAATCACGATTCTATGCACCTCATTAGAAGAAGCGCACTGTGAATGGCTAATAGAGCTTCGCTACAAAAAAGCCTTGTGCATCCTCGTCTACTATCCGAACAAAATCGCATTATATTGCTATATTGAAGCAAGTCAATATGCCTTTTGTATAATGATACCTGATGTAATCTAGAGTATAAATAAATGAATAATTTATAATAAATCAATAAATATTAAATTGTTCTATACCAGAAAGTTTTCTCTAATAAATATAAAAGTCGCGGTTTCGCCACAATAATAAAGCAACCAATACAAAAACAGAACTCTCGCATAGGAGTACGCAGCTGCTCGAGTGAGCGAAACGCTTTGCTTTCTGCCTGACACGCGAAGTAAGCGGTATGAACGCACATAGTACAAACGCATGACACGTTTACCGATCTCATTCGAGGTAGCTCGGCGCGCAAGTTTTCTCAGTGTTCGTAGTTACTGAGCGTGCCATGAAGAGACCCCCGCGCCCATCTCCCCTTCACGCCCTTTCGCCCCAAGGAGCATGTCGGTGCTTGAGCCACGCTCGACTGCGGCCTCACAAGCTTTCGTTCACACATAGGACATTCGATGCGCGAGGAAGGGCTACCAATTTGGGTTTCACACAGAACATCAGAAAGGAAAAATGAGGCGAATAGGTGCACTTCCATCGTAAACGAATAATAGCGCGGCAGTTTTTTTTTTCTTTGCCGTCCCTGTTATATTCGCGCTATCGTTCGTTTAAGATGTTTATACAGATCGTCACAGCAATGACGACAAAAAGGCGCTCGAATGTCCATATATTTCTATCGCTATAAAAATTAAGAACCAACAGACAATAATGTCAGGGAAAGTATATGGAATGTTATTAGAAGTAATGTGACATAAATGTGAATAAAGCACATTGTGTGAAAAGATAACAATCACTATGGGCAGGAACCGACACGTAGATCATCGCATAGCGCGCTCTACCAACCGAGCTACTACGGCGGTCATCCTCCCGTTCACATTAAGGGGTATACATATATGTGTATTAAGCGTGAGAGCATCAGCCAGCGCTGCCAGCAGCCGTAATGGTGACTGTGGAACACTTTTTTCTTACCTGTTGTTTTCTGTCAGTTGGTGGAGCGTCGGACACGTTATTCGAAGGTCGCATGGTTCGTTCCCTGCCCAAAGCAAGCCATTTTTTCGCCAACTTTTCTGTCTTCACTTTTGCATTTTGCATTACAGTTATATATAAAATCATCTTCATAAACTTTCCCTGAAATTATTGTCTGTTAGTTCTCGGTAATATTGTGTGTAACAAAAACAAAAAACGAGCCCTTTATCACACTTTTTTTTCCATGGTGAAGGTCCCGTTGTGGCCGACTCAATACCTTCGAGTATAGTATAGAAGGAGCTGTATGTGATCAGCTTGTGATAAGTTCAAGTTCTACGTGATGCCAAACGGGCAAACAACAGTGTTCCACCCTTGCCTTTATGGCTAATTGTAGTGCTGACTGACGCTCCCACGTTTTATACGCATATATACCCCATGAAGGGGACGGGGAGATAGCCGCCGTGGTAGATCACTTGGTAGAGCACCGGCCGCTTTAATCGAACATCGCAGGTTTGATCCCTGCCCATGGCAAGTTATCTTTACGCTCAGTTTCCTTTCTTCCGGTTTACTTTACAAGCACTTCTAATAACAACCCCCATACCTTCCGTGGCATTTTTGTCTGTTACTTCTCGTTAGTATTGTGTGTAGCAAAGAAAGAACAAGCCCTCAAACTTTGACATTTTTTCTTATCCTTATAAGAAGACTCTCATAAATATGTGTTCTTGAGGTATACAGACGCATCGCATTCAGTAGTAAATGCGGCATGGAAAGTAATGTAGCAGCACCATCTAGCTATCTTGTGGGTGTGCAGACACGCCTTGTAAGTTAATTGCGCCACGTGGCACACGTATGCTACGCAGAAGCCTAATTTCAGGGTCACAATTATTGAGCGGTAGGTGGCGTAGTGTTCGCGAGCGTAGATCACCACTATCATCATCATGGTTGTTGGACCGCCAGCGGCGGCGCTGACTCCTGGCGGGAAGCCTCGGTGGGGCATGAAGGAAAGGAAGGAAAATAGGAGGAAAAGAACGGCAGTGATGTTAACCAGCCTATAGGCAGTCGGTTTGCTACCCTGCACATGGGAGGGGGATGGGGGCGATGAAAAATAGAGAGTAGAGATATAAGAGAGATAAACAAAGCACATTAGGCAGCACACGTGCGCACACTCAGTCATAGTCCGGTCTTGTCTTAGCGAGCCTCCTCGGGGTGGCGTATGGCACGAACGGTGGCCTCGCAGAGGGACCCCGGTGCACGGCACCGCATGCCGTCTGCGTTTGTCGTGCGTTTGGAGTGTATGGTAATATTGTGTAAGGATGTCTTAGCATGTTCATGATGATTGGTGTTATAATTACTCGGCTGACGATATCGTCGTTCTAGATGTAGGTAAATAAATGTGTGTTGTTGTTTTGGTTCGGTCCTATCACTTCTGCTGGGTCCGTTCACTCCAAGAGCGTGGCGCTCTCTATTTCGAGACCCACAATCAATCAATCAATCAATCAATTTATCTATCTATCTATGTGCTGGTGAGAGGCTAAGAGCGTTGTATCGAAGCCACGACAGTGTAAATCTGACTGTGCCAGTAAAGTGACATCCCCGGCATTACGTTCTTTAGCACAAACGACCCATTCCTGCTTGCCAATATAGCTTCTGCGATCGGTACTTCGACAGCATTTGTTGCGCGCTCGAACACGCAGTCTCGCGTAAGCGGCCAAAGGCCACGCGTTCCAGAGATAGCTTCTCGAAAAAACGATCGAACACTGTCTCACAGTCAATTTGGCAGGCATGCAGCGTAGCTCCGCAGACTCCCGAGAGGCGGCTCGCGCGGGACTGCCGTCGGCACGGGAACGGAATGCGCCTAGGCACGCAAATTACGCGCGTCACTTGCTGCGAATATTGAACATTCGGAGGATTCAAGCTCCCCGCCAATCGTCGAATGACGGCCAGCATACAGGGTGGTCAAGGAAATCTGTTGCGAATGCCTAAGCCTTATATGAGGTGGTTATAGGCCTATAGAAAGACCAGAGTTCAACGACAGGCAAATCTACGTGCGATAACGTACGAAACTGCCGCGCATTTACCGTTGTCACGTGATCGTGACGTGGACGAGGGGAGCAGACGGGATGTTCTGATGAACTTTATTTGGCTGAGCTTGTTACGAGTAAACGGGAAGTCACATTACAGCAACCTGCTGCAACAACACTCTGACTTTCATAGCGGCGAACAGAGCGCCGGCCGTCGATCGACTGACAATGGACGATGCGCGTCGGCATTTATACATGTACCGTCGAATGTTTCAGCGTCATTGCTGGTGGCCACGTATGTTCCAGAACAAATTCTAATGTTCGCCCCGCCGTGGTGGTCTAGTGGCTAAGGTACTCGGCTGCTGACCCGCAGGTCGTGGGATAAAATCCCGGCTGCGGCGGCTGCATTTCCGGTGGAGGTGGAAACGTTGCAGGCCCGTGTGCTCAGATTTGGGTGCACGTTAAAGAACCCCAGGTGGTCGAAATCACCGGAGCCCTCCACTAAGGCATCTCTCATAATCATATGGTGGTTTTGGGATGTTAAACCCCAAATATCAATGAATCGATGTCTAATGTTCGCATAGTGCTCGTAATCGCATCGGAAGGTTCTACGATTGTCTCAATGGTTCTTAATGTCTCAATGGTTGTCTGAATCGACGTGGTTGGCCAAAGCAGCACACGTGTAAGGGGGTAATACCATAACTTTGCAAAGGAGCTTGGCACTTGCATAGAAACCATCGTAAGTGCGCATCTAAACACAATATACAGAAAGAAACAAACGAGGACAGGCGTCTGTCCTCGTTTGTTTTTTCCACTGTATTGTATTTAGTTGCACCCTGCACGATAGTTTTTATGTCGAAGCACCAACTAACCCAACAGTCAACTCTTTTGGAACTTGGCACTATTTATGTGCACTCTGAGTGTATAGTGTAAAGGACTAAGCGTAAGCTTAGTAAGCGCATCTTTTGTTCCCGCCAAGGAGGATTTAAAAAAATTGCTGGAGTGGAAATGGCTGCGCAGAAGTGAAGCCGTTCCTCTGGCAAGATGGCGGCTGTAGCGGCAATCTAGGGGCATTAAAACGGGGCGTTAACCTCGCACGCCCAACAAGTTTACTGTGGGAACTTTTTCGGGTCACATAGTGCTCCAAGTGCGTCTTAGAGTTACTAGTTTTCTTTAGTGAGCCTCTAATGGGAGGCAAAGTTCTTTGAAGATTCAGTCATCCATACTCGTTTCTGCATGTTATTTTGTCGGGAACAATTATCTTTTAATATAGAACTAACGCAGCATTTACATAACATATCAAAGCCACTTGATCTTCAAGTGGGCACTATCAGAAAAGAGCATGTTTCCGCCATCTTGGCAAAGGCAAAAGCTGGCTTCACTTCTGCTGGCAAGGCAATGCCGCAGCTTCCACTCCAGCAATTTTTCTTTAATCCTCCTTGGTTCCCGCCTACGCATCGTGTATCTTTTTTTCTACACTACAAACACCAACTAATTTCTTCCACAGAAGTGCAACACGCTGTGCATTTGATAAGTGTGTATATTTACGAACGCATTATATTTCGTCATGGAATTGCACATATTACACCTACGTGTCACGCATGCAGGTCTGAAAGATCTACAGTCCACGAGGTTTGTACTTGCGCTCGACTTTCAGCGAACCTCTTTACACACCGCTCCATATCGCCTTCGCCATAACAAAATATTTTCGGGGTGAATATTCTTGGACCGTGGTCAGTGCCAGTCGATGGTGCGTAAGGCTATTCGTGATCTACTGCAGCGGTTTTGGAGAAGGTGGGCTTCACTGACCAATTGTAGTCCTTCCGTGCACGTGGAGCACTCACTCTCTTTCGCTCTTCTTTCTGGAGCCCACCTTACCAACACCTCCTGTCTCACATATGTAACGTAGCGATCATATGTTCACCTACTGGTCAGTCTTCATACCATCCTACCCCTTCCCATTTCTCTGCTCTCATCAGCGGCATTTGACAAGGTCGTCGAGGCACCCAGCGTCCATATTTTTATACACCAGATTGCTGTACATCCAGGCACCGTTACTACTGCGCAGCGGTATGTACTTCATTCACGCACAATTTCTCTTGACAATGAAGTGAAGGGTACAAACCCAATTTACGCGTGAGTTACTATTGCGTCCGTGTTTACTATGAAAACGTCAATTTATTAGGAAGGTATTTGGCAAGGGACGCAGCACACATCTGTTGTTATTTCACATTTTGTTCAGTGCATGTGAAAATGTCGCATCTTTTGCGTGCGCTACCGAACCCAAGTGTTAGCTTGTTCAGGTGAACGTTCTTCAGCTTCTCATTCTTTTGCCTATTATTGTTCACCATGACACGCCTCACGCGCTCACAGCAAACGCCGTTCACAAACGACTACTTGAGTGTACAAAGCAATAAGTACGCAGCGCTTATGTTATGGATAGAAAGAGAGAGAAATCTTTGTTTTATCCAATTGAGAACTCAAGCCACTTTTTCTAGTCGGGAGCTACCACGGCGCTTCCCGTATCTTTGGTGATCCGGTCAGCTATCCACTTTTCACAGTCAGAGTTCCGCCTATTTTCTACACTAATACGAAACGCGCGCCATAGCGTAATATTTCGCGTAGAATTTTACCTATGCATGCAGCTACGTACCCGTAGCTTTCCCTTCATTGCCAAGATAGTTGTCCGCGAGTATGCATCAAGTACCTGGGACACTGTAGCATGGCGTTATGGGGCCATGTTATGTGTCCGTCGCACTTCGTGGCCAACGGTGGCCAACGAGCTCGAAATGGCCAACATTGCTATCACCGTCCGTGTTTTCAAACAAAGTTATACATGTTACGATTCCCAGAGAAGACAAGCGGGTCAGGAGGAGACAGAAGGTTAGGTGGGCAGATGAGATTAGGAAGTTTGCGGGCATAAATTGGCAGCAGCAAGCACAGAACCGGGTTAACTGGCGGAACATGGGAGAGGCTTTTGTCCTGCAGTGGACGTAGTCAGGCTCATGATGATGATGATGATGATGATGATGATGATGATGATGATGATGATGATGCATGTTACGATGGGTACACTCTGGCCTCGATGTGTCATTTTATCAACGACTTTGAATAAGTGCTACACTCTGCCTTTCGTAGCCACCCAGCTTTCCGAAGTGTCATGATTACACAGGTCGGCAAGCACACTCATCAACCGACTCAGCCAGACTCTTTCAGACTCATATGGAGCCTTAAGCTGAGTTTGAGTGAGTCCAGGTCAGTGATATCTTGGTTAGCTTGAGTCCGAGTGATTCCAGTTCAAGAACGTTTTCGCGAGTGTGAGCACGAGCTATAGTTCATCTCAGAAAAATTTATTAGTATGAGATCCAGTGAGTAAGGCAAGGTCTATTTCTTGAGTGAGACTGAGTGACTTCTACTTTTTTCTTGTTTTGTCGATCTACGCATGACTATATGCATAATGCATGAACTTCATAAGCATTTCGCACTACGCAAATAATGTACATTGTTCTACTTATAAATAACTGTGTACTTATTAGTCTTTGAATAATAATTTCGAAACGACACACTTGCTAGCGCCGCATGCTTTTTGCACTGAGTCTATCGGTATCTCCTAAAAAAATTAGCCGTGACATTAACATTTAACTTGTACCACAATTAGTACAGTTACGAATGACCGCCGCTGTCATTGTTTGACAGTGTGTCACCCTCTATGTCGTAACTTTTTTTCTTATTAGCATTGTTTTATCTTATGACGCAATATGTTAGTTTGCTTTTTTTGTTGTTTAGGCTGACCAACTTTGCATCTCTCAATCTCTTCAAAAATTTATCTAAGTGAAAAGCATGGGTCACCTTTTATAAAGATTTTTATTCCCAAAAACATAAAACACGTTCCTGGGGCCCAGAAAGTCCCAGAAACGCAATAGAGTCATCATATCGCACGGAATGTACGTGACAGGGTGGCAAAGCAGTGTTTTCGCCACTCTAAGCGATGGTTGAGGAGTAAAAATATATGCTTTCTTTAGCACCAACTGCGGTAGCGTATATAATATATATACGTGAACCCCGTTCACTTTTTTTTCCCTAAAAACCACCCTTGTCAGCGGCTTCATCTAATGCTTCCCCCCGCCCCCCAAAAAAAGACACTGAGACGACGAAATGATACGATGTGCCATTTCACAAAAGGGACGACGTCGCGAAAGCAAAATCAGTGTGGCCGGCCGTGTGGAGGTCGCTTGAGGGTGCTTTAAAGCGAGGCGATATCGATTACACTGTTGTTGCGCGGCGTAGCACAACGGAGTGCGACACGACCAACGGACTTGCTAGCGCCGAAGAGGCATCTCACCTCTGGCCTTGACAATAGGAGCCTTCCAAGGTTGCAATCATCGAACACAGCATACTGAATTTACTGGTTGACACTAGGTGACAAGTACGATGATGTATAATTCGAAATGAAATGAGGTTTCGTTGAGGTGATTGCTGAAGATACCTCTACAAATGCAAAAAAATTAGACGTCGGCGTCGTCGCATTATTCGGGAAAAAAAATCAGCAGATCACACATGCCTTATAAATCGGTGCTATGCGAAGCATGCGCAAATAAGGTGACCTTGTTTCAAATTTTTTCATTCAGCGAAAAAAAAATGCTACAAAATGACGCTAAAGATATGTACAAATGTTGTACGCACAGACATATGTTAAACAGTGGCATGTTTACTGTTTCGTAACGATACCAACAGCAACATAGCTGTTATCAACACCACAAGCGGTAGCTGATATTTTGCGCTTGTACCAGCGTGATGGTGGCCCTACAGACACTGCTAGATAAATGGCCTTCAGTGGATGGCGCTTCCCTACGATTGTTATTAAGCCGACATTACGACTGCATGATAGGAAGACGTATGTACTGTTTAAAAGCTTGAATAGCCAGCACTGCAACAAAAATTGCCGTTTCACGAACATTACTGTCTACTTGAAATGCGGTTCCGATAATTAGCGTGGCTCTGTGGTAAAATACTTGATTACCACGCACAATGTGGGGATTCATTTCTACTCAGATCATGATATTGTCGCGGGTTATAAATTACATGGGGTTTATTTAAAAACTCTGATAGTGGAACTCGTAGAGACGCTTTCAAGAGAAGGCCGCTAAGATTGTCTTCTTCACTCACCTGCGCTGCGCCTCTCGAGCAAGTCCGCGTTCTTCGTTGCCATCGCTATCTCGCCGCTAAATGCAGATATGCACGCGGCAATATTTATTCAATGCGTACGTTGGGCCAACGCTGACGATTCCAGCTTTTGGGAATCAGGCTATCATTTTGCGAACTAAGTCGGCTTCGAGCCAACCTAGTTGGCGTCCATCACACCCCACAAAACATAAACCGCAACTGAACACCTGTACAACAAAGAACAAAATCATGTGTGTACAACCAGCTTTATGAGTAATCAACTATACCACAGCACAGTACATGATCACGCGCGCCGTCCATCTGTTCATCCATCCATGAACGTGTCTGTTCTTCCATCCATCCATCCGTGCGTCCTACCATCCGTGCATACGTCCACCTGTCCGTCGAGCCATCCGTCCGTGCGTCTGTCCGTCCTTTAATCTAGTCGGCGACTTAACGTAGGCATCTACCTCAGGACCTATAGCTTCGCCAACTCGTCGTCATTCACTTCGTCGAAAGGCACTAATTTCGTTCAACGTTCGCGAATTAAAATTATCGGGGTCAGTTCGCGCCATGCCTTTGTTGATTTAAACTGTCAATCACTTTCAGTGCAGTGCGCTTAACCCTAGTTGACATTAACTTGAACTGACGGCTGCATAGTAAGGATACATATGTAATGTATATAAAACTAGATACCGATCACTGCATCCCTAATCGGCATTTACGGACATTGCGGTCTACTTGAAAAGCCGTCGCAAAACCTGGCGTGGCTCTGTGGTAGAAAACGTAGTTGCAACGCAGAATTCTGGGCTTCGATTCGTGCTGGAAACCTGACATTTTTCTTTACAATTGTCGGGTCAACACAGCCAATGTCAGCTTTTTCATAACGCTCCCGCGCTAAAATACACATGTTTGTTCTCGCCGTTTTGGGGTAAACATGGAGTGTCCATTACCTATGGCACATACCCGTATCGCATACCAACATACCCTTAGTCAATATACTATGCAGCGGCGCATACCCACTCGGTGGTATGTGCCACTCTATGACGTACGCTACGTGACTGTGACCCTATTCATGTCATGACCCGTGTGTCGTATTCGTTAAACCATCTCACTTTCTCACACTAATTTTGGTTTACCCGAAATTAAGGTGGTGGTCACGAGAACACCCAGACGTAGGCGTATAGATAGATAGATAGATAGATAGATAGATAGATAGATAGATAGATAGATAGATAGATAGATAGATAGATAGATAGATAGATAGATAGATAGATAGATAGATAGATAGATAGATAGATAGATAGATAGATAGATAGATAGATAGATAGATAGATAGATAGATAGATAGATAGATAGATAGATAGATAGATAGATAGATAGATAGATAGATAGATAGATAGATAGATAGATAGATAGATAGATAGATAGATAGATAGATAGATAGATAGATAGATAGATAGACGGACAGACGGACGGACGGACGGACGGATGGAACCTTTTGTTACAAAACATACTGAAGAATAATCGAAATCAGGAGTAAAGTGGACACCACCATAGCACAGAGATCGTCAAATTTTTTTACGCCATCGTAACATCGCCACGATATCACAGAACGTGACGCTATGGAGGCCGACTGTAAACGTGCAGTGCGCGTTATCTAGTCAGTATAACCAGCACGCTGAACGCCCGCACGCCCGCGCATGCACACACACACACACACACGCACACACACACGCACACACACGCACACACGCACACGCACGCACACACACGCACACACGCACACGCACACGCACACACGCACACACGCACACGCGCACGCACACGCACACGCACACGCACACACACGCGCACACGCACGCGAACACGCACGCACACACACGCGCACACGCACGCGCACACGCACGCGCACACGCACGCGCACACACACGCGCACACGCACGCGCACACGCACGCGCACACGCACACGCACACGAACACGCACACGCACACGCACACGCACACACACACACAAACACTGACTCACTCACTCACTCTACGCCTTCCCAATCGGTAGCCTGCTTTCGCTTCTCGATGTGCAGCCACCCATTTTTTTTAACCTGAACGTGCGAGTGCTTATCGCTCAGTCTATTAGCGTTGTATAACGAAGCGCGGCGGCAAAATGACCGAGAATACATGCATGCGCGCAATGAACAGTCTTAAACCATTCTTTTCGCCGCACTGTTCTGGTAACAGGACTTTTTGCCGTATTGTTCCAGGAACCAGCACAATATAACTCGGCGGTCGACACTCGCACGGTCAGGTTTCTAAAATGGGTGGCTGTACATATGAACCTAGCCCAAAGGACCACCAAAACGCAAGTGCCCTCCAGCCCCTATCTTTATCGGCATCTACCTCGAATTTTCGCCAACGGCAAATGCTGCTTTTTGGCTCACAAACAAAGACACCAAAGCCGATGCCTCCTCCAAGGCCATCGGGGCCGAAATTTCTGCGAAACGAGCTCTTTAACGCTATAGGATTAATTAGACGACTTTTCCTTTGCCCACCGGGCAGCCCCACATGTTCTTTTCGGAGGTAGAACGGTAATGGTGGAGCAGCCGACCACATTTCGCTTTCGTAGTTAACAGCTGCTTGTTGATCGCGATTCCAGCTTCTGTGAACATAAAAAATTCACACGATGGCATTTAGAAGTACAAATTGTTTGGTGCTGGCAACCTCTTGTAAAGGAAACATGAGTCAGGACCTGTTAGGACGTATTTCCTTTGCTTTATAACTCTGTTCACAAACACTTTTAGATAGCATTTCTCTCCGCGCTCAACTCTGGAGATATTGCCCCCGAAACAATCGAACATTTGTTTTTCAATTCTTTGCCTGCTTCCTTCTACCAACTGAGAACGTTTAAAAAAAGTGGGTAACAATTTAGAGTACTGGGTACTCCACTATGGGAGAGCACAAAGCCGTCTCATGGGCCTCGCAATTGATGAGGCCCTGTTTGCAAAAATTATGGCGTGAACGAGTTCATGACGTTGTTTTGTTACCATATTTAACTTCCGGAGCAAGCTCCTTGAGTGCTGTAGTGAAGTGGTGTGTATAAAAGAAATTGTTGAACAATTCAGAGTACTACGTATTCTACTATGGGAGAGCATAAAGCCGTCCCAGTTACCAGGCCATTACTATGTGGCTGACGATTTAAAGTACTATGTATAATCTACTCACCCGTCGAAACCTTTTCTCACGATTATCTAACTAGTTGTATCGTTTAAGTAGAACCAATAAAAGTTGAACAAGACTCGTCCTTTCAGGGCTTGTTTTTGTTTTGTTTTTGTTAATCACAACACGAATGAAAATTAATAGGCACTGGTGTTAGGGAAAGAATAAGAGATGTTATTACTAGTAAGTCAAGCTAGTTATTAGAATAACCTTATTATTAGAAGCTAGTTATTAGAAGTTACTAGAAATTTTATTTCGTTACGATTCGTGCTTGTTGCTTGCTGCTTGCTCTTCTGCAATTCTGCATTTGTGTAGCCGGACTCTGCATGCTAACTTTACAACCGAAAACAAAAAAGCACTTTACTACTACCGCCTGCAAACCAAACTGTCTTATCTCTAGTAGGCTCCATCGGCTGAGCCCTCTGATATTTTGCGTTGCTGGTCACCAGGACGCCCACGTCTGGCGGTCATCTTTGAGCGTGTCACCGTCACGAAAAAATAGACTCGCACGCCTAAATCAGCAGCTGAAGTAGTTCAGGAGTTACGCTACTATTAAAAATGGTAAAACGCAACAGAATAAAACAAACGACATTTCGTTGGCGTCCACCACGGTGGTGTACCGATTGTGGTGCTTTACTGTTGACATGGAGACACATGATCGACCAGGGCCACAGTGGACGCACGTCAACAGAGGTGAAATGCTACAGGCCTTTGTACTGTATACGATGTCAGTGCAGGTGGTTCAAATTTCCGAAGTCCTTCACTTCGGTGTCTCTCATAATGTTATCGTGGTTTTGAAACGTAAAAACCTAGATGTTACTGCGATATTTGTTTCTCCGACGCACGGCGTTCCATGACGTACTTGTTTTGCATTGTGCTCTATTAGTTAGTTCTTAACTAAGAACATTAACGCAAAATTTAACATTCACTTTTGTGACCAGTGCGTTTCGTTACGTTCTGGAAAGCACTGAAGATCAACGAATTCATTTTTTTTTTCTTACAATGTTCACGCTGCGCGGTGAATTTTGCCAGAGTTTAAAGAAAGGCCTCGAAATACACTAGCCTACCTCCCTGTTTTTCGCCTCCGTTTCTGTCTCTCTCTAAACAATCTTCGAGAGAAACAACCATGCAAGCGGACCGGGGCGAAACGAGCAGCAAAAGCTTTCGGTGTCGGCTACTCATCGCGTCAGCATATTTGCGGCAAAGCTGTTCTTGACCGAGCCTCCCGTGTCCGGCCCCATCGGTAACCACTCTGTGTTTCCTTTACCTTTCTTTCTTTCTTTCTTTCTTTCTTTCTTTCTTTCTTTCTTTCTTTCTTTCTTTCTTTCTTTCTTTCTCTCTCTCTCTCTCTCGTTGTGGTCGTCATTAACGGGCAGGCGCCACATACATTTGATGAACCCCACTGAACACTACTTCCACTAAAAAGAAAAAGAAAGCATGGCAACCGTTAGCCCGAGAAATGGCGAGCGGGTTACCGTAGTCACACGACTGTCACTTGATACTTCGTGGCTATGAAATGTGGCGGCTATACTTCGCCCCACCAAGCTTAACAAAAAGGATTTAATAAAGAGCACTTATGCAACATATGTGAAAGACTAGAAAAAACACCGATATACCTCAACTTGGCGGAGGCAATGCCACCAGCTTCATTGTTTCATCGTTGTCCGCGAAGCAGAACTGGTTGATTTTTTGACGTCCGTGCGTGTCAAGGAATGACCGTGGTCTCTAACATGTGAGAGGTTAATGGTCCTTTCACATGGCTTATACCCATCTGGACCACGCATGCTAAGACATGGCCATCGCTCCAGGACAGGTGTGGAGGACGCGTCCCACTCTTCTTCCCGCTGCTAGCTACTGCGCTGCTCCTCGCGTGAACTGCGAGAAGATGAAGTGAATGCACAGTTAGCGCACTCGCGTACAGCCACCCAAATATTTAGAGGGGCTGTCACACAGCTACCTGGTAGCCAGTGGTCTTCAGCGTAAATAGATTAACAGGGTCGATTGCGCTTATACGTAAGAAAAATACTTCACAGTACTCACAGATTTCAACGCGACGTCAGTTTCATTTGGTATAACGTCAGCTATGTGCACTTTGGTAGACATAATGAAGAAAGAAACAGCCTTTGAACAGAACGGAGATGAGATTACACAAAAGAGAGAGCGAGATAATTTACTGCAGGGCAGAAAGTTTGGCCTCAGCTAGTGCGCTCTAGCCTGCTACTCTTAACAGAGGATAAGGGAGAGGGAAGGAAAAGAGTGATATGAGGCACTGGTACCTATCTCGGGTTCTCTCCATCGTGTCCCAGCGCTGTTTTTTTTTTTCATTCAAGATCAGTATGTGCCAACTAGCACAAGTCAAGACGCTAATGCTTTAGATAACCACGTCATGTTGCGACAAATCTGATCTTCAATAACAACGTTGGCTCTGACCTACGCGTTCTAACCGTAATTACGGCGATATGACCTAAATGAAAAAGCCGGAACCGGAATATACGGGCTACTTAGCCCTCACTTGTCCCGTTTCAATGGGTGTAGACTGTATGATAATACTTCAGTACAAAATGATCTCTGGAAGTAGCCGCTTATCAATACGGCCCACCGCCGGTGACCGCCGCTTCGCCATGGCGTGTGTGATGTGATGCGCTGCATGGAACAACACAAAGACGACGGCAGAACTTTTTTTTTGGGGGGGGGGGGGGGGGGAGTCAAGCACCAGCGTGTCTCAGTGGTAGAATACTAGGCTGGCACGCATGAAACCTGGGTCAAAATCCCACTGAGTCCTTACTGTTCTTGCTCATTATGCGTTATTTGGTACAATACATGGAGCTCCTCTCTTTTGCGCAATTCTGCGCTGATTACGTCGAAAAGCGTCATTATTTTCTTTTTTTTCATGCGTAAGGCACTCGAGCCATAAACTGGTCTTTGAGAGGTCTGCATTCAACTCGACTTCTTTCTTTGTTTATTTTTGATAATACAATTCACAATTTCCGTTCTCATCGCTGCAACCGAGCCAGGTTGCTCGGTATGGCAAATTTCGCTGATGGCAAATTTCGCCGATATTCCACTTACACTCGCACGCCACTTACCGTTCACCGTAACGAGCCGTCGCTGCGTTAAGACGACCGTTCGTGCAATTTCCCCTGACGACCTTATTTCACCTTCTTTGTACGCGTGTCCCTCGAGTCCAGTGATTCCCGTCCACTTCATTGTTGCTACAATCGTTCTCCAGACGCGGTCATCTCTTTATTGCCGCCTGACTCGTTAAAGAAAGCACGCTCCTTCTACGCGCCGCAACAAAAGCGGTCTCGCTAGATTGCAGCAGCATTTCACGAGATCGCATAGAAATTTCCGAGCCCCGCCTCACTAATTCTGTTTGCTCCGACGGCACGACCCGCACACAAGCTGAGATAAATAGCAAACAAAAGAAATTATGATGTCCAAAACGCCCTAATACGGTCTAGTATCAACGACGCAGAACGAACACACACACACACACACACAGACACAGACACAGACACACACACACACACACACACACACACATATATATATATATATATATATATATATATATATATATATATATATATATATATATATATATATATATATAGTGGGAGTAATAATTCAATGGGCCAGTTAGTCTTGAAGGTATAGGGTATGGCACAACGGGAGCGTTGTCAACGGGGATATATTTATTTCCCAACAGTTTCGGGAGGGGTCCTCCCTTCATCAGGGGATGAGTTGTGCCATACCCATATGTCAAACCCCATATGTGCCATACCCCATATATATATATATATATATATATATATATATATATATATATATATATATATATATATATATATATATATATATATATATATATATGGTGTTGAGAGACTAACACAATTGTTGACAATTACTTGTAGAATGCACTGAATGGTCGAAATATCAATATTCAATATCAACACCCATCTAAATATATCTGAGTGCACTTAAAGAACGTGCTCCATTTGTCCGCTTAATGCCGTTAACCTAGTAAGGCTGCATAATGCTGGTAAAGCAGAGGTGCTAAGGTTTTCGTTATGCTTCGCGGCATTATCGGAATACCATCATCATCGTCTTCATGAACCAGCACGTGCTCTTTTTTTCTTCATCTTCTAATTCACTCACAGAATAATAATAATATTATTAATAATGATAGTTAACGTTCACGGTCATCGCACAGTACATGGGCCTCTACCAGTTCATCTCCATCGACGGCCGTGATCGAACCAGCTACCTTTGAATCAGCAGCCGAACCCCACAACTTTAACTTCATCATTTTCTTTCAAAAGTGAGCACTTTTTAGCCAATATCTCAGTGTGGGTGTGATGCAGAGTTTCTAGAGTGACTACTTTACACATTTACGATGATGCTCTGCGATATTTCCAAACAGCCAATCAAGTGAGAAAAATGAAGTTTCTTAAAAATAAATTGTGAGCGACGGCACAAGTACATATACCTTCAAATAATGCTAAATATTGTTAACCCTCAGTTAAAACTCAGTTGCCATTTGACGTATTGCGATCAATTTATTACAGTCGCGGAACTTGTAAGGCATGTGCAGCTGGAATAAAATTGAAGGGTAGCGACAGTTTTGAGAAACAAGCGTCAAACGTAATGTGCGTGCGGTTAATAAGTGATGCACTGTGCAAGTTTTCCTTCCAACAAATCAGTACACTTTCGGAAGGATTGTCTGGCAAGTGGTGGTACCCCGAAGTTTTGTTTAAGATGTACTGGTCTCGCAAGATTACTATCTCTACGTTTGCACTTGTCAATTGCAATATATCTAGTGAAGTGATTATTCAAGAGAGTTCAGTACTTCGTTTTAGTTCTGGGGATAGTTTTTATGTGTTACCAGCACCCCTGACCACTTACCTGCTTTTGAAAGGCTCTTTTTTTTTTCCTCTCGCAAGGTTCATTTTTCAATTTCACTTAAAACCAATGTACAAACAGCTATACTTTTTACTGTAAATTGTTTTCTTTCTTGTGGTTACACTGCGGACCCAGTTACGTCTAGAGCATTCATTATTTCTCAAAGAGAAACTCAGACGCACCGCAACTTAACATATTGCAGTGTAGCAACAACGCTCCCGCAGCTGAATTGCTGGGTCGTATAAAAATTTCTTGCTTTATTTTCCTCATAACGCCAGCGGCAACGTTTGCACATACGTGCTAATTAAATTCTTCAGCGCTCACGCTTCGCAGTGATTTGCAATGAAGAGCCACCTCTGCAACTCCCACGTTGCCCAAGTAAACTTCCAAGATTTAGTGTTCCGCAAAAAAAAACCGTGCTCCCTTTATTTTTTGTCTACTTTTGTCTTAATTTTTCATCTAAAGCGCGGTGGTGTGAACGTATGAGCAGTGTGCTTGGAAGAGAGCAACCAAAAAAAAAGAAATATAAAAGAAAAATTACGCCACGGAGTAACTTTTTCCGTCTTTGTATTTCATCTCTCCTTGCTGTATAATGGCTCAGGAGTGAAAAAAGGCACCTTTTGGTAAATTAATTGCGTAACGTACGTCCGTTTTTCCAGTTTGCCGTCTTCGTAAATATTATACGTTCACTTATAACGATTCCGATCCCCCCCTTCCTCTAAAAAATGCAGGGATTTTCACGCAAACGCACGAGAAAACGCGAGTAAAAACCAAGCAATAGCGATACTACGCGTAAGGGCGAGTAATTGCTGACCACTGATTTTCACGCTGAGGCGCGCACATGCGGAACGGCGGCTGCGCGGACGCCCAGACATTACATCCTGTGAAAACTCTCACTAGAGCAACTTCCCTCTTTCGCCAGTTTCCACGTGCAAGTATTCGTTGTTTTTCTTTCGGCTCCTTTTCTCTCTTTCTCTTGGTTAATTCGTGGCAAGCCTTGCACGGCTAATTAATGGCGTGGTGCTGGTGCGGCGTAGGAAAAATTTTTGCTGTCCGGGGCCTCAATGTGTGTTCTTTGCAGCACGCGTCCCAACTCAGCGGCCATATTTGTTCAGTAGGAGTCTCTCCCACCCGTGCAAAACGCTATGCACTGTATGCTCTCGCACGTAGTTCCTAGAGGTTCTCCCTAATATCAGTGATCATTCGTGTTGCAAGAGCGATGAAGCGCGAAATGATACCACAGCTTCGTTCGGTGCTCTCGATAACCACAGCGTTCTCCCAACGATGTTGGCTTTCCGCATTTGTTCACACTGTAAGTGCTCCCATCGGTGTGAATAGAGGGTTAAAGTGGTAAGCGTACGCCCCACCCTCCACATCTTCTTCGCCTTTGATCATTTGAGGGGGATGCGAAATTTACTCTGCTCCACACTTTTAATCCCTCTAACCTGTCCCATTAATAATTAGGGGTTATGGTTTTGCAATGCAATGTAAGCTTTTGTTTATAATTGCCGGGTGGCCCCCGATGCTGCATTCGTTTCCAGACTGCACCCCTAGAACTACGGGACCGAAGGCACGCCGGTGTAAGATAGGCGTCATTGCTTCATTTTCGTTTCTGCATTCATTGTGATACCTGTTTCTCCTACGACATCGACGAACGGAGGTGCGGCGTTGGCTGGGGCAGCTGCGAATTGCACTTCTTAATGATTAACTGCGCGCAACTCGTAGACCTCAATGAGAGCTCTATATCGCTGCACGCACACGTTTGCGGGGAATCGTAACCAATAGCAAACGTCGTGCCAGCACGACGTATCATAACGACAGGAGCACTGAAGCCAGAAATGCTTTTACTTGTATAAGTAACTTACTATTTCACGATAGCAATTACCACTCTTCAGCTGAGAGCACGCTTGCTAAGTCAGAAAACACTAAAAAGGAGAACAAAGGTGGTGACATCCCTTATAGTTGGATGCAACTTAAGGATTGCGAGAAGGTCGCGTCTAGACGACCCAAGCGCAGCAGCGCTCATGCACTCCACTGTGTTCACCGGCCGTACGGATCGTGATGTGAGCCTGAATTGCGCATCCATTGTTGCAGGCTTGTATCCAACTAGAGCATTTCTGGCAGGAACTCTGTGACGTCATATACTTCAACGCTACCCACTCTAAGACATAATTATTTATCGATTGAAACGAATCACGCTTTGATTATTTAGTAAACAGCACAGACTCACCATAGCAAGTTTCGGAAAAGCTATTGAGCTAAGGTGTGAAAAAAGAAAAACGTCTTTCTAGTATTGGATATAACCACTAAATATAACGCCATCGCAGTCGTCATCGTCGTTTTTGTTGTTGTTCTTCTGTTCCTGACTATCAAACAATCGAATTCTTCTACTTGAAGATATGTGCCATTTTTCTTTGTACATTTAGACACTGTTGCACGTTTATATAATGACGAGTGCAGGAAATATGGAAATAAGCATGTTGTTACTCAGATTGAAGCGACGGCACTGCATACGTGATTGACTGATATATTTCATTAGAAATCCAACATAACAACTAAACAGTTCGTAAGTGGAAGCACGAAGTTCATCAAGAGACCGTAAGTAGACACCGGACGTCAACTAAGTGCCCGGAAGTAGAAAATGGGAAGTGAACTCAAGAGCAGAAGTGCGTTACGTTTACATCTATTGCTTTTTTGTTGTTGTTTACCCGCACTAATTGGAGATCTCACGCTGCACATAATGCTCCGTTACGTAATGTGGGTGCCAAGAGGACATAGGAAGACACAGCCATAAAAAGTCTATGCGCTCATGTTCTTCGAGACATCCCCTGGTAGGCATGGACCTTAATTACAGTTGGTGCACGCAGGCGAGGCTTGCATTACAACTCCCTGAGCGTCTGGTCACGCACACGCAAGCACGCCACCGCAAAATCCTCGTCGAGAATCTGTGCATGCCACGGCATCCTTTCTCGGCGCCTAATTAATCAGTGACTCACTCAGCGCACCAAGACGAGTAAATACTCGTTGTTTAATGTATGCCTTTATATAACATGACTACAAGTGTTGTATTATAATTATGAAGATTATGAAGAGTCTGGCTTCGGTTTCCGTGAAACTATAAAAATAAATAAAAAATGCTCTTCTAAAAAACTGTTCATTTGTGACGTTTCAATAGGAGACCGATCTCCATCAAACAGAGTTCAATAGGCTTTGGTGCACTTTTATGTCACCGCCAAGCAAAGGAGAAAAAGGAAAAGAAAAAAAGAAAAAAAGAAAAAGAGAAAAAAGGAGAGAGATGAGATGAAGGGTCCATACTGATAATGGGTCATACGACCACGTGCGCGCATTTGCACATACGCATGGCATGTGTATTTCGTGCAAAACGAAAAAGTGCACACATAAACGAGAGGTCAAACAAGCCATGCATGTACATAAAATCAAGCCAAGTTTTTTTTTTAAATAGAAAAACCAAAAAATAAATTAAAAGTAACAGAGTAAATATACTAAGTGGACATATTAAGAACGACCCTGCCATAAACTGAAGTGTAAGAACCAAACATGTTTCCAAAGAGAAAACAACAAATAAAAATATATTATAGATATATCTAAGTTCTAGGTGGCTAAATTAAGCACTTTCAGTGATACATTGTGAATTTCCACTCCTCAGGGACACCCCTTATCAACTCCTTCCCGTAACCTGAACAAAACACCAAAGTACATTCTTTGCGATAATTGTCCCGTCCTACCTCCTCCTTAGTTACTCTTGAAGCCTGTGGAGCAGATCCACGTTGGAAAGATGTGGTATATGCTAAAAAAGAAGCATATGCAACATCGTTCCAACTTGAACCTCCTCCTCAAGCTTGCTTTAACGTGCTTGCTTTAACGTAACCTTGAGTATAATGCTGCATGGCAAGATAACGTGCTCTCTATTATTTTTATCTAAAAGCAGCTGCTCTTTGATAACCTCTTTCTGATAACTTTCATATATAAATATCATGTGTGCTGGTGTGCGTGCGTTTTTTCTTTCTTTTTTATGCTCTTTAATAACAAAGGTTACGTGTGAATAATGTTTATAACTTTCGTTGTTGTTCTTTGGCTACCAAAGGATCTCAGTGTTGTAAAATTTGACAGTGTTTCATTGTTCTCTTGCATGTTCCCTGTATTATGTACAGTATAAGGAGGTTGGTATTCTGTTAATATTTCGTTGCTGTTATCGCCAATGAGGGAGCATGCGGCCTCGTCAAGCTGTCTAAAGAACAAGTTTTTTTCGCTCACCCCTTCGTATACCACTACACTGTATTTCTGCGAAAATAAATGCCATTGCCGTTCGCTGTAATTGTTGTAGAGATACGAAAAAATATCGATTGTTAGAATAGTGAGATAGAGTAGGACAGTAATGCCGAAGTGTGCACATAGATGAAGTAAAGCTACGCACGGCCTGCTGTATGGAACTTGAAAAAAAAAACATGGTGGAAAAATGGCACAAGTTTATTGAAGGGAAAAAATAATAGAAAAACAAACTGCGGACCTAAACGAAACAAAGCTGCAAAAGTGATTTATATGAGGCGATGTTCGAGCTTCAAGAAGATAAATGCCCCGATGGTTCGCGCTTCTCAGCACTCACGCTACCTCAGGCGGAGTAAGTTAATCAAAACCTCTAGAACTTCATTGAGTCTGCCTGTCTAGCTCCTCCTGTTTTAACTTATTCCACTCCAATGAATTCTGCGCCGGAAAAATGACGTTCTAAGATCCTTCTCTCTCTTTCTAAAACTACTCAGCTTGGTCGAGCTATCAAATTGTAAAATATGGCCCCACCAAAGGAGCCCAAGTTTTGCGCTGTATTATTTTATAACGCCTATCTCGGCCGCCTACTGAAGCCGATGAACGCAATCTGTTTAAAAACGACAAAAGTGCCGGTGTTTCATTGTGGTCATGTGCGTGACAAAAACAACACAATATTTTCAAAACTGGATATAACTTCACACCAGCTTTTTGCAATCGCAATGCTGCAAAACGATATGTTTAAAGTAAGTGAAGCTTGGTGCTTTAATTAAACTCAATAATACGGTGCAGCCTGGTTCAAAACATAAATAATAGCATCGTTGTCATAATCATCATTCTATTCTCACATTACACTCCATATTGTGGGACACCATCAAAAATCCAGTATAGGACTTAAAGGAGACACGGCGCCACACACCTGGCACTCACAGTGCAACATTACAGGAGCGAAACGGGGTTGGTGAGAATAGAAATGTTTAAACAACATATGAACAGATAAGTGTATACGCCTACAATGGTCAGCAATATATTTCCTATCAAGTGCAAAGGCATAAGGCATTCTCGGTATGGTACTTTTGCGCCCACAATCTACTTTTAGCCGCTGGGTCCTCCAAAGCATAGCTTCAGTGTTTCAGCGCGTGCTGTTCCCGACAATACATGTAAATTAGGTGCTCAAAAGCATAAAGGTGCTCTTCTGAGTAGCTATTAAGGACACAGGATATATATACGCTGCCAAAAAATAACAAACAAGAAGCACAAGGAGTAGGTAAGTTCAAAGCTTAAGTAAAAAAAAAATTCCCGTGCGAACTCTTCACAAACATTCGCAAGAATCAGGAAGAGGAAATTTTAAGAATAATAAAGCAAATTGAGTTTATTTCTGGAATGTGGTCGTTATCTTATAACTTTCCAGCATACACATCTGTATACTCAAGCTCCCAAAGTGCGCAAATGCGTGGTCGAAAGACATAAAATAAATCTACATATATATTTATTTTTAAAAGCTGTATATTTGGCTTTTAATCCCTCCAGTAATATAGTACTGGAGGGCTTATAAAAACTACATGAATAATTAGTTACTCATGTGATGCAGTAAAGAACAACGGCTAGCATGAGTGAGTATCAGGTAACAGCAGCCAACGTTAACCAATGGTCACAAGCGCATGCAGTGCACGGGTCACACCCTATAGTTTAGTATTCATTTGTACCGTATCAGTTCATCAAGATAACCAGCGACTGTATGACAAACAGCATGGAGCAGCTCCTATCACGCGGAACGTCTTTGTCTGCCTATGCCCCGGTGATTCCTTCGCCACGAGCAAATGATGGCGCAACTGTAACCGTCTCATAGCCAGAGACCCACTGTACGCGTGTCGTTAATAAGCTAAGAGTTAGCAGCGCTAACTAACAGCTAGACTGCGTTAGCCAGCGCTAGTATTATGAGTTAAGGGACATCTCACTTCAAGCTACACGGCGTCGTGATCGAAATTCATTTTCATTTCAAATTTATTCCTCTAGCGTATGCTCCATCTTTATTCGGCCTGTTTTGTCTAATATTCTGTCCACATCCTGCATTCACTGTGACGTTCTCATCCAGCCACGAAAATGGTGTTTTATACAAACCTTTTCTATGTGAACGTAAAGAGTGCCTTTGAAATCCCAGTTTCAGTTCGAATACAATGCTTCGAAATAGACTTCACAACTGGGATAATGCGTGCGCTCAGAGCTTCAAATCTTAAGGACCACCAATTTTCGCAGCATTGCATACACTCATCAACAAATGTGCGCACAGAGACACAAAACTCGGAGTCTTGAGGCTGGTCTGACTTCCGAAAACAAGGAAGGGACGTGGCTCGGTGAACGTGATGGGAAGAACGATAAGCTCAGATAATTGGCTTTACGCGACGGCCTTTGGTGCTCACCGTGGTGGTGTGTTTCAGGCACTGTGTGGCTGAAACACACTACCACGGTGTGTTTCTGTGCTAAGAGATTAGTGTTTCTGTTCTAAGAGATTTCTGTTCTAAGAGACTACCACGGTGTGTTTCTGTTCTAAGAGATTAATGTTTTTTATAAAGGCTGTTCGTTGCTAGTCGCAAATCAATTTGATCGAAAATCATGGAAGGCTTCTCTAATGAAGGTTGATGGTTCCGTGCAATTGCTTTAAGCCTGATAGCACGGTTCACTGCACAACGTTGGGAAAAGGAGGAGGAGGAGGAGGAGGAGGAAGGGAAGAAATGAAAGGCAGGGAGGTCAACCAGACGCACGTCCGGTGTACTACCCTGCACTGGGGGAAGTAATGAGGGGATTAAAGGAGAAGAGAGAGAGAAATGAAGGGAAGCGTGTGTGTAGATGTGACCTTGTCCATTGCACGCTCATAAGCGGTCGCGTAGTCCGGTCGTCTTTAGAAAACTTAGCAATGCCCGCGTCGCTTTGCTGGCCTGCGACGCGTAGAGCCATGAACCAAAGATCTTCTCTCCGGAAAACGGTGTACTGTCTAGTGTCTCTAACGTTTCGCGCAGCAAGTTGGAATACCAAATGAACACAATAAGTGGATGACGGTTCTTTTATTGCCCTTTCTTTCTTTTCTTTCTTTTTTTTAGATTTCTCTGCCAAGGGACGCTTAGCGAAAATATGTCATTCTACAGTATCTGTCATCAGCATCTATACTTCAATTTGAATCAGCGCTTGTAAAGTGCTGATTGTTAAGTTTGTTAAAGAAACTAGCTAGACCTGCGCAGGACGCCCAGCACATTCACAGCGAAAGCTGAAATAGTGGCCCCTCTAGAGCCTTTTTCAACACTATTGGGGCAGCTACAACAAGTACACCTGCATGGTACCCACTAAGTCATAAATCATCATATTCTTTGTGCAGTGAGGAAGCGTCCTCTGTGCCATTATTTATCATTCTTCAAAAAAGCGTGGTACCGGCTGCACACTTGTAAGACATCACGTGAACTCTGTTGATGATGTGACTGACGACGATAGAGAGTTGTAATTGGTTGGAGCATTCAATGACCCACTTGTTACGCAATTGGCATTGCGTGGCTTTTCGTTGCTACTAAGGTGTTCTAGAGAGAGAGAGGGAGAAAAAGGGAGGCCGGGAGGTTAACAAGATATTGGTATCCGGTTTGATACCCAGCACTGGTTGTGGGGAAATAGTGGCAAGAAAAAGGGGGTAGATAGAGAGGGAAAAAGAACGCACGGGCACACATGAGAAAACGAAAACACACACAGGAAGGGCGTCCTAGCTACAATCATTCAGAAAGACCGGTTGATCGTAAAACGTGCAGTAGCGCTTTGAGGTCCTTCTTCTGTGAAGTTGCATCTTGTCGATATTGTAGAACTCTTTTCTTCGACAGAGGTTGATTATCTAATTCGCAGAGCTCCTTGTAAAGGCATAGCCGTTGTCTACTGTACTATAGGCAGTCGCAAAGGATATGTTGGATGGTTTTTTTTCTTTGCCACAGTGGCCACAAGCTGTGGTGTCGGCCACTTCAATTCGGAAAGCGTAAGTGTTGGTCACGTCTACGCTTTCTCACGCATGTCAATATGATTCCTCACCCGACATGAAGCCTACACATAGTAGTTTACAAGCACCGGCGTAGCTTAGTATGGGGCTGGCACGCAGATTGCCCGGGTGTTACTCGTATTCTGTCCTCGGTATTGTTTACTTATTATCGCGATAGCATTGAAGAGCTCGTTCTGCAGAAATTCCATCATTGGCGTCGGTGTCATTGGTTGTGAGTGAAAAACCAATTACATGATCGGAAAATCGAGAAAAATTTAAATAAAGCAGTTTATGGAAAATCCGGGTCTAAATGAGGATCGAACGTGGGTCGTCTTCGTGGCACGCAAGTGTTCTACCACACAGCCATGCGTCTCCTTGGATATACAATTAAAATACCTTCTGCTGCTAGGAAATGCAGTGAAGGTAACGTTCATGCTTTGTAAAAACACGCGTTCTGTATACATAATTTACGTAGGTTAGAGCTAAAATAGGTATTCTCAAATAATAATATCCAGAAATAATACATGGTACAAGCGTACACTGCCATCAGGCATTACATCATAGGATTATTATAATGACTAGATGGTTTAAAGCCGGCTACACACGACAAAAGACACCCACGTTGCTGTGCTTATTCCTTTGAGGCCACGTAGTGGGTGAATGGCAAGTTCGAAAAGGTTTCACGCGCATAATGGCTCGTGGTTTAAAGCATGCCACCGATTTCACGTAATGCATTTACTTGCGAAAGCTTCACTGATTCAAGCCACTTCAAAGTAGTTAAAGAACGCACTAGAAACCGGATATTTCTACTCTTAAAATCGAAGCTTAGTGGTCCCTCAATTTTTTTGCCTTATTTTGTGCGTTCATTGTTGCAAACACCGGCAGCGGCGGCGTAAAACTACTGCGTCAGCCCTGGTTGTGATCTCATAACAGCTTTGGCTGTGAAAGGAAACGTTTCCCTCTCTTGTAAGCGTTTTTAAGTGCCACCCTTCAACTTTAGAGCTTGTTGCGCAAGTGCTACGCTGACAGTTTTAATATAATAATGAGAATTCAGCTGCTCTCGCGTAGAAAAAGTTTGCAAGATCTTATTATGAACCTGGTGTATCTCCGTATGAATGTGGTTGTCGACACATTTTAGGGGCGAAACTCCTTAAAGCGGCACCCGTTCGTCCCTCGTCGTAGTCGTAGTGCGTAATCAGTCTTACACTTTGACTTGCAAGGTGGTGCCGGTGGGAGAGTTCTCCTGTGCGTTGTTGAACAACGAAAAATTCGCGGCGTGCGCATAAACTAAAAGCCGATTTCTCCTGTCTCTCATTCCCGATTTGCAGCCATTGGCATGTGCATTGATCACTATCTGACAAGGAAGGGTTGCTAGGTTATACTCGCTAGGCGTAACCTCCTTGGTTTTAGAAAGGTTTAGCGAGCGTTGGGCCGCAGTGCCATGAGTACAGTGAACTAGTATATACAATGGACTCAAGGTGGTTAAAGGTGGGAAGTAGACACGAAGTGCGAGCCGTAAGAAAGTGTGCGTGTGCCACCTCTCGTTTAGTCCTTGGAATGTCCGCTGGATGGCGGTGCTTCTATATGCGGAATATATGATGAAAATATGCGAGATGGTGGTTCTTGGAGTGTTGACTAGATGGACGATCGGACACACAGACAGGTGCATGGACGGACACACGGATGGCTGAACGGACGGATAGACGCATGGACGGACGCAGAGGCTAATGCATGGATGAAGGTGGGGACGGACGCACGGATGGACGTGCGGACGCTCGAACATACGCACGCACGGACGGGCGATGAACGCACGGCCGGTCACACAGACGGACGCATGGACGGACGGAAGCAAGAACGAATGAATGGACGGATGCTTCGCCCCACTCTCCATCATTCCCCCCCGCGGATATGCTGCCATTTTTATTCGTACACAACATATACACACCTTCAATTCCTCCCTCTTGTACAAAGCCCACAACAATTTGAAGTGCGCTTTCGTTTGTAAAGCTTGCTTCTTTGCGCAGTTTATTATAGTGAGGTGAAGCACGTTGCAACTATGAACGATCGGTTTATTTATTTATTTATTTATTTATTTATTTATTTATTTATTTATTTATTTATTTATTTATTTATTTATTTACAAGTACTGCTGTCCCATGCCTAGGACATTGCAGGAGCGGGTACAGAAAAATCAACGAAAGCACAGAAACAAACAATAGTGCGCACAAATTTATGTGACTAACACATAAAATTTTTCCCAGACTCTACAGTGTTCAGTCTACGCAATGCACCATCAAGCTTGTTCCAAATTTTCACCACACGCGGAAGAAAAGAGAATTTGAAACAATCCAAACGAGACCTGAAGGGTACAAGGTTCAAAGCGTCTGTACCACATGTTGTACGCACTGGTATATCAGCGAAAGATAAGGGCACGTGAACGCGGGTCATTTTGTGTACAATCTTGTGTAACAAGATAATACTCTCACGTGTACGGCGGTGTTCCAGTGAATGAAGTGACAACAAATGAGCATGTGAAGACGGGGAGAAGTCCCGATCATAACGGTTAAAAACGAACCGTATAGCCTTATTCTGCACAGATTCCAACCTGTTTTTATCTTGCTCAAGATGAGGCGACCAAACCACAGAGGCGTACTCGAGCATTGGTCTCACTAGTGTCTTGTAGGCAGTTAACTTACAATCTTTTGTCGAGTTTTTTCAATCTTCGCTTTAAGTAACCAAGTTTCCTTAGAGCTTGACAAGTTATCTGATCAACATGTTTGCCCCATTTAAGGTAATGTGTAAAGGTGATGCCTAGGTATTTAAATTCACTCACATGTGCTAGGGTGGACCCATTGTAGTTATAACTGAAACTGAGAGGCTGTTTTTTTATTTGAAAAAGTCATAGCTACAGTTTTCTTGTAATTTATGGGCATTTGCCACGTTGAGCTCCAATCACAGAATAACGAGAATACGCTGTTGAGGACTGACTGGTCTTGAAAGGTAGTAATGCAGTTATACAGTACACAATCATCGGCATACAGACGTATGTTTACAGGGGTTCCAGAGATGACATTAACAGCATCATTAATAAATATAATAAACAAGAGAGGCCCTAGCACAGAGCCTTGCGGCACACCGGATGTGATTTCAACAGGGGATGACTGCACCTGGTTGAAAGTAACGAACTGAGATCGAGAACGCAAGTAATCCGCAACCCAACCGAGTAATTTAGAATCTTTAAGAAAGGAACTAAGTTTTAGAAGAAGTTTTTTATGGCATACGTTGTCGAAAGCTTTCGAGTAGTCTATGAAAATTGCGTCTGTCTGACCCCTTTTGTTAGGTGATGTGGCAATGTCATGGGTGAATTCTAGGAGCTGCGTTGTTGTAGAAAATCCAGCTCGGAAGCCATGCTGACACCGGGACAGAAGGTTGTTTGCGTCCAAATACTCAACAATATGTTTATGAATGATATGTTCCAGTAGTTTACAGCTTGTTGAAATTAGGGAAATTGGCCTATAATTTGGAAAGCGCTGAAACGTTGAAAAGGAAGCATTGCAAACATGCTTTGAATGCTTACTTATAAAACGCCTAATTGATCGCTTGTACTTACCACTTCACGGCAGACAAGGGCTGGACGCATTGGTTAAAATATAGCATGCTAAATGGCTAACCACGTGATCAGCGAAAGAGATAAAAGATTATCAAGTTAAAAAAAACCACAGAGTCCGTGGGTCCTGGGCATGGCTATAGTGTCCTTAGTCCAGGATCTCACGAGCCGTGGCTATTCTGCTCGCTTAAGAGACAATATTTAACTGGTTCCGCAAGTTAGTGCTAGACAACGAAGCTTCCCACTGCCATGTGGTGCGGTGTGGGATTGGAAGGTCGGCGATAAGAAATTGTTATTTGTCTTATTGGCATTGAAATGGGCAAGGATGGAAGGCGAAATGTTCCGGTGCCATTAAACTCCTCGTAATTGTGAAATGTAGTATTACCAGATTAAAAATGTGCTGGGCCATGTGACTGCAATGTATCGCTTATAGTGGCAACAATTTGACCAGAAACTTGGAAGACATTTGAGCTTCGCCTTCAAAAGCAGAACGAAGTAGCGTAATCGTGCTCCGCGTGAATCGGTTTCTCAATAAATAGCCTGGCTTCAGTTGTCGGTGCATGTCTCAACCATGCTGCAATTAAATGGACAACTGTGCGCGTAACATTGTCCGTTTCGAAACATCTTTGAATGCCTAATGCAAGTACAGTCTTTAAATGCCCACAGAGCCATAATTGTTTCTTTTGCGAATTGGTGAAGGGCACACTATGCGCTCGCAAGGCAACACGCGAACCTACGAAGCCGTTCTCTTTGTTGATGCTTTTTCTGCTGATGATGAGTAAATATCTTTGAAACTGCCAATGTTACACTCATACGGGGCCCAATTACGCTATCGGTTTCTACTCTTGAATGAGGTGCTCAAGTGTCCTCCAAGTTCGCTCCCGGGAACTTGGACAGAAAATATGAAAACTGAACATATAATATGAAAAGATCTCCCACTTATATAGCACCACGTTGTTAGCCCTAGGTACATTGTCCACAGCTTCAGCTGTACGGCGCTCGATGGTCTAAGTGGTCTACCCAGTGTTTGGAAACGGCCACAGCTCAAAAGGACTTCATGGTGAGTAAAGGACTTCATGATGAGTAAATATCTTTGAAACAGCCAATGTTACACTCACACGGGGCCCAATTACGCTATCGGGTTCTACTCTTGAATGAAGTGCTCAAGTGTCCTCCAAGTTCGCTCCCGTGGTCTACAACGGGAGCCCTCTGCAGCATATTAGCAACGCATCTCGCACGATCAAGTTCGTTGCATTTAAAGTAGTTTGAATAAACATTTAAAGTAGTTGTTAGCCCTAGGTACATTGTCCACAGTTTCAGCTATACGGCGCTCGATGGTCTAAGTGGTCTACCCACGAAGGCGGGCAAAAACATCACACAATGCACCTGGAGAGGGCACAGTCTGAACGTTGTCCAAATGTGGGCACGAACACACAACGCAAACGTTTTGCCCCCATCACACAGATTTCGCGCACGTTATGATCTTAAATGATCGGAGTTTCAATAGCTCTCTCAGCAAGTATGGGGTTATGTTCGAAAAGACCGGTTTCCCAAAACCACCTTATGGTTATGAGAAACGTCGTAGTGTAGGGCTCCGAAAATTTCGACCACCTGGGGTTCTTTAACGTGCACCCAAATCTCAGCACACGGGCCTACAGCGTTTCTGCCTCCATCGGAAGTGCAGCCACCGCAGCCATGATTCGATCCCGCGACCTGGGGTTCAGCAGCCGAGTACCATAGCCCCTAGACCACCGCGGTGTGGCTCCCAATTTACAGTAGTACAACAAATTAGAGTGAATCACACAAAAGGAAAAATATATGTAGAAATTATTTGACATCCGCTAATTCATTCAAAGTATACGAGAGCATAGCTATTTCAATAAAAGCATTCTTGAACTGTCCCACAGTGCAAACAATGCTAACCTCCCTATTTACGAACGCTCGTCGACTCGAATCTCGTCCTTCACTTGAACTAGCTGAGCACAGCGCCACCGCTTGTCTAAAAATGACGCTGCGTTTCTCGTGAATCGCTGCAGATTATCCCTGATATTGGTAGACTTGCTCTGCCTAGAGACTGCGCTGGAGTCAATTTTCTCAAGTCAAGGTGAAGCATTTAGTGAAGGGACGTTCTAAAATACGGGGGTAAGACTCACAGCAGTATTTGCCGAGCTTGTCAAACTGTTTGACAGGTGACCCAGAAATTCCAGATATTTGTAAAGGAGGAGCTCAAGGGGGTGGCAAAAAGAAAAAAGTGGCATACGATTTTCTTTATTGTCGCTTAAGGCTGCAAAAACCTCATAATCACTCTGAAAGACGGCCAGCACTCATACTAGTACTCGATTGAATGGCATCTGCATGGCAGAGTAATATAGGCGAAAATATTTTGTGTCCTGTGACAGCGAGTATTAGTAGCCACTTCCAAATCATAAAGCACGTTTCCGCAGAGCGAAAGCGTACTCTGGAAAAAGCGACATAAAAAGCGTTATGGACGTCATAGAAAGGGGGGAAGAACTTTCTTTTAAACCATTCTACTTTTTTCTTTTGCTGTGAAGTTAGAATATAGTCAAATGAAAGTTATAATTACGGTTGGTACATCTGTATTAGATTGGATGATGATGACTTCGCCTCGATGGTTTAGTCACGAAGGTACTCAGCTGCATTTTTTATGCAGGCGAAAATGCTGTAGGCCCATTTGTTTAGATTTTGGTGCACAAGAACCCCAGGCGGCAGAAATTTCTGGAGCTCTCCCCTAAGGCGTCTCATAATCAAATGGTGGCTTTAGGACATTAAACTGCACCCATCAATCAATTGGATGGTGATTCACAAACTTACGTTGTATAATGGATTTTATTTTTCTTGATAAAATTAACAATACTGAGAAATAATTGAGGCTGGATGGGCATTTCATAATGGGTTAGTGCAAATTATGAAATCGTATCCAATTGACACAATTGGCGCAGCTTACTGACATGATTTGGCCGCAAATAATACACACACAGAGTAAAAGAAACACTCAACGACAAGCACAAGCGGCACTTCCAACTAAAAGCACAAGCGGCTGCTGTTCTCTTGAAGCAAGTTATCACTTCATTGGGTACGACATCGCCTCTGCTGTTCTCTTGAACATGCAAATATGAATACGAAAATAGCATGTATTATTGTGCTACAGATATTAAAAATGTGCTGTAAATACACATGAATGCCTGAATTGAATAGTCAATTTTGCGACGAAACGACCACACAAAGAAAACACATGGACAGGACGGGTGCTCACTAGCAGCTGTTTATACCATATATTCATATTATAGCATATATTCATACACACAACCTTAAAAAGGTGGCGAGTCGGCATAAGTACTGATGGAGTTCGTGCCCCTAACAAACTAGCAAAGTTGCGCCGGTGCATCACTGGAAATCATGCTGAGCAGCTGAAAGGCTGAAAAAGAAGCATGTGTGGCCATTCACGAAGTCTGCCACTGAAGTGGTTTACAAAATACCCCTATCGTGCAGAAAGAGACATGTTAGCCAGGTGACGAGGCGCTGCGTCAATGATCGAGCGAGGGAACACACCCTTACGGCAAAGAATAACGACGGTGCCTGTTCCAGAGCGCATGTCACTTCATGTGGATTCACACCAAGAGAAATTTCGAAGGGATTTCACAAAACAAACGGGGTATCAATTGCGTTAGCAAAACTTCACTCATGTATGAGCTGGAAGCACGGTATCTAGCGATCATGCGTCCTATAGCGTGATTAGGTAAGGGACGGCCCGAGTAGGTTGCACATGCGTTGACGAAAAGTGGGTTTATATCAGCCTGTTTCCTCAAGAAATAAACAATTGCAAATGAGTGCCCATCCCGTTTATGTGTTTCTTTGTTTGTGTGGTCGTCATTTTGGCGCAAAATTGACTAATATTTAATGCAAACATGCACCAACCATCCCAACAGCGAGTTCTACTAGATATGAATGCCGATGCTGCTCATGTAAACAACAATAGCACGTGCAGCCACCTTAGAACTGTGAAAAAAAATGGCAGCATATCCATGGAGTGAATGATGGAGAGTGGGGCGAAGCATTCGTCCGTCCATGCGTCCGTCTGTGTGACCGTCCATGCGTCTGTTCGTGCGCCCGTCCCTGCGTTCGTTCATGCATCCGCCCCTGCGTCCTTTCATGCGTCCATCCATGCATCTGTCTGTGTGTCCGTTCGTCCATATAGTCAACACTCCAAGTCCCACCATCTCGCATTTTTTATCATATATTCCCCATATAGAAGCACCGCCATCCAGCGGACATTCCAAGGACTAAACGAGAGGTGGCACACGCACACTTTCTTACGGCCTGCGCTTTGGGTCCACTTCCAACCTTTAACCACCTTGAGTTCATGGTATATTATAGTTCACTGTATTCATGGCAGTGCGGCCCAATGCTCGCTAAACCTTTCTAAAACCAAGGAGGTTACGCCCAGCGAGTATAACGTAGCAACCTTTTCTTGTCAGATAGTGCTCAGTGTACATGCCAGTGGCTGCTAATGTGAAATGAGAGACAGGAGGATTCAGCTTTTAATTTCTTACGGCTTGCGCTTCGTATCTGCTTCTCCCCTTTAACCACCTCGAAATCATTCATGGTATATACTAGTTCATTGTATTCATGGCCCTGCGGCTCAACGCTCGCTAAACCTTTCTAAAACTAAGGAGGTTACACCAAGCGAGTATAATGTAGCAACCCTTTCTTGTCCGATAGGGCTCAATGTAAATGCCAATGGCTGCTAATGGAGATCGCAGCGTGCGCATTGACTAAAAGCCGAATGCTCCTGTCTCTCATTCCCCATTAACAGCCATTGGCATGTACATTGAGCACTATTTTTTATTGTTAAACAACGCACAAAAAAAATCTCTCACCGGCACCACCTTGAAGGTCAAATGTTATACCTATTTTGGGTATGTGCCACTGGTGGTTACGTACTACGAGGGACGCACAAGCCACGCCATAAGGAGCTTCGCCCCCCTAAAAGCAGCGTTATACAGTGCCTCAGAGGAGGCACTTTCAATATATTCCCAATACTGCTATATCCACCGACCAACCGACCGACTTTTTTGACAAAGCAATTGATGCCAATTGATGGTCGGTCGGTCGGTCGGTCGGTCGGTCGGTCGGTCGGTCGGTCGGTCGGTCGGTCGGTCGGTCGGTCGGTCGGTCGGTCGGTCGGTCGGTCGGTCGGTGTGAGCTCGCCATCAATTGCTTTGTCGAAACAAGAAGTGACATTGTTAATTATATCAAGAGTATTGTTAATATAGTAATTATATAGTATTGTTAATTTTATCAAGAAACATAAAATCCATTATACAACGTAAGTTTGTGAATCACCATCCAATTGATTGATGGGTGCAGTTTAATGTCCTAAAGCCACCATTTGATTATGAGACGCCTTAGGGGAGAGCTCCAGAAATTTTGGCCGCCTGGGGTTCTTGTGCACCCAAATCTAAACAAATGGGCCTACAGCATTTTCGCCTGCATGAAAAATGCAGCTGAGTACCTTCGTGACTAAACCATCGAGGCGAAGTCATCATCATCCAATCTAATACAGATGTACCAACCGTAATTATAAATTTCATTTGACTATATTCTAACTTCCCAGCAAAAGAAAAGAGTAGAATGGTTTAAAAGAAAGTTCTTCCCCCCTTTCTATGACGTCCATAACGCTTTTTATGTCGCTTTTTCCAGAGTACGCTTTCGCTCTGCGGAAAAGTGCTTTATGATTTGGAAGTGGCTACTAATACTCGCTGTCACAGGACACAAAATATTTTCCCCTATATTACTCTGCCATGCAGATGCCATTCAATAACGAGTACTAGTATGAGTGCTGGCCGTCTTTCAGAGTGATTATGAGGTTTTTGCAGCCTTAAGTGACAATAAAGAAAATCGTATGCCACTTTTTTCTTTTCGCCACCCCCTTGAGCTCCTCCTTTACAAATATCTGGAATTTCTGGGTCACCTGTCAAACAGTTTGACAAGCTCGGCAAATACTGCTGTGAGTCTTACCCCCATATTTTAGAACGTCCCTTCACTAAATGCTTCACCTTGACTTGAGAAAATTGACTCCAGCGCAGTCTCTAGGCAGAGCAAGTCACCCAATATCTGGGATAATCTGCAGCGATTCTCGAGAAACGCAGCGTCATTTTTAGACAAGCGGTGGCGCTGTGCTCAGCTAGTTCAAGTGAAGGACGAGATTCGAGTCGAGGAGCGTTCGTAAATAGGGAGGTTAGCATTGTTTGCACTGTGGGACAGTTCAAGAGTGCTTTTATTGAAATAGCTACGCTCTCGTATACTTTGAATGAATTAGCGGATGTCAAATAATTTCTACATATATTTTTCCTTTTGTGTGATTCACTCTAATTTGTTGTACTACTGTAAATTGGGAGCCACACCGCGGTGGTCTAGGGGCTATGGTACTCGGCTGCTGAACCCCAGGTCGTGGGATCGAATCATGGCTGCGGTGGCTGCACTTCCGATGGAGGCAGAAACGCTGTAGGCCCGTGTGCTGAGATTTGGGTGCACGTTAAAGAACCCCAGGTGGTCAAAATTTTCGGAGCCCTACACTACGATGTTTCTCATAACCATATGGTGGTTTTGGGAAACCGGTATTTTCGAACATAACCCCATACTTGCTGAGAGAGCTATTGAAACTCCGATCATCTAAGATCATCAGACGTGCGCGAAATTTGTGTGATGGGGGCAAAACGTTTGCGTTGTGTGTTCGTGCCCACATTTGGACAACGTTCAGACTGTGCCCTCTCCAGGTGCATTGTGCGATGTTTTTGCCCGCCTTCGTGGGTAGACCACTTAGACCATCGAGCGCCGTATAGCTGAAGCTGTGGACAATGTACCTAGGGCTAACAACTACTTTAAATGTTTATTCAAACTACTTTAAATGCAACGAACTTGATCGTGCGAGATGCGTTGCTAATATGCTGCAGAGGGCTCCCGTTGTAGACCACAAGAGCGAACTTGGAGGACACTTGAGCACCTCATTCAAGAGTAGAACCCGATAGCGTAATTGGGCCCCGCGTGAGTGTAACATTGGCTGTTTCAAAGATATTTACTCATCATGAAGTCCTTTACTCACCATGAAGTTCTTTTGAGCTGTGGCCGTTTCCAAACACTGGGTAGACCACTTAGACCATCGAGCGCCGTATAGCTGAAGCTGTGGACAATGTACCTAGGGCTAACAACGTGGCGCTATATAAGTGGGAGATCTTTTCATATTTTCTGTTCAGTTTTCATATTTTCTGTCCAAGTTCCCGGGAGCGAACTTGGAGGACACTTGAACACCTCATTCAAGAGTAGAACCCGATAGCGTAATTGGGCCCCGTATGAGTGTAACATTGGCAGTTTCAAAGATATTTACTCATCATCAGCAGAAAAAGCATCAACAAAGAGAACGGCTTCGTAGGTTCGCGTGTTGCCTTGCGAGCGCATAGTGTGCCCTTCACCAATTCGCAAAAGAAACAATTATGGCTCTGTGGGCATTTAAAGACTGTACTTGCATTAGGCATTCAAAGATGTTTCGAAACGGACAATGTTACGCGCACAGTTGTCCGTTTCCTTGCAGCATGGTTGAGGCATGCACCGACAACTGAAGCCAGGCTATTAAATGAGAAACCGATTCACGCGGAGCCCGATTATGCTCCTTCGTTCTGCTTTTGAAGGCGAAGCTCAAATGTCCTTCAACTTTCTAGTTAAATTGTTGCCACTAGAAGCGACACATCGCAGTCACTTGGCCCACCGCATTATTGAGCTGGTAATGCTACATTTCACAATTACGAGAACCGTAATGGCACCGGAACACTTTGCTTTCCGTCCTTGCCCGTTTCAATGCCAATAAGACAAATAACAATTTCTTATCGCTGACCTTCCACTCCCACACTGCACCACATCACAGTGGGAAGCTTCGTTGTGTAGCACTAACTTGCGGAACCAGTTAAATATTGTCTCTTAAGCGAGCAGAATAGCCACGGCTCATGAGATCTTAGACTAAGGACACTATAGCCATGCCCAAGACCCACGGAAAGACTCTGCGGTTTTTTAACTTGATAATCTTTTATCTCTTTCGCTGATCACGTGGTTAGCCATTTAGCATGCTATATTTTAACCAATGCGTCCAGCGCTTGTCGGCGGTGAAGTGGTAAGTACAAGCGATCAATTAGGCGTTTCATAACGAAGCATTCATAGCATGTTTTCAATGCTTCCTTTTCAACGTAAAAACCGATCGTTCATGTCAGTTGCACCGTGCTTCACCTCACTATATCAAGTTGTGCAAAAAAGCAAGCTTTACAGACGAAAGTGCACTTCAAATTAATGTGGGCTTTGTACAAAGGGGGAGGAATTGAAGGTGTGTATATGTCGTGCACGAATAAAAATGGCAGCATATCCACGGAGGGAATGATGGAGAGTGGGGCGAAGCATCCGTCCGTCCATTCGCTCTTGCTTCCGTCTGTCCATGCTTCCGCCTGTGTGACCGTCTGTGCATCCATCCGCCCGTCCGTGCGTGCGTCTGTTCGTGCGTCCGCACGTGCATCCGTGCGTCCATCCCTGCGTTCATCCATGCATCCGCCCCTGCGTCCGTCCATGCGTTCATCCATCCATGCAGCCATCCGTGCGTCCGTCCATGCATCTGTCTGTGTGTCCGTTCGTCCATCTAGTCAACACTCCAAGTACCACCATCTCGCATCTTTTCATCATATATTCCGCCTATAGAAGCACCGCCATCCAGCGGACATTCCAAGGACTAAACGAGAGGTGGCACACGCACACTCTCTTGCGGCTTGCGCTTCTTGTCTACTTCCCACCTTTAACCACCTCGAGTCCATTGTATATACTAGTTCACTGTATTCATGGCACTGCAGCCCAACGCTCGCTAAACCTTTTTAAAACCAAGGAGGTTACTTACACCCAGCGAGTATAACTTAGCAACCCTTTCTTGTCAGATAGTGATCAATGTACATGCCAATGGCTGCTAATTGGGAATGAGAGACAGGAGAAATCGGCTTTTAGTTAACGCGCACGCCGCGAATTTTTCATTGTTCAACAACGCACAGGAGAAATTTCCCACCGGCACCACCTGGCAGGTCAAAACGTAAGACTAATTACGCACTAAGACTACGACGAGGGACGAACGGGTGCCGCTTTAAGGAGCTTCGCCCCTAAAATGTGTCAACAACCACATTTATACGAGGAGATACACCAGGTTCATAATAAGATCTTGCAAACTTTTTCTACGTGAGAGCAGCCGAATTCTAACTATTATATTAAAACTGCTAGCGTATCACTTGCGCAACAAGCTCTACAGCTGAAGGGTGGCACTTAAAAACGCTTGCAAGAGAGGGAAACGTTTCCCTTCACAGCCAAAGCTGTTATGAGATCACAACCAGGGCTGACGCAGTAGTTCTCCGCCGCCGCCGCCGGTGTTCGCAACAATGAACGCACAAAATAAGACAGAAAAAAATTGAGGGACCATTAAGCTTCGCTTTTAAGAGTAGCGATATCCGGTTTCTAGTGCGTTCTTTAACTACTTGGTAGTCCCTTACATCAGTGAAGCTTTCGCAAGTTAATGCATTACGTGAAATCGGTGGCATGCTTTAAACCACAAGCCATTATGTGCGTGAAACCTTTTTGAACTTGCCATGCACCCACTACGTGGCCTCAAGGGAATAAGCACAGCAACGTGGGTGTATTTTGTCGTGTATAGCCGGCTTTAAACCATCTAGTCATTATAATAATCCTATGTTATAATGCCTGATGGCAATGTACGCTTGTACCATGCATTATTTCTGGATATAATTAATTGAGAATAACTATTTTAGCTCTAGCCTACGTAAAGTATGTATACAGAATGCGTGTTTTTACAAAGCATGAAAGTTACCTTCACTGCATTTCCTAGCAGCAGAAGGTATTTTAATTTTATATCCAAGGAGACGCGTGGCTGTGTGGTAGAACACTTGCGTGCCACGAAGACAACCCACGTTCGATCCTCATTTAGACCCGGATTTTCCACAAACTGCCTAATTCAAATTTTTCTCAATTTTTCGATTATGCACATGGTTTTTCACTCACAACCAATGACGCCGACGCTAATGATGGAATTTCTGCAGAACGAGCTCTTCAATGCTATCGCGATAATAAGTAAACAATACCGAGGACAGAATACGAGTAACACCCGGACAATCTGCGTGCCAGCCCCGTACTAAGCTACGCCGGTGCTTGTAAACTACTATGTGTAGGCTTCATGTCGGGTCTTCACCGCGTAGTGGAGGGCTCCGGAAATTTCGCCCACCTCGGGTTCTTTAACATGCACCCAAATCTGAGCACACGGGCCTACAACATTTCCGCGTGCATCGGAAATGCAGCCGCCACAGCCGGGATTCAATACCGCGACCTGCGGGTCAGCAGCCGAGTACTTTAGCCACTAGATTACCGTGGTGGGGCCCGTAATTTGTTTAAATTCGTCTTATTGCCTCTAGATAACCTATTAAAACATATGAAAGGGACCATTGTGAACGCAGATTAGCACTATGCTGGGATGAGATGCAGGAATGTTGTTTTGTGCATTGAAGCGTCACGCCTGGGAAATGAAACATGGGAACACATAGAAATTAACGACTCGGTTTGTTTGGGGCTCTCGAAGTGCCGCGTTCCTTATTTCCTATCGATTCTTATTATTACTAGTGTCTGGATGTCGGTCAGTTATTTATATGTTTTTGTCAAACTGGGTGACCAAATATTGAAAGGGGCCCTCTAACGTTTTAAAACCTCGGTGAAAACCTGTGAAGCTCAGAGAAAGCATAACTAAGTTCCGCTTCATGAATTAAAATGCTGTAAGTGCAATCCGTCAAGCTGTGCTCTGCTCAGGCTATTCCAACCAGTCGTAGCACTTTGTCATTTTTTCGGACACGTGAGAAATGTCCAGATGCCCTGGCTCATTCATTCCAACTCTCGTGCTTCCTTGCGGTTTGTATTCACAACCACAACGCACGATACGTGGCACGGTCCCGAGGTTTTCTTCCTCTGTTGCTGCGTCTTGGCATATCATATAGAACGCTACTATCTAGGGGCATGCCAATATTCGAAAATTCAAATAACGAATCGACTTGGGTTGTATTCGATTCGTTACTCGAATCAAATAATACGTATTCAAAAAGATTTGAAATATCGGGTGTTTCTTTAATAGCTTTCGAATAATTAGCACCAACGCGAGAACTCCAAAAAAGTGACACTTTGTAACAGCTGAAGGTCATTCTTGTTTTAATGCCTAAAGTGATCCGCTCGCAGCCCAAGCTTTCACGGCACTGCCGACAATATACTGACTGCCGGATGAGCGTGTTTTTTTCTGAAAACTCCACTGTTGCTCACTTTTCGCTATGCTGAAGATTAATCGCAACATTCAGCTCATGTATTCACCTTGTAACAATGGCTTGCAGCTTCATGACTAACAAATGATGCGAGTATTGCGTTTGCGTGCATTTTTATTGAATATGTAGATTTAAACGCCGTTACATGCTTTCGCTGCGCAGCCCATTTTGTGGTGACAAGTTGATCTGCTTAATTACATATTTACATGTAGCCGCAATATTTGGTTGAATATTGATTAGTTTTTGTGTCCAAATTTTATTGAAGACTGGGCGACGATGTCTCACATTGGCAACGTTAGTGAATTCTGTACTGGAACCTACAGTTACAAAATATTAGGAAGACTGTATGCGAGATTACCCTTGTTTTCGTAATTTTATTTATTTATTTTTATTTACAGATACTGCAGGCCCTACCCGGGCCCATGCAGGAGAGGGATACAAACAATACATTCAAGCAATAACTAGTAATACACTGGAGTACAGGACATAAATGAAAGAATACATAACTATCAAGTACAGAAAAGTAATTGTGACATTTTCAGTCAATCAAGACTAACTGTACTATTCCTTGGTACGAGTTTGTGAATATTTGTATGAAATGAAATGTTGCGTGTCGTGTTCTAAAATTGTTTAGAAAGTGGTCAACTTAATATTTGAAAACTACTCGCGCAGTATTCAATTAATATTTGTATTCAAATCGGTGGGATTACCATTCGATTCGTATTCGATTCAGCTCTCAAGTTTCCCAATCGCACACCTTTAGTATTGTGATGCTGCCAAAAAAAAGGGGGCGGGGGTAAAGAAAATGATAAAAGGCTTGCCGTTGATGACTACAATGCACCAAATCGACTTCTTTAGAGCCCCGTCTTTCGATGAAAATTGCAGGCTGGCGCCGTCGCTACTTTCTGGCTACTATAAACTTCTATTTGAGCGCATTTAGTAGCCACTTACCTTCATACCTACAAAGAGCAGGGTAACCAATTCAGCTCAAGGTTACCTTCAGCACGGTATCTCATTGGTCCGCGAATGGCAGGAGATCTTGAATAGTTCTAGTTTATCGACTCACAGACTTTCATCATCACTCCTCGATAGTCCCTCTGTTATTCACAATGAATGATACACCGTCTTGCTCAAAATTGCATCCTTCTTATAGATTTTTAGTTCGTTTCCTTCGGTCCAACGCAATGTGTTATGGAAGGCGGTGACCACATCCAGACGGTATGCGTGCAGTGTCTCGTATATGGCTTTCTAGTCACTCATATCATCATCATCATCATCAGCCTGTCTACGTCCACTGCAGGACAAAGGCCTCTCCCATGTCCCGCCAGTTAACCCGGTCCTGTGCTTGCTGTTGCCAATTAATACCCGCAAACTTCTTAATCTCATCTGCCCACCTAACCTTCTGTCTCCCCCTACCCCGCTTCCCTTCTCTGGGAATCCAGTTGGTGACCCTTAATGACCAGCGGTTATCCTGTCTACGTGCTACATGCCCGGCCCATGTCCATTTCCTCTTCTTTATTGCAGCGATGATATCCTTAACTCCCGTTTGTCCCCTAATCCACTCTGCTCTCTTCTTGTCTCTTAAGGTTACACCTACCATTTTTCTTTCCATTGCTCGCTGCGTCGTCCTCAATTTAAGTTGAACCCTCTTTGTGAGTCTCCAGGTTTCTGCTCCGTAGCTAAGTACCGGCAAGATACAGCTGTTATATACCTTCCTCTTGAGGGACAGTGGCAATCTACTTGTCATAATTTGAGAGTGCCTGCCGAATGTGCTCCACCCCATTCTTATTCTTCTAGTTACTTCAATCTCGTGGTTAGGCTCTGTGGTTATTACCTGCCCTAAGTAGACATAGTCTTTTACAACTTCAAGTGCACTATTACCTATCGCAAAGCGCTGCTCCTTTCCGAGGTTGTTGTACATTACTTTCGTTTTCTGCAGATTAATTTTAAGACCCACCTTTCTGCTCTCCTTGTCTAACTCCGTAATCATTAGTTGCAATTCGTCCCCTGAGTTACTCAGCCATGCAATGTCATCGGCGAAGCGCAGGTTACTGAGGTACTCTCCATTAACTCTTATCCCTAACTGTTCCCATTCTAGGCTTCTGAAAACGTCCTGTAAGCACGCAGTGAATAGCATTGGGGATATTGTGTTCCCCTGCCTTACACCCTTCTTTATTGGTATTCTGTTGCTTTTTTTATGAAGCACTATGGTAGCAGTTGATCCCCTGTAGATTTCTTCCAGAATGTTTATATATATTTCATCTACGCCCTGATTCCGCAGTGTCTGCATGACGGCTGATATTTCTACTGAATCAAACGCCTTCTCGTAATCTATGAAGGCTATGTATAGTGGTTGGTTATACTCTGAGCATTTCTTTATTACCTGATTGATAGTATGAATGTGGTCAATTGTTGAGTAGCCTGTTCTAAATCCTGCTTGTTCCTTTGGTTGATTGAATTCTAATGTTTTCTTTACTCTGCTAGCAATTACCTTTGTAAATAGCTTGTATACTACAGAGAGCAAGCTGATCGGCCTGTAATTCTTCAAGTCCTTGTCATCTCCTTTCTTATGTATTAAGATGATGTTAGCGTTCTTCCAAGACTCTGGTACTTTTCCCGTCAGGAGACACCTCGTAAATAGAGTGGCTAGTTTTTCTAACCCAATCTGTCCTCCATCTTTCAGCAGATCTGATGTTACTTGATCCTCACCAGCAGCTTTGCCTCTGTGCATGCTCTCCAAAGCTTTTCTGACTTCTTCTATCATTACCGGTGGGGTGTCGTCTGGGTTACTGCTAGTTCTTATAGTATTAAGGTCGTGGTTGTCTCGGCTACTGTACAGATCTCTGTAAAACTCCTCCGCTATTTTAACTATTCTATCCATATTGGTAGTTAATTTGCCTTCTTTGTCCCTTAGTACATACATCCGCCTTTTGCCTATCCCAAGTTTCCTCTTCACTGCTTTGACGCTTCCTCCGTTTTTCAGAGCGTGCTCAATTCTCTCCATGTTATACCTTCTTACATCGCATACTTTACGTCTATTAATCAGCTTCGAAAGCTCTGCCAGTTCTATTTTGTCTGTTGTACTTGACACTTTCATGATTTGACGCTTCTTAATTAGGTTCTTCGTTTCCTGGGAAAGCTTGCCGGTGTCCTGTCTAGCTACCCTGCCTCCAACTTCCACTGCACACTCCGTGATGATACTCGTCAGATTATCATTCATTGTATCTACGCTAAGGTTGGTTTCCTCGCTAAGAGCAGAGTACCTGTTCTGCAGTGACACTCTGAATTCCTGTACTTTCCCTCTCAGTGCTAGCTCATTGATTTGCTTCTTGCGTATTAGTTTCTGTCGTTCCTTCTTCAAGTCTAGGCGGATTCGAGCCCGTACCATTCTATGGTCACTGCATCTTACCTTGCCAACCACTTCCACATCCTGCACGACTCCTGGGTGTGCAGTCATTATAAAGTCTATTTCGTTCTTATTTACGCCATTAGGGCTCCTCCATGTCCACTTGCGGTTTTTTTCGTTTTCGGTAGAAGGTATTCAAAATACACAGATTATTGCGTTCTGCGAATTCTACTAGTAGCTCTCCTCTGGCGTTTCTAGTGCCGATGCCATAATCTCCTACTGCCTGGTCTCCAGCCTGCTTCTTCCCTACCTTTGCATTAAAGTCGCCCATTACTATAGTATATTGTGTTTTCACCTTACTCATTGCCGATTCCACGTCTTCATAGAAGCTTTCAACTGAAGCGTCATCATGGCTGGATGTAGGCGCGTAAGCCTGTACTACCTTCATTTTGTATCTTTTATTCAGTTTAATTACAATGCCTGCCACCCTTTCATTAATGCTATAGTAATCATCTATGTTGCCAGCTATTTTTCTGTGAATTAGGAACCCTACTCCCAGTTCTCTTCTGTCTGCCAAGCCCCGATAGCAAATGACGTGCCCATTCTGTAGCACAGTATAGGCCTCATCTGTCCTCCTAACCTCACTCAACCCTATTATATCCCATTTAATGCCTTCTAGCTCCTCGAATAATACAGCTAGACTTCCCTCACTAGATAACGTTCTAACGTTAAACGTTGCTAAGTTCAAGTTCCAATGGTGGCCTGTCCGTATCCAGAGATTCCTAGCACACTCTGCTGCTTTGCAGATCTGACCGCCGCCGTGGTCAGTTGCTCCTCAGCTGGTGGGGACTGAGGGCCGTGAGTTAATTGACGAATGCCTACGGGAGGGGGTGGCCAGATACTGCACCAGGGTGGCCAATCCTTCTCTGATGAGATCATCGGTGCGTACCGGCTTTAAGCCGGTACGATCAGACAGTAAGTCACTCATATACTACTACTTTACAAAAACCTCATAGTGGGTCACTATCATCGTCGAATATCATCATCGTCGTCGTCGTCAACGCAGCCATCTTCACGCCGGAGAAAAAGAAGGGCAGGCAGGTAGCCAGGCGGGGCGGCGACATGGGCCGGGGGCGGCGGTCGCAGCAGCTGCTACTACCACCATGGCTGCTGCTAGTAGCGCTGTGCGTGCACCGCGGCGGCGGCGAGCTGAGCGATTTCGTGAGTCGCTTCGAACGCGTTCGCATGCAGTCGTTCAGCGTGCCTCCCACCCGCAGCGTAGACGCCATGGACGTGGCCGCCGATTCGCAGGGTGGCTATAGGGTCTCGTTCATGGCCTACGGCCAGCACTTCAACCTGTCGCTGGCCGAAGACCCGCGCCATGTGAACCGCATCCCAGTATTCGTGCACAACACGAGCGGCGTGTCGAAAGTTGCGTACGAGGCCGACTACAGCCTCTACATCGGCCGCCTCGAGGACAACCCGCGGTCTGAGGTCATGGGCTACTTCCGCGACGGTGTCTTCGACGGCGTCATACGCACTGAGAATAACGTCTATTTCGTCGAGCCGGCCGACAACTTCTTCCTGGAGAAGCAGAACTACGACGCCGTCGTCTACTCCGGTATGGAGGTAATGGCACCCGACTGCGTCACCATGAAAGGTGGTGTGCGCGCCTGTTTTCAGAACACCACACGCGCCGCCGTTGGTCCCTCCAAGCAGCTGCAGCGGCTCGCCGACGCAGACCTCCTGACGCGCATGAGCGCTCAGAGAATGCACTCATCCTCGACTAGCGGGCCGTCCTCGGGGCTCCGTGTCTGCGGCGTCGAGCTGCTGGCCGACCACTCGTTCTTTCGATCGCGCAACCGTAACGTCAATCTCGTGGTGCAGGAGATGATCCTGCACTTGCATTACGCCGATCTGGTCTTCCGTAACACCGACTTTCAGCTACCGTTCCTCGTGGGGCTCATTCCCGAGAAGGTAACCATCTTTGCAGAGCCCAGCAGCAAGGGCTACCCCTTGGGCCAAGAAGACCTCTCGGCCAAGGATTACCTGGCAAGCTTCTCGTTCTACGTGCAGCGACACTGCCTGGTCGTTGGCTTCTCCCACCGTCCGTTCGAAAGCAACACGCTGGGCATCTCGTTCGTGGCCAACCCAGACCCCGAGGGCCCCGTGGGCGGAATTTGTGAGTTGCCTATGCGCTTCATCGACCAGGACACTATACATAGCTTCAACATCGCCTCCATCACGACGAGCACGTCGAACCGAAAGCGGGTTCCGCATGGAGTCTCGTTCGGAACGGTGACACACGAGATCGGCCACAGCTTCGGCTCGCCGCATGACCCAGCCGCCGACCCGGCGTGCCACCCTATCGGCAAGTCGGGCTTCTACATCATGGTCAAGTACTCTGTGGACGGCTCTCTTCCCAACCACCGTGCCTTCTCACCGTGCTCGGTGCGCGACATGCGTAAGGTGCTGCGCGCCAAGGGCACCTGCCTGGCCGAAGATGGCGCGCGCTGCGGCAATGGCATCATCGAGCCCGGTGAGGAGTGCGACTGTGGCTCAGAGGCCACCTGCGACACCTTAGACCCTTGCTGTTCGCCGGCGCCGTCGGCTCTGCCGCTTCACGAGACCCTGCTGCCGCCTCAGCGAGACCTACCATGCACCGTACGACGCGCCGGCGGTTCAACTTGTTCACCGCGATCGTCGGCCTGCTGCAGCGATCAGTGCGGCGCGACGCTGCTGCGCGCCGCATCTAACGCGTCGTGTCGACCTTTCGACGAGTGCATGGCGTCGGGTGTGTGCGACGACAAGGGCGTGTGCCGAGCGTTGACGGCACGCGCTGACGGATATCCGTGCCGTGGCACCAAAAAAACTTGCCGCAACGGCAAGTGCCAGTCCACCCCCTGCCAGGACAGGGGTCTGCTGGACTGCGTGTGCGAGGACGATGGGCACTTCGGCCACGAAGAGTGTCACATCTGCTGCCGAAACGGCTCTCGCGGCGCCTGCCTGCCCGCCATCGAACACGGCCTCAAGTCACTCGACGGCCGCCTGTTCGTCCAGCGCTCGGACTTCTTTTGTCATGGCCGGCGTGGACAGTGTGACGGATTCGGCATGTGCATTGTCTCGCCCATGATATCGCACAGTAGCAGCAAGTCGGTGGCATCGCTGATCCTGCTAACACCTGCGGCCAACTTCGTGCCACTGCTTCTGCTTTTTCTGCCACCGTTATTGGGTAGGCAATAATAAAAATCGTTGCTCTAGTAGACATCAAAGTGTTTTGTGCTAAATGTATCAAATCGTGTTAAGCACAGATGTAGTTTCATTTGGTCCCATAGCTCTGCTTTGTAGCCTGGTGTAGCGGCGTAGACGCACATACGGCTGTATTTAGCTATCTCAGCGTGAAGAGTGTGGAGGTTAGAAAATAACAAATTCCGGATAGCACGCGATGTTTGCAGGACCTCCTCTATAATACATCATCGTGGTTCTTACGATGTCCTCCGGACGTCATCAGAACGGCTTTCGGGGAATTACGTTTACTGTAAAATTTTCTGAGGACGATTCGTTGTCCAAAAAGTTCATTGCAGGATATTTAATGGGAAATGTCTTTTTCGTAGCTGTTTTGTCACAGGTGTAAGCAAATTAAATTGACCTGATGACCACTGTGTGCATCATTATTTTTATAATTGTTAACACGATAGCGTTAAAGAGCTCATTTTGCAGAAATTCCGGCGTCGGCGTCGTTGCTTGTGAGCAAATAATCATCTTTGCGTCACCGAGAAATCGAGCACCTTTGCATGACCGAAAAATCGAGAAAGATGCTAATAAAATTATAAAGAATTCCGGGTTTGAGTGGGGATCAAACCCTGGCCGTTTGCGTGGCAAGCGGGTAGGAAAGAAGGAAAGAAGGAAGTGCCTGGAAACTGTGGCACACGCCCGGGTACGCTGGGGGATTGGCCAAAATCCGGGTAGTTCTGATGAAATACTGTTCATTTGTTAGCTCACGGTTTTTTAACTATTGAAAAAAGGCAAAAATTATGTGAGCGGGTGTTCTGCCACCCAGCCACTCCTTTATTTTTTTTCTTTCATGGTATGTTTGGCAATGCGCGTTAGAATGAACAGAAAAGGGCAATAATAGAATGGAAGATAAGTACAATCACACAGCGATAGTAAGCACTCTAGCGTTACTGAGGGAAGACTCTACGAGGAACGAAGTTCAGAAGAGCAGCGAGCGTTCTTCAAATCGCGTTATACGCAAAAAGTGGTGAGGCCCAGCACTTCACCAAGACGGGGTTCCAGTCCAGTTTAAAGTCCGTTTCATTATACATGTCTTCTCGATGAAGAGCCATTTAAAAGTGGGCTCGAAAAAATGGTGGCTTCTGCGTTGCACGCAGAACCCACCATTGCATATGAATCTTCCATAGGCTGTGCATACTCGTGAGGAAAAACTTATAGAAAGGCACTCCATCAAGTGATGTGGGCAAAATATAGCGTATAGTGTAAGAATCATCATAGAAAAATATAGCATCTTTGAAACTGACAAAGCAGGGAACAAAAATACCGTTTCTTTTTACCCATGTTTTTACGGGGCCCCGCCGCGGTTGTCTAGTGGCTAAGGTGCTCGATTGGTTACCCGCAGGTCGTGGGGTCGAATCCCGGCTGCGGCGGCTGCATTTTTGATGGAGGCGAAAACGCTGTAAGCCAGTGTGCTCCGATTTGAGCGCACGTTAAAGAACACTAAGTGGTCAAAATTTTCGGAAGTCCTCCATTACGGCATTTGTCATAATCATATGGTGGTTTTGAGACGTTAAACCCCACATATAATTCAATCAATATTTTTGTGGGCAGCGTTTCAATATGTAGTTTATAGAAAAATGTTCTTCAATTTGGAGAGACATCCATTTTGCGCACTCGTTTCGACACATCATGACCTGGCGGATCGGAGTACAATGCACAGTACAACGGAGGCGGGAAAAGCACAGATAGTAAATCTCTTTGTGAGACACTGTGTACAAGTTTTCTATTTGTGAATACAGTGAAAATAACTTCCTCTGCTTTGAAATGCAACGAAAAAAGCTTTCATGTTTAACAAACACACGCGTCCTGTATACGTGCTTCACAATAGACCTTATGCGAAATGGCTGCCATCTGTCGGCCGCCCTGTGCACACCACCATGTTAGAGGCTCGAGCGCGGCGCAGTCCACGAGTGTTTACGCATACGTATACGCGAGGCGTATCGACGTGAGGCATGTATTAAGTGATGATCGCAATACCGGCGTATTTCTGCGTCCCTTGCAGCACACGGAGAGGAACTCGGAATGCTGAAAGAAGAAAGATAAGCCGTAAACTTTGCCCCTTGTTACATTTTTAGGATGATAACGTTTCCAGGATGTGCTCCGGCTACGTGTTTGCATTCTCCTGTCTAAGCAAGTAAGACATGCAATAGCATTTGTACGCGTGTTCTCTCAAATGGCTGTACGCCGAAGCAAGACGACACGTCTTTATAACGCTTTTACTAGCAGCCGTTTAACCAGTGAAGGTGACTCGATCGTACACTTCACGCAGAAGCCACGTTAACGCAATGAGCTTTATCTCAGCTAATATCGCGCTAAATTTGTTGTTTTGGTTATTACGTTTCGGTAACGGCACACGCTGTATAATTAGCAAGTGTGCGTCGTCCGTCGGTTCATTCTGAGAAAGGATCCACGGCGTTAAAGCATGTTTATTCCGTGTTGTTTCGTTTTCTCTTCCGGAGAGTGACAAACTGCCGTTTAGTGAAACGACTGGCTCATGCGAACGTTTTTCAAGGATTCGTTGTGCTCGGCACGCTCGACCTGCATGAGACAGTGTGTGCAGTGATGACTCAATGTACTTTACCAAAGTCATTCCTCATTGTTCCTCCCTCTTTCTTTCCTTTTTCCTCTTACCTCCGTCCGTACGTTCGTCCGTCCATCCGTCCGTCGCTACGTGCTACCGTCCGTCTGTCTGTCTGTCTGTCTGTCTGTCTGTCTGTACGTCCGTCTGTCTGTCTGTCTGTCTGTCTGTCTGTCTGTACGTCCGTCCGTCCGTCCGTCCGTCCGTCTGTCTGTCTGTCTGTCTGTCTGTCTGTCTGTCTGTCTGTCTGTCTGTCTGTCTGTACGTCCGTCTGTCTGTCTGTCTGTCTGTCTGTACGTCCGTCCGTCCGTCCGTCCGTCTGTCTGTCTGTCTGTCTGTCTGTCTGTCTGTCTGTCTGTCTGTCTGTCTGTCTGTCTGTCTGTCTGTCTGTCTGTCTGGCGACGACCACGAGCCGCCGCTGCTCCGCTTCGTCCATGCCCTACCAACGATCCGACACGCACCACGACGATCCAGAAAACTGAGAGAGGCACTCGTTCCCCGCGCACCTGCGGGTACAGCCCGCGCAGCAGCCAATCGGAGAGTAGTGGTACAGCGCCATCTAGAATATCCTCACTCAACTACAGTTTGTATGCACTTCTGTGAGACAGCGCCACTTATTTATTGTACGGGAGACAGAGGCGGTTACGCCTAGCCCGCGCCAAGATTAGACTAAGAGGTGCTTCGCTCCAAAAAAAAAAAGAATGAGCAGACCTCAAGCAGCAAGTAAAATCACCTATTGGCCTAGTGCGTCACCGATGGCGGCGCTGCGAACTGCACTTGTATAACGTCAATTCAAGGATCTCCAGCTTTCGAAACGCCGCGCCGTACAAAAATCAGCGTCGTGGTAAAACTAGACAAAGAAGCAGTTCAAATGGTTATCTTGTGTGTGGTGACTACTGACGCTGTTCTAACAACCGTGGGTATCAACTTTTTTAACGCTCGTTTTAAAACCATTTTTCATGAGAATGCCTTTCTATTAAGAGCAAGGGCTGTACTGAGTAATACTAGCGTGGGCAGAGGGCGCTAGAAAAATTTTTTTAGTAATAACAAAAACATCTGTCATTACACCTACATAATATCGCTGGAGGAAAGAAATGCCATTTGTGAAACATAGTGATGGATTCGACTTTGAATAAAACATCGTTTTTCACTGCTACTGTTAATTCTTTCCACACATAATCGCGCTTCAATCGCAGCTCCCAGAACTCCCAATGCAGATGTCGCTGGTAATAGCTTCTGGACCGTCTTTCTCCCGAACTTTCGCGACCTATTTCAACAAACCTTGGTGCCTCTCTCAGTCTTCTGGATTGTCTCCGTACGTGTCGACTTGTAGGGGGAGGGGAGGGGGAGGGGAGGGAGGGGAGAGGGAATCGGTCGAAGCGGAGCAGTGGGCGTGGAGGACCGCGGCGGCTCGTGCTCGCCGCCGCATGGGTGCACGGAGAACGAGTGCCTCTCATAGTCTCCTGCATCGTCGCCGTACGTGTCAGGTCGTTGGCGGGCATGAATCAAGCGGAGTGGTCAATATGAAACTAAGGTGTCTCTACTCTATATAAAACTAAGCTGCTTTAGTTCAGGGGGCGAAGTACAAACGTAAATTCTTGACCACCGTTTTCTCTCCTTATAACGGATCCGTGTTAGGCGAAATAAAGAGGGCGACATTCTAAAACTAAAGTTATTACAAAAATTCAAGCTACACTGATCTGTACTTTCGCTTTATAGTCCCTTAAAGCTATACTGCGCTTCGGAATTATGTGAGTGAACCACGGGACAGAAGTGTTACAAAACGTCATCTGTATACAGCAGCTTCCTCGAAGCTCTACGCAAGCTTTAGAGTCGATGCACATACTTTCATCCTTCCCTGAACTTCTTCCTTGGTTTTGCACGAACAATGTTACACAAGGGGATTTCTGCCGTACTTTTTTACCTTTATCTTTTAAGTCAAAGCACAACTGCCGCTTTATAATGACAAGCCTTCTCGTCTGACATTCACTAGCATTGCCACTTGTAGCCCAGCTTGCGCGACCACTTTGTCCCACGTGAAAGAGAGACATGAAGATAGAGAGAGAGAAAGTATAGACATCTTTATTTAAAAGGTAACAAAGAGGAGGCGCCCTTAGTCCCGGCGCTGCACCGTGATTCCTACCAGGCTGCACAAATAAGCCAGGCACCTTGTTCTTCTCCTAACCACCACCACCCCTTAGTCCATGATGCCTTGAGCTCGGGCAGCACGGGTCGAATGGACGTACACTGTTATTTGTCATGCCACCATGAATGCGTTACGGAGACGACGACGCCAGGGGTTAGATCTATATATAAAAAAATTGGCAGATCCCACGTGCAGTGGGAATCAATGACATGCGAAGTGCGAATGAGGATGGTTGATATGTCACTTTAAAATCAGCACAACATTACAAAGCGGATTTAAATTAGGCCGTACATGACTGTTCCATGTCATGATTATCATTTCGCATAAGGATCCATTTCGTGTACATTTCACGCACAAACGAACGCCTGTTTCGCTTGAATTTACGTAATGGAGTGATAGTTATACAGAAACTACTTATATTTTGTACGGCTTCAAAACAAGCCGCAATCTTAAATTATAGATTATCGAGTTACATCACTTTAGTCGGAGCAAATGACCAATCTTAGAAGGACCTTATAAAAACCCTATATTTGAGGGCAATCCGCTGAAAGCGGGTGTGTGCCCTTAATTCAAAGTGTCTACATCTAGAGTCAGACCAAAAACACAGAAACGTAACGAGCAATCATGTCACCTTCGGTTGAAGAAGATGAAGAAGAAGAAAAATGGCGAAGGGCAAGGACGTCCAAGACGACAAAACAAAACAAGACGTCCCAGTGGCTACAGCATCACCAAGCTCGCAGTATACGCAGACGTTAACGCGACACACAGAACCTTCGGCGCTGTCAGCGAAGCAACCCCAAGCGGAACGCAAGGAGAGCCTCTCGACGACCACCCGTATCCACACCGAGATCAGGACTCGCGGCATCGTCGTGGTCGTCAATCTAGTCATTATGCTGCTGTCGCTGGTCGCTCTCTGGTGCGCCACCTACTCGTACGCGGTGCGACCATCCTCAGAGAGGGGGAACCTGCTCAACAACGTGATGCGCAAGTCCTTCCTCTACACATTATTTATGCACCTCGACGTCTTCATACTCGTGCTCAGCGTGTCCTTGTCCGTGGTCGCCGCCTTCGGCCTGGTGGGCGCGCTTCGGGAAAACATCACCGTGCTCGAGGCCTACCAGAGCCTGCTGGCCCTCACGATCCTGCTCAACAGCGTCGCGGCTGTGGCGGGCACGGTGATGCCGCAGTCGGCGCGGAACCACCTCAGGCAGACCGCGTTCGTCGAGTTCATCCAGAGCTACCGGGAAACCGAGTACTTCCAGCACATGATAGACGCGCTCCAGGCGTCAATGCGCTGCTGCGGCTTCTCCGAGGACGCGTTCCGAGACTGGAACCTCAACGAGTACTTCCACTGCGCGTCCGGCAACCCGAGCCGCGAGCGCTGCTCGGTTCCTTTCTCCTGCTGCCGGCGCCGTGTGCTGGGCGACAACGAGACTTCCGAAATGTCGATGCCGCCTGGGCGCTTCTGCGGCCACGGCGTGCTGCTTATGGACGACCAGGAGGCCTGGCGGCACGTCTACACGCGCAGTTGCGCCGACGCTGCGCTCACGTACGTCATGGACAACCTCGTCGTGTTCGTCGGCGTCGGCATGGTGCTCAATATGATTCTGCTGTTCATGCTCATCACGTCGGTCATATTGCAGGACCAGATACACAGCATCACGGCCATCTACGAGGCGTACTACATGACGCTCGAAGAAGGCCAGGTTGCCATGCAGGAGGCCGGCCTCATCAAGTTGCCCGAAAGACCTCCCGACGATAAGTCGACAGACAAGGCTAACTACAAGGCTAACGACAAGGCTAACGACAAGGTGCCGGTGTAGCGAAAGAGGACGGCGCGTACGGTTTCCGGCTGTTATATAGCCAGTCCCTTCCGTACCACGAACTATGGCGTCCTTGAGCTTTTCCTTCCATTAATTATTTTTCAACGCATGTGTATTCGACTAGCCTGCTTTTTATCTGTTTTATGGCTTCTATAGTTCACGAACATTTTCTTCTCGTGTATACGTAAATGCGAGTCATTCGGCACCGGCACCCTCTTTACATTATTATGCAGTGCTGTGCAAGTTTTTAATGAATGGCATTGCTATAACATAGCACTGTTTGCATAACTGCATATTTCTCTTTGAAAACGCGTGTTATTTCAGCCACACAGTCGTGCATTGGCATGACCCTGAAGAAACGTTGTTATGGTGACAGTATCGAAGCAAACAAACCCCTTTCTAATTGACCTTGTGTTCCATGAAAGAACACTGTTCGGACTACGTGGACAGAGTACAGGATTGGCTGATCATAAAATATACATATCAGTGTCGGATACAAACGTTGAACAGATTCATTATGAAGGGATACGTATGCGGGACTATACCATAGTCGACGAACGCGTAGCTCAAGATGTAAAGCTAGAATTAAGAGGCAAGAAAACAGTATTTTGGAATGCAAAACAGGTTTTAGCTGTAAATTAGGCACGCTGTGCCGTCTTTTACATTGCGCGCCAGGTGAAAGACGCGATCCTATACCCGCACAATGCTACCCGACATATTTCAGACGACTACTGTTCATTTGACATAGTCTGTATTCTTGTGTATGCTGAGTGCATGTGTGGTGGTCTCCCAAAAAAGAGAGGACCGGTACGAAAACTGGTCGTGCTGACTTGGAAGAAGTCGGCAGGAACCATTAGATTCTACCACAGCGTCCACTGTGAGCTGGATGAGCCAGAGTAGGTCTTTTGGCTCGGAGACGCGCAGTAGGGACTCCCACGACTCTGGGGTGTTTGTGTTGTTTGTGTCGTAAAGTGCGTGCAAGTCTAGACCATACTTACGAAAGTGAGTGGCGATGAGGAAGGTTGTCACATTCGCGTTATCCGTCCTGAAATATATTCTGCTGTGTGGGAAGCTGTGTGTATGCTGCTTCTCATAGGACAGCCTTTGGGCAACCTGGCGTCTTGTTAGATATTGGACACTGAGCGGAAACGCTCAGGTGCACACACGCTCGCCCGAGTTCTTAGCTGCCCAGCTGAGTGTAGATTGCGACGCGCCTATTCAGCCGACACAGATATGTCGCAGAGTTTTCTACTGACCATTAGGGGCCAAACCTCATAAGCGCGAAAACGCACGCGACAGCGACGAGCGATGCGACGTAGATCGTCTTCGCGCGATCAGTCGCTAGCGCAGGCAAACCTCATTCACGCGACGGCTTCGGCAAGCGAACTTCACTGTTGCTGGCATAAGGCCATCTACTCGCACCAAGAAAACCACGTAGTGAGCGGTATGTAATTTAAAAATAAGATATATTGTGTAATGGAACGGAAAGTGTTTATGAATGCCTTGCAGCACTTTCTTTATATGCACATGCGTAAACATTGCGTTATTTCTTGTTGCGCGTACGTGACTCGGGCAGGGTCACGTGCACCTATGTTGTCCTTGTCTTTTCCGGTTTTTCGCTATTGGCTACTTGAGCCCAGCACTTCCGCGCGATGAGCGACGGTTTCCAAATCTGGAGAACCGAGCGATCGCGCGAAAACGAGCACGCGACACGTTGCACGAACGCCCTGTTTCGTCGCTCATAGCATCGCTCGTCGCTCTCGCGTGCATTTTCGCGCTTATGAGGTTTGCTCTTAATACGAACATGCTCCAGTAATACCAACTCGGATGTGCGTATACCCTCCCTCACAGCACGATCTCATTGAACGGTACACCTAGGCGTATATTAATGGGATCGTAAATAGCTCGTTTTGTGGAAATTCCGTAATTGGCGTCAGTGTCGTTGGTAGTAAGCGAAAAATCAGCGTTGTCCGTGAGGCGAAAATCCGAGATACGGAAAAGTAAATAAAATAATAAATATGGACGCTTTGGGTAAAAATCTAGCCCAGGCGTTCTGCGTTGCAAGCAGGTGTTCTACCATCGAACCACTACAATTCTTGCAACCGTCTTTGAAAAAGAAAACCTATACAAATGTAACACAGTCCTAGGAAGTTCCTAGACGCTTGTAATATGTTGTGTGGCTGAAGTGCAGATCGCACCAGGCATCGTAATCTGGAGTGATCGATGAGTGGGTTTTCAAGGGGCACCCACTACAAGATACTCAGGCGTAACTAATCATCGGCAGCAGAACGATCACCAACAAAGCGAACAGCTGCGTAGGTGAGCATGGTGACTGACACCAACGTTTTTAGCCACTGGGTCGTTCGCTAATTTGAAAAATGAGGAGTTAGGGCGCAGAAGTCAAGTCACAACAGTACTTGCAGCCGGAATTTTAGATTGGAACGGCCAATGCAATTCGCACATGCCTTCCATTCCTTACGACACAGTTGACGCGCCCACCGAGGCTAGCGATTGGGAAGTCTATGCTAACGGGGCCCGATTACGCTACAGCAATCTGCTCTCAGTATTAAGGCGAAGCTCTAGCGTCCTTCATATTTTCCCACGCTAACTTGCACACCCAGTCAGCAAAGGTGTGCGCACGGGACGAGGCCCATGCTCAGTGTAAAAGCGTTCTTTTATCGGTATTATACAGTAACGCTACCTATCCCGGTGCGCACAGAAGCTCCTTGAACTCCGAAAAAAAAAGGTAAATTTCTCCACACAGCAACGTCAGGAGCAAAACACGACTCAGCTCAATATGGCCTCTAACTATAGGCACGCAAGTGCCCCAGGCTTTGTTAGAGAGAAGTTTTTAGACGAAAGAAGTGTTGTTACTAGGCGAGTCATTACTCACAATCACGGCAAGCAAGCAACGCCATATACAGTAAAGAAGGTCGTGCCCACGGTGCCCGTACCGGGGACAGGCGAAAGTTTTGAAATCCGAAGAGCACCGACTCCGGCGCTGACGGTCATCGCGAAACGAAGCACCTAAACTAGGATGAATGTCCCCTGTGTGACTGTAAAGCGCCTGCAAACCCCTAGAGAGACGGGAGCGGGGTAATAGAAAGAGGCGCCTGGCTGAGTGGACTATGGTGTCCGCTGTCTCTTTTTAAACGCTGCGCAATACGCAGCTACTATCGCACAGACAACGTAGATGTCAATCGATATATCTGGGAAAATTGCAAGACAAAGCACGTAAAATGAATGTTGCAAGCACTACCACCTTTGCTGTATGCGAACAAAAAAAAACACGTTTTCTTTCAAGTGCAATGTGCCAGTGTTGGTGTTCAAGCTAATAGTTAATATCTTTAATTATAAACATAGCTTCATCAGTTCTTGAATACCTCCAAAATTTTAGCACACTACTGTATTACGCTATCTCCAGAATTGGACCTATCTTGGGGCCTCCTCAAGTCGCCTTTCCGTGATTAAATGAAGGGCTTGGTTTATGCAAAAATATTGTGGACCATGGACCCTCTCCCCGAAGAGAACCCTGATGGTATGCGAAGCAACAGCGGTGCGCACGGCGTTGGCCCGGTTGAAACGGGCGCCGACGTGGGCGCTGGACGAACGGTTTGAAGCGAACCTCGATGTAGCGTTAACTCGAGTAAACGTTTGTTTGAAACGCGAAGACACGGGAAGCGGGTTGGGTTTCATGTGTTATCGCAGATAAACGAGCTGAAAGAGTGTTTCCACTCGAAATGCGGTCGAGCGTTGCCGGCGGTCGAGAGGGTGAAGCGAGAGGGAAGTAGGTTGTGAGCGGGCAGAGAAGGCGGCAGCTGCAGGCGCTGCGGCGAGCGTGCTGCGGTGAAGGGAGTGACGTCAGCGCGCACCTGCGAGAGAAGCGTGACATCAACGCGCAGCTGCGGCGTGACCAACTTGGCACCGCTCCAACACCTGCGGCGAAGAGAACGCGCTGGGGCGCGTTCGTACGGACGCACGCACGCACTGCATTACACACGTGAATCAAAAAGCTGCTTCGCATATAAAAAACATCGCCTGCGATATTACCCCAACTTTGATACCCTCTGTCCACTGAACGATTGCACCACGGCCGTATCCCTTTAGCTAAGCACGTTCCACTGTCGCCAGCTAAAACTATTTTCTAATTCACGCAGCGCTTTTTATATGCCGTAATATACATGCTGTGCCGTGCTTCATCATCTCCCCTGATCATTTCTCTCCACTTCAACCACACACGCCTCATCCTCACTTCCCTTTCCCACCCCTTGCTATACCCATACATGGCTACTATGCACATGGTTCTGCCTGCTATACCCATATATACATGGCTACTATGCACATGGTTCTGCCTGATATACCCATACATGACTACTATACACATGGTTTTGCCTCCTGCTGTACCCATACGTGGCCGTACACATGGTTTTGTCTGCTATACCCATACATGACTACTATACACATGGTTTGCCTGCGTGGTGTCATGTCACACACGGCTGTTCTTTGCCCACTTCACCCTCAAACTTATCATTCACTAGCTTTACTTACTACACATGGCTATGCTATATATGATTTTGTCTGAGTGACGCAAGTGACGCCAGACGACGACACAGGATGACATATGGCAGCAGATTACATGACCGGCCCCGACACACAAAAAAAAACAGAAAAAAATGGAAAAGTGAAAATGAACTTAAGGGAGGAGGAAATAAAGAGAAAACAAAAGAGAGACAAAGGCTTCACAGTTGCACAATTCCTTCAGACTTCGCACCTTTAGTGCGAAGCTGCCTTAACTTTTTTTAATGCTTTTTAGACTTTTATGTTATATTGTTTTTTCAAGAACTATCTCAGCTATTATTTCTGCTTTACTTAAATTGAAACCTCCAATCAGTTAACTATTTTCATGCACTATTGGATATGCTATAACTGACACATCCTGAAATAAAACGCTAAACGTACCGAAAATATGCATATTTCTGGCGATAAAGGTCAGAAGTTTCATCCTGAAATCGCGTGCAAAGTGTTTTCAATGCACCTAACACGTCAGGCTTATGTATTTCCAATTAAAGCACTCAACGCCACGGTAGCCCAAAATTCGGCACATACCACACCTTGTACATCGGTACATGCAAATCAGTTGGCAAGTAATTACCTATGCTCCATTTTCTTTTTTGCTTTGAGTCAAGCGTTGCAAGTTGAACTATGAGCTTTTGTAAGTATAGTTGTGCACACATCATAGGTCTACAAACAATGTTGACTAGCCTTTAGAGAGTATCTTATGACGTGTTGTAATGTGTGCATTCACATTAAAGCACACACGTCAGTATCATCATAATGAAGTACACACTATGAGGAGATGATGTGAAAGTAGTGCATTAGCGTATTTTTCTGGGTCCCGGAAATGTTTGAATATAGCTTGCTAAATCGTATACAAACACAACTTTAATGCTTATAAGACTGCAACATATGTGGAGCCATGGAGCCACAGCTCGCACTAAGCTGAAATGACGCCTGTCGCATAGGACATCATCATCATCATCAGCCTATGTCCACTGCAGGACAAAGGCCTCTTCCATGTTCCACCAGTCAACTCGGTCCTGTGCTTGCTACTACAAATTTATACCCACAAACTTCTTAATCTCATTGGCCCACCTAACTTCTGTCTCCCCTTAACCCGCTTGCCTTCTCTAGGAATCCAGTTAGTTAGCATAGGACATATGTAATGTTTATTGCTTATTTATAAAATTAGATAAGAAGCACTGCAATCACAGTTGACATTGCACCGTTGTTATACTTACATAGGGCCCTTTTCCAAAGCAGCTTCAAGAACCGGCGTGACTGTAGTACAACACCTGACTGTCACGCAGAATGTTTCGGTTCGACTCTTCTCCAGTTTTATTGTAGGGCCAACGCTGTGGACGATGGTTATTCGTTTCGTTCTCACATTGGGTTAAGGGCACAGAATAGGGCAAAATATCAAAAAAAAAGATCACCTTGTTTTTTCTTCGAATTTGAGATGAGTGTTATTTTGTGCAGATTTCCCACATTCATGCTTTTTTTAAACCATACTTTTTGTTTGTGTGACTCAAAATGAGTTTTTCCAAAAGCATGATCATCAGCAGCAGCCTGACTGCACCCAGTGCGGGGCAAAGGCCTCCCCTATGATCTGCCAGTCAGCGTGGTCTTGTGCCTTATACTTCCATTTCAGATTTGCAAACTTTTTAACCTCATCAAGTAATTTCTAAAGGCCAGCTGGTGCCTTTCAATATTATTGAAAACATTCTTCTATCTGAAATATTATCGGCAGAGGAATTGATGTAGCAGTACAAACCACACACATATTGACTGCATAGGACCCCATACAACTGCTTCATTTTTGTGTTCGTTTAAAACATGTGGACCTCTTGCCACCTGCGAAAATTTTTCCGAAGAAATTGTGGAGCATGAGAAGATCACCGTGAGTCTGTCTGCAGTTTTCTTGTGCTTCGTTCAACTGAATCCGACAACAACCAACACACACAGTGAAAATGAAAAGCAGTTATTATTGTACATAATGGCATAGACCTAACATGTTTTTCGTTCATGTTAGCTTGCAATGAACGTCTTTTTGTTACAATCTGGGGCTGTAGGTGAATTTTAATTACATGCCATGGTTATATTCAAGTTTGATTATATCATACCCAATATAAAAATGCATATGATTTGACCAATTTTCCCTGATTTTATAAACGAGGGTGAGATGCGAGTAGTCGTTGCTACAAATGGGAACAATGGCTACACTTATCTAAATGTCAATAATAAAGAAAAAGAAGAGAGATATCATATTTCAGAATGCGAGACTATATGAAATGAGGCTCATGAGCTGGCTACACTCACTTCTCTATGCAAGCTTCAAAAATTTTTATTCCACACTGCACAGCCAGATGTATGCACATAGAATGTATGCTCAGTAGTGTTGAACCAAAAACAGCTTTTGCATATTGAAATGTAACAGCTCCGTGAACTTAGCAAAGTGCACACAATCTACAGACAAAACCGCATGCCATAAAAATGTTGATGAGCTTGGCTCACCTTATTTAAACTGTCATTGTCAATTATAGTTCCATTTTGCGTATTCAAGTGAGCCCTCGGGGCACCGAAACCGATCCTCCGATATTTTGAGGAAAATGCACCAACTGTCATGCACACAGGTGCTGCTATGCTACACTGCAGTGAAGACAAGTCTGCACCAAGGGGTATTTGCATACATTAGCTGCGAGTGCAGATATTCAAATAAATGCAGATATTTAGAGTTTATGTCCAAGAGTGTCGGGCTGTCTATAAGCCCATACAGACGATGCAAATGCTACCTTCACAGATGCAATTTTACCATACCTTTACGCCATCAAGCATTACACTGGAGTTCCAATCTCAATACCTTGTCTGGATGCCTTAGTCCAGTCCTGTTACATCGCAGTATACAGTACTGCAACACTTAACTTCATATTTCTGTCCTCTTTGACCTTGCCCAACTTCACACAGCAGATAAAAAACCATTAAGTGACCCACTGTACCGCTTAATCAGCATGCATTTTTTGTTAGCTGTCTTATGACAGCGATCGATTCATTGAAATGCCCTTTCCTAGGAACTAATTTATTTGAGCAAGAACTGTATTGCCCGTGCAGAAAAATAATCTGCTTGAGCATACACATCTGCCTATTTTGACACCCATGTCAGGTATGAGTACTTGCACTTAGATCATAAATTGACATTAAAATCATTTGAAATGCACTTAAAAGTAATAACTTAGTCAATTATTTGGTTTTTATTTAGTTCTGTGTCAGCTTAGCACTATCAACTACACCAGCTCAATTTTGTAAGTCCACTCGTGCAGTCAGGCCCTGCCCTTCTCTCTATATGTGAATCTATTATTTTTAGGTGCATTTTGCTAGTCTGGCCGCAGCTAACTTAGGAAGCCTTACGATAAATAACTAATAAAGACAGAGAAAAGTGGGGTGATCACTACCCTCAAGTAGTATAAGACAAGTTTTCAGGTGCTTTTTATGAGGCTACTAAACTTTTCTGTAGGTGCCAGGACAAACTGGTTTTCATCATGGACTATTTGCAATCTAGTTGATTCCCTAGTTAATTAATATAAGGACGTTTATGTCCCAGAACCATGATATGATTATGAGTGATGCCAAAGCTTGAAGGTGAAATTTTATTGCAATGGTCAATTGACCATGCATGCCCTAGCTCTCATGACTCTTATGTGCCGGCAAGATGATGATCACAACTGCAGGAATGGAAACCATGCTAATAAAATAGGATCTCATAAGGTCCCCATCTGATATGATAATGCAACCTAGCATCCTCTCTCTTGCCGCACTTTCTTTTATCTCACTAGGTTTTCAACGGACCCACAATGCTTAAAATCGGCATAACACCCCGAGATGAAACTTTACCTGATATGCGTAGTGTTATAAAATGGTCAACTTGATCTGCACTGTTTTCCCAGTAACATTAAAAAATCTACATTTACCCTTACACATATTGTCTTATCAACACCCCAAACATGAACCTCCAGCTTTATTTCACTTTTCATGTGTTTCTTAGATTGCATTGTGAGTGTTTCCCCTTGTGGGTGAATTGTCCAAGTTGGTTTTTCTCTTCACATTTCACTGGTACCTTGAAATCGTTTCCTTCTGCAAGTTTCGACTGGCACCAAGCGGGTTTTCCAGCTTTGCACACAACTTTGTCACCCGGCCCACCTCATAATGCTTTGCATTAAAAATGGTCGTCGAATGATCCTTGCTTGAGATCAGCCACTTCTCAAAACAGAGAACAAAATTACAGAAAGCAGAAATATCCAAAGGCCCTTGTAAGTCATCTTGTGTCATATAAGCCTTTACATCCTGAAAACTCTATACAATAAAATGTTAACCAACATTCAATACTGAAACATATTGCACTGCAAATGAACCACAAGACTTATCGTGTAGAGTACACAGTGCTTCATAAAATTGAGCTAACTGCTTACAGGTACAGCAAGATGAAGTGAAAAATTAGAAAAGGTAGCACAACACTGGAACCAATTCATTAACAAAAATGACTACATTAGACAGACTGCCACATCCTATGCTACACATTTTTTATATCCTTTGGCTGCAATCAACAAAGTGCACATACTTTGTCTACAACAATACACTAAAAGTTCACATGATAAAGAGGAGTTCTCAACCTTTTTGTAGGGAGACTAAAGGCCACTGTTAAGTCGATGTTGATTGTTAAAGGGCCACTCACCAGTCCCCATACCCAATTTCAATTAGACAGTGGAAGTTGTTAGGTGTTCGATAAGGAACATTTTGCCACAAAATTTTTTTGAATCAGTTCATCACGAGCAGAGAAAACTGGTTTTTTGAAGCGGCGCAAAACGAGGATGTGAGGAGGCGAGCTCCAAATTCTTGCCGCTCTTTCGCATAGCCTTCGCAAGCCACATCTCTTCCCCACCCTCTCCAGCATCCGACCAAGTGGTCACGTGCGCATGATGTGCCCAAACAAGTCCATCCCCCGAGCACGCGAGCAGTGTTGCTTTGTTGACCAGCGTTATTTTGTGGTCTTCTGCCCATTTCTCCAGGATGGTTTGGAAATGCTGGCTTAGACGCGATAAAATAGATGAGCACAATGAGTGCGCGAATGCGTAGGAGCGTTCCATGGTGGTCGTCTGCTCGATTCCCTGACTGCGGGTACACGAATGCATGCAAAACACCGACACATGAGCCCTGCATCTCGTTGCAATTGGCGGGAGAAAAATGGAAAAAAGACGCCCACATTCCCTTATTGCAATTCATTACTTATTTAGAGCTTTATTATTCTCTTCAAGCAACAAATGACATAAACTACGCATGCCGTGTTGAATATTTTTTGCCATGTCACATGCCACTGTTCGCAACGTCAAAGCAGGGTCATCTACGTAGAGGACCAACGTCACTGTATTGCCGTGTAGGCAGGGCCATTCATACGCACACGTCATGCCCTCATTCTCTGGACGCGCGCCGGCAGAAGGGAGGGGGCGCAGCATTCATCTTGAAATTTGACCCATTTCCGCGGCGCGTAGCGCTGCAAATTTTGGCAGACGTGATCATGAACGCCTCGCCTCGTCTACGCATTGCGCATGTCAGCTCAAAATTTTCAAACCTGGTTAGTGGCCATTTAATATAGCAGTTCAAAAACCTCATAGTGTTACTTTTGTGCCAAGAAAGAGCTTATTTTAAAATAAAATCGTGTTTTAGTGGTCTGCATCTGGCTAGCGCACTTCAAGTTGCCCGCCTAAATGGAACGCCTGACGTCACTGTTGCCATGCACAACTTTGCCCAGCTTTATGCGTAACCGCCGACACTATAGTAGCAGCACAGGTACAGTAGTGGGAACCACAGCAGCAACAACAGCCATTGAACAATTTTTAGCCATGGCCTTCTAAATTGCAGGCGTGCTTGATTCGACTGGGCCCACTAGATGGCACGACCTGTCCAGTTTAACCAGACGAAAATTGTATTTTTTAACCAGTCACACCATTTCCCATAGTAATGTCTGGCGGTTCTTTTTTCCATGAACCAAACAAACAAACAACATTTTATTATGCCTCTTCAAGCATTGAATGTTCATTATTTAGTGTAGCTAGATCAATTTGTAGTGATTAATTGTAGGCGGTTGGTCTGATGTCATCGGGATCATTTTGAGAATGTCCTAGTGTGGTGCATGTATTCTTGTGCATTTGCCTCACTTTCTCAGTATGTAGGCCACCGCTGTTAATACTGTCGTTTTAGACGTCATACATTAAGCTTTCACTCTGATGTAAATTGTTAATTGACTTTAGTCTCCCTTTATTAGTTAACATTTCACATTTCGGGGAGAATTGGAAAAGCCGATTGACAGCATATTCAAGATACAAAAGCCCTTTTCAACAATTTTTAGACTTTGTTCTCTGTCTACGAGAAACGCGCAAAAGTTGTTCATCAACGAAAACACATTATTGAAGACATCTTAAATTATGCAGACAATTTGAAAAGTACACTCTAAAAATACGCAAAAGGTAATTGCCCGGTCTTAACTAGTACACAGAGGCTTACTCTTATGAAAGCACGACTATTCATTACCTGTACTAACTTTGCTTAATACAAATATAGCACATAAAGAAATAATTTCACCATTTTTGGATGAAGCATCCAAGCTACAGCATTGCTTGGACCAAATATTATCCCTGCTCTAAAGATTGACTGGTTACAGCCACACAATATATCTCAAATCAATATACATAGGACTACGTGAGAGTATAGAAGAAACTGAGTGACCATTTTTTTTTTTTTGGCTACATCTAAATGAACATGCATCAGTGGGTTTATGAAAAATGCAGTACAAAAAACCGTGCTATATATGATGTTCTCAATGATTTCAATTCTATGAGGGTTGTTTGTAAAATAAGGTTCCAAATAATTTTTCACAATGGAAGACATGTTTCCTGGCATTTAAAAAAATTGGAAAGCTCAGACTTTCCCAATTTTCCCGCAAAATCACCAATTAAATCAACTTTTGGTTTTGAATATGGCATACTATCTTCTTGCATATCTCATTTGTAAGACTCTTCCGCTGCACTGTGAAGGTATATTAAAACCTTCTCTTTCAGCATCCTTTCGATTCTTAAATGCATCCCACGCATGTGTTCCTTAAGTTCAGGGAAGAGATGGTAATCACTTGGTACTAAGCCAGGGCTATAGAACGGGCTTGTGGCAGTGTCCCACCAAATTCAATGATGAGAGCATTTGTTACAAAGGCGATGTGTGACAAAGCATTGTTGTGATGGAAACGCTCTCTTTACGGGCATGCCTCTCTTTTTGTGTTGAATTGTGCAGGAAAGGATCATCAATGTCTCTCAGTAGTGGTCCGCATTGATTGTTGTACCCGCATGCATCAATTGGCACTATAATCATCCCTTCCTCTACCAAAAGACGCCCGCCATCACTTTGCTGGCACACAGTGTTTGTATGAACTTCTTGGATGTCTGCATTGAGGGAATCGTTTCTATTCTGGTAACCTGTTCGGGACCCACCTTGCACCACCCCGGCATCTTCTAGATGTCGGCAACTTTTTGAGGTGGAGGGCCAAGTTGCATGAAGTCAATGAGCAGGCGGGCACGTGAAAATTAGGAAGGGGTGGGGGAGAGAGAGAACATGCTGGCAAAGCATAAATATTTGGCAAATTAGCACTAGTTTTCTAAACTGGAATAAAAATCGTTAGTATTTTCAGCACGCAGGTCACAAAGTTCTAATGAAACAGCGAATACAAGCGAAAATACCGTTTTTCAAAACAGTCATGATGGTCTTCACGCAGGAAGTGGCAAGGAAAAAGGGGCAGGGAGATTTGATGCCATGTTGGGGCCACATAATACTGCCATGCGAGTTTCAGTTTCCCAACCCTGCCCTGTATGATGCTCACATCATCTCATATAGCTGCCAAGCTGTCGTCCCTTGATCCTTCAGCATTATTTTTTCAGCTTTCGATGTCACTTCGTCAGAAACCGGTAACGGTCCACAGTGTTGTTAGTCATGGAAGTCTGTATGTCCATTTTTGAATTTACTGCAGCATTTTTCCACATGTTGTGCACTCAAACGCCTTTTCTCTCCAGACTTTACACAGCTGGAAATGAATGTCTAGTGGAGCAGTGCTTTTTCACATAAACAAACAAACAAATAAATCACGGAGCTTCATTTGCACCTTGCAGGAGAAGCAAGTGAGACAGATAGTTCACCAAGGTGCGGAATAGCAGAGGGGGAACCAAGCTGCACACCAGTGTAGCTGGATTTTGCGTAACAGCATTCCTCACGACTTCAGTTCCTTAGGGACCTTATTTTACAGACAACCCTCACATACCTTATGAACTAATTGATCATGACGTCTCACACTAACCACAGCCAACTTTACCAAAGTGAAACATTCATCATTATTGACATGTGCGCACATTTAAGGGGATGCACCTGTGTTCACCTCTTACATTTAGACCAGTTACAAAATTGTGATACGATATTGGCAGAAAAACGAGACATTTGTGCATTCGCACAAACTCTCAAATCAGCCCCATATTACTCACTGCACCACAGCCTTTATCGGTTATTCCGGAAAAAAATTACGGAGTGCACGAAGAGACCCTTATTTAATCATCATACACACAGCAATCAGTCAAAATTTCACAGGTTTGCAAAAGCCTTGTTGTTCCTCAAAGCAATAATACGCGATGTGTGCGAAAAAGCTGTGTGTTTGCACATTTCAAATAGTAACGTAACAGTGAGACATTCAAAAAATCAAATTACTAAAGGTAGTAGTTATAAATTGAAGAGCTGTCAACATTCACTAGAGCACACTGAGTGTAAGCGCATACATCGCTGTTCATAATTATACGTTAACACAGTCCAACAAACACAACAGTCAGGAACGTGGAAGAGTGGATGATTAGAAATCATGTCATAGTTTATGCACATAAATAACAGCACGTCACCGGATACTCCACAGAGAGGAGAATGCATCACACATCATAGGAGATGACGTCGAGATTCCTGGGTGCAGAATCGCAAGGAAACAGCCACAGGAAGGGAGACCCTACAAAAAGATGAAACATCAAATCTCTGTGATCAGGAACTAGACAAAAGTGTGAAGTTTCTATAAAAAACAAGTACTTCAATGAAAATTAAGCTGTTTAATACAGCTAGACCTCACTTTAACCAACTACAGTACAACTAAGCTCTCAGCTCTTTAGCTTTCTCAATGGGCACATAGCGTCTTCCGAATGTGCGCTCATCAGTCTGAGCGGAGAACAGTGTCTTGCCACTTCAAAAAATACCCAATGTTCTTACGGCATGCTGTCGTGGCAGGATGTGTGCGTTAGTTTTCTTTACACTGAAGAATACTGGGTGTTTGGTCCACATTTTCTTTTTTCTTTCAAAGTGATGAATGGGCATTGTGATGAGCTCTTCATTTACACATGAAATTATGATTGGGGTCACTGGCCATCACGTTCAACGAAATTATTTTTTTATTGAAATTACTTCTTTTTTTCTCACTGTCACATTACTTGACTTTTTCTTGCGATACCTTCCAGGCCAAAATCCACAGAATTTACACCTCGCAAAAACAACCCATATTCAGAGAAACAAATTTTCCATACAATAAAGTTAATTGCCAGTTTTATCAACCTTTTAATATTGGCCTTCAAATCCAGTTGCCCAGATGCAGACATCTGTGCCTGTCTTGTATTCATGCAGTACAGTCGCATTCCGCTACAGTGAACGCCGCTTCAATGGAAAATTCATTATTCCTCGTCAGCAGTCCATAGGAGTCAGTGCATAAATATAGTTGCCACAACGAACACTTTTTCTTCGATCGTCTCGCTTCAACGAAATTTTACGATGCAATTCCAGGTTCAGATACTTATTCCTATGCAGTAAACCTAATCCTTAAGATTTTGATGCATTTTCAGAGTCTGAAAAATGCGTCAACGAAGTCTATAAACGCGCTGGTACCACCAGAAAGCGCCGCTGTTCAGCAAGCATGGGCGCCAGCAAGCATGGACCATTGCTCGATGGCGATGGCAATGAGACTGCCCTGCTTTTGCCACTGGCTTGTTTTGAGCCGCACATGATACGAAGCTGAAGCTGAGTCGCTGATTTCATGGTTTTCTTCACGCAGCTATTAGGTGCAACCGTGGAACGATGCCTTTTTCGATTCCGATGCTTATTATTATGTTCGTGCTTGGCCAGCGTGGTAACTAATCAGAACAGCTGTTCGTACGCATTATCAACAGAATCGGCTAGCCGCGAGTGATGGATGATAAGAATGGCATCAAATAATGCAAAAGTCGCCGCTCCACGATACCCTGTCTCCATTTTGGCGTTGTCAAATACTTTTGACGGCGGACAGCTGCTACTGTTGACGTGTTAATGAAACTGTCTCATTCATTCACGAAGGCGGTTTTAGGTGTTATTTCAGTGTGCTTTCCCCCATGGCCTCGCTATGCATGGGTGAGAATCACGCCACGACACTGCTGGGAAAGACTAGGAAGCAGCGAACATTTTTTGAATTTTGAGAATAAACGTTCCTTTGTTTTGCTAGCTCAGATCAGCTATATTTTTAGATTTCACTACAACGAAATTTTCACTTTAACAAAATTTTTTCCGCACCCCGTCAGTTTTGTTGTAGCGGGGTTCTACTGTATTGTAAATGAGAAATGTAGCAACAAGTAAACATTCACGTATCCTTTTAATAGAAGGTGTAAAAGCAGTATAATCAACTGAACCTCCTTCACACTGACAACACAGTTTCTCTTGAAAATCTAAACAAACTAATACCGACAGGATGTTCCAATGAGGCCAAGCATGTAATTTATTGGAGTTGTGTTTGGCTGCCTGACGAAACTCTCAATCATGGCCAGGAGGTTCTTATAGACGAACACACATGTTCAAACACCTGCATTTATGAAGTTGATCGACTAAGTATCTTCCCACAAGCAAAGTCGCAAACTTATAAGCACAAAAAAAAACTGAGAACTACACATTTAGACAGTGAACGAAAACGTGGCGTTGATATAATAAAGTTAGAAAAGAGGCGAAGGCGCCACAGTTGATTTTTGTGCACATGTGAGCAGTTGTTTCGAGCCTAACAAATCTACCATGTAAATCCCATGTGCTATGTAAATATATATGTCAAGCATACTCCAGGCAGCTCGTTTCCAAGCATTGTTTTTGATTTTCCAGAGTGTTACCAACGTATTTGCACGAAGCGTTCATGTGCTTGTAACAACGCAAGCACAAGAATAATATGTCAACAATTAGAATAGCACCGCAATGACAACATGATGACTGTCATGTTTCCACATTCACAAACAATATATCCCGTTAAGCTATGATCTACGAGTAAAATGGTCTGCAGCACAACTTTAGCATTATCTACTACCCTGGGAAATGTGGGATGATCCCTCACATGATGCAGTCGAATGCAGTGGTTTGAAATACAAGCATCAACGAACCAAGAACGGGGGAACCTAGCATGAAACCAATTAGGACACAAAGAAATGGTGGTGTCAAGTTTATGGTTGAATGAAAAACTGAAAGTAGACGTGAGTATGTACATTTTACTAGTGCTATGCAACGTGGTGTACCCACTATTGATATCAAAAGCTGGTTGACACTGGTGCGTCAGAAGCACCTGCATTATCATGGACAAATGAATGGAGCATTGCATCTGGTCTGCACAGTGAACATCACCTCTCCCCCAGCAGTGACTAAGAGCACAGTATGATGCCTTACAAGGCCTTTACCTCTGAAGAATACAGTGTAGGAAGGTAACAGAACGAAAGAACATTTATTGCACTTACCACGGCCACAAACTTCACTCAAGAGTGCCATTTTTGGCTTCCTCGCACGGAAGGGTCCTTTCTTCTGTATTTGCTCAACAGCCGTTTCATCAGACAGAATTGCCTGGAACTGGAAAAGACGTGAATTTTAAACAATATTTTAATTTCGAACATTGTGAAAATTCGTTAAAAACATATCAGTCGTTTGTACGGTCCCAAAGGAGCTACTCATGCTCCATATCAAGCAACATCGCTAAAGAAAGGTTACCAATACCTTATCCGGGGGCCAATTCTGCCTTGTTCAAGACGCATTAATATTGTGCAAAACAAGTCCTTTTCAACTCTGCTCTGTTGACTTAAGATGTTACTGCCCTAGTATTTCACATTCGCAACATCAGGGTACTGCACATCACTTCACTAGTTCACAATCTCAACATGAAGGTTGGGTACGCTACAGAACTATTGCCACAAGTGTTTGTCTTCCCCTGGTAACAGCTTCCTAGTTTGCTTCAATCGGTAGAAGGTGTCACAGTGGTATAAAGTCAAACAGCTACAAGTAGCAAAACTTTCTTGCTAATATTTAGGCACAGTAAATCTTTCTTTAACCAAAGTAATACCGTATTTACTCGATTCTACCGCGCCCTCGATTGTAACGCGCACCCAATTTCCACAACGGAAAAAAAAAAGTAAGACATCGATGCAACGTGCACCCATTTTTCTCGATGGCCCGCATGATCACAACACTCGAAAAAAAAACGACTCCTTTCGGGAGCGTCTTCCATTTAAATATGAGGTACGGGGGAAGCTTGTGCCCATCTGACGTGTAAAAGAGCATTGCCGTCACTGTAGTTTTACCGTGGAGCGATGTCAGCACGCGACCTTGCTTCGCTCCCTTCTTCTCGATGGTTGTGGTGCCAGGCATGTCGAAGTAAAGAGGCGTCTGGTCGGCATTCCCGATTTGTCCAAGCAGGTAGCTGTTGTTGTGCCGCAAGTTTAGGACGAACCTCTGAAAACTGTGAAGCTTTTCATCATACTCCTCCGCAAAACGTTTCGCATATGCCCGTTTGCCTTCAGAGGGAAAAGCCTTTCCTCTTCATAAAGTTAGTTAGCCAGCACCTGCTCGCTTTAAACTGGCTCTGCATTAGACCTTTTTCTAAGGCTAATCGCATAGCCCACACTTGGAGCAGTTCTGTCGTCACGGGCCGCTGTGCCGCTGGCTGCTCAAGCACATACTCGCCGAGCAGCTCTTCATTTTGCGGAAACCGACCCTGCTGTAGTCCACTGAAGCCTTTGCGTGAAGCTTTGCTGTCGACAATCTTCTGCTTTCGTTTCCGCTAGTCCCGCACGCACGTTTCGGGAACTCCGAACGACCGCGATGCAGCCCGATTTCCGTCTGTTGCTGCACGCGCGAGGACTTTTCTTTTAAAAGCGGCATCGTGGTGCACTCGAGTTTTTGGAGTCGGCCCTTCCATGCCGTCGATGCTAATGCACTACAAGATGACGAACTTCTCAGCACACGTACAATGTGCCGCACATGGGAAACACATAGGCAGAAATGGCCGGCGCGCCATGCCTACGCACGTAAGGGGCGGCCATCTTGGAAATACCGATGGCGATAGAAGGACCGTATTCATTTTTTTTTTTCGTACTCAATTCTAACGCACATGCGATTTATGAACTCCCTTGACCGGAAAAAAGGTGCGCATTAGATTCGAGTGATTACGATAATTGCATGCACAGTCAGCACTGCATATGTCATACCCACATGCATCAAGTTATTAACTATAGCGAACAGTTCCAACTGCCTCCAGAATATCAGCACTGTGCATGTACAAGTCTGTCCCAAAAGTTTCCGGAAAGTTTTTTTGCAGTTTACAGCGCCACCTGGCATGGCGACGCTTCCGCAGCAGAAGTTAGTGGGGGAGACAAGCTTCAAGATGAGTCAAGTTTCGCTTGCCTGCAAGTAGTTGTTGATGTGGGTTACGCCATTGTGAAGAGGAGTCCACCGCACCCTCATCAAGAAAAAAATAGACGAGGATTTTAAGCAGTGTCATGCAATTAAATATTGCCTGAAACTGGACTAAAATAGTGCAGAGAAGCTCAAAACACATCAGCAAACCTATGGTGATAACGCCATGAAACAAATTCGTACTTTGATATGGCACAGAAGGTTCCGGAAAAGTCGCAGGTCTGTCAACTACGACAACAACTCTGGAGGTGCGTCAAAATAAAAAATGAATGACACGGTGCTGGAAGTGCATCATTGCAAAAAGATTGACGATTAACTGTTCAGATGATCGCAGAGGAGTGAGAATATCGAAAACAATCGTCCTTGATGTTTTGACCAAAAATTTTTCAATAAAGAAAGTCTCTAAAAAATGGTGCCAACGAATGAGACAATGGAGGAGTCGCACCACACTGATTGTCTCCAAGTTGAAAGCTAATATTGATGTCAATGCTCCAGCCACTGTACGGCCTCAATCTATCCCTACCAGTCCCCCCCCCCCTCGCCCCCGTTCTTGCTTGTTTCTTTTAGTCCAATGATCAAAAGAACCCTGAAGAGAATTTGGCATGGCACGCTGGAGATGGCAAACAACCTCACTAAAAGAGGTTCTCATCGACGGCTTCCAAGGTGCCTTCAGTGATTGGGTGAATCTTTGTCAATGCTGCATTAGAGCAGGGGGACAGCACTAGAGCAGGAGGACAGCATGAGAGCAGGGGGACAGAGCAGGGGGACAGCACCCTGTTTATCAAAGCCCCACAAACTTTTATATGCAATACATTGACAGCTGTTTTGCGCTGTGCCCCTACATGTATGCTTCTTCTGAAACTGAAGCTAAGTCAGTTTTCGAGCCATTGGCAGTCATTTTTCAAGTGTGACATCCCTATTCAAGTAGATGCTGTCAAGGTGGAGTTCAACCCATAGGACAAACCAAACCAATGAAGAGAAATGAGTAATGTGCACACCTGAAAAACGAGTTGTTCAACCTGAATAGATTTTATTTGCCTTCCATATGACAACCTATTTAAAAGAAACCTTGAGAGGTTTTAGAAGTCAGTAGAACTTCATGGTTAGCAAGGACTGTCATTATTGCCGACAATGTCACAATTTTTTTCACAGTTGTTACAGCAGGAGCTTTAGTACACGCAAAAAAAATCTCATCTTGCTCTGCCTATGCGAGCAAGCCGAAAAAGTGGGCGAGGAAACCTACTTCATCTTCGGCTCCTTCAGCAGAGCCCTGATGCGCTACTATGAACAGTTCTCACCGCTCGCTGATCCGAGCTGCGAGAACAGCTCATGGTTTAAGTGACATCGCAAAAATGTGCCTTCCCCTGAAGCGAGCTAGCAAAAATATGCACTCTTTTCACCACCTTCCCATGTTTATCGATAAACTTCTCTCTCACACAAGGCTGTAGCAAGATACAAGGATAATTATACTGGCCTGAACATTCAGATCAGTGAGAATAAAAATTTTTTGCAAGTTTAACAAGCACACACACCTCTGACAAGGGAGTGAAAAACATGCAAAATATGCACTTTCATCTACAGACAAATCGGTGTGTATGGCGTGTTCTTCAACTACTTCAAGAAAAACATTCCCCGTGGTTCACAATACTATGAAGCTCAAAGTTGCTTCTTACCTGATCACACATGATTGCAATGACAAATATTCCAAAAAGAATGCTTTCCACCAGGAGGCAGACGGAATGGATTCTGTCAAGAAAAGGAGATGCAACAAAGCACATTGAACGTAATAATTTCAAACTGCAGATACAGATACAATCTTTCCTTGTTGAAATTGACAATGCATATCAGCTTGCCTATGTTATTTTTATCTATAAAGCATCCCCCTATATTGAACTTCATTTTCAGAGTTGATATTCCTTTTTTGCTAGTGGGGTGATTGCTCGATGCCTCACTGGCTGATGAAGCATGTCCACTTCTCAGTTTAGCAGAGGGATGAATTGGGCTAGTTAGTTCATGGTTTTTTGTTGCGCTGTGAATGATGAGATGGGAACCAAACAGGCACTACAGGACATGTCGTGTGAAAACTCGCAACTGGTTTTCCAGCTGCGAGTCTGTGCATCACCAGAACCAGTCATGAGTTTCTGCACCACTTGTTCTGTAATCCCTTTCTCGTCCTTGTCTCATCATTCACAGTGCAACAGGAAATCATAAATACATCTCGGGCAATTTCCACGAGTAGCGGCTCTTCGCACATTAAAATATTAGTTACAGTTCCGTGGCCATATACGTCCTTTTCTGTGCACGCAAATAGGCCACTTTTTCATGTTTGCTGCTTCCCACATCATAGCTCTTAAATGAGACTATCAGCTGTTGCAACTGTTACAAAAAAAAATATCTAACTTTAAAAGACCTATGACAGCCAAAATTTATCTACGCGACTTTTTTACTAATTTGGTAGCCTTGTGTATGCTAAAATTGGTAATGCTAAAATTTAATAACAAGTAAGCCGACATGTCATATAATCAGTGATTTCATCACTAATCCTGAATTATTTGAGCATCACTTAGAAAAGCTCACCTAAATTGTTAGAATCTAGCGTCCCATGGCAGAAGAGCACCTAGACCGCATGTGCACAAGCTTTGGTGACATTGACAGTGATTGATTGATATGTTGGGTTTAACGTCCCAAAACCACCATATGATTATGAGGGACGCCGTAGTGGAGGGCTCCGGAAATTTCGACTTCCTGGGGTTCTTTAACACGCACCCAAATCTGAGCACCCGAGCCTACAACATTTCCGCCTCCATTGGAATTGCAGCCCCCGCAGCCGGGATTCGATCCCGCGACCCGCGGGTCAGCAGTCGAGTACCTTAGCCACTAGATTACAGCGGCGACGGAAAAAGAAGGCGCCATCAGCACTCGGTATTCCCAGGTGGTCTCCCACCCAAGTACTGACCGAGCCCAATGCTGCTTAGCTTCGGTAATCGGACGAGAACCGGCGCATTCAGCATGGTATGGCCGATGGCATTGACAGTGCAGTTATCAAATCTGGGCCCTGCATGCGATAATGAATGAATCGATGTGGAGGCTTCAACATGAGTTAGGCCTATTAAATGTGCTTCCCCTCAAAAAACGGCTGCTTACTTCACTCCTGCAATAAGCAGCTGAGACTGCCTTGAGAAAAGCACGACAACAGAGCGAGAGGGGTGATGAACAATAGCTCTTGTCAGGTGCCAGTCGTGGTATCCTGTGCGCCCTGCAGATCTTCTGTGACATCAATACACGCTTTTCTTGTAGAAGGTCACTCGGTGCCTTCATCTTCGTCATATTAAAGGCGATTTCATAAGGTGTTCCCAATTCAGATAAAAACACACAGTTGTTTTAAAACCAAAGTAAAATATCTTAAAATTAACATTCAGCATTATATCGGTCGGAAGTGCGCATGTATGTGGGACAACTTACAACACTAACATCTGGAGTTTTCGATCTTGGTATAGGGAGTCCTTCAAGGCAACAGCCAGCATTGACAACATAGAATCAACTTCAAGGAAAAGTGATTGCATAGCATCGCTTTACTGCAAAAGGCAAATACGATACTTACACTCGGTTTTGCTTGTAAGCCGGGCTATGAACACAGTTTGCACATTCCAGGTTCCATGACACAGCCACCAACACAATTATATACAGGCACCCCAAACCTGTAAGGCGTAAGGATAAGGCATGGTACATGTTACATAAGTACAGGTACTTTCAGTGAAGGAAAAGTCAAGAACAGACATAGTATATGAATAGATGCTTACCAACATAGAGGAGAAATTGAATAAAATACTTCTGGTTCTGTTCTCCAACACAGTTGTTGATCCTGTGAACACAAAAGCACGGAATGTCACACAGGTATAACAACACACAAGCATTTTGAGCACAAAGAACTCTTCATTGCAGATGTTGCTCTGTTATAAAGCTCAAGCACCATATCATGTGTTTTAGAGAACGCTAACTATATTCAGCCAAAGAAAATCTTTGCCAAAGCTCTACTTATTAAGATACACATGGTTGGCATAAGTGAATAACCCACTAGCTTTCTCACTGCGGAGAGAATGTTGTGACATTACATCAGCTCCCAAATTAGTCGGTGAAAAAACGGCCCACTCCTGAATAAATGACGTGATTGCCTTTAAAAGGTCCCACACAAGGCACCATCACAATTTGTGTTTACAGGCTGTATTTGTAAAGCATTAATTGGGGTGCATTTTTCTGAAAGAACTCTCCAACTCAAATTATTATTGATAAAATACGAAGAAACTGAAGAGTCCTGTTAAGGTGTAACAGCAAGGGACAGCCGCTGTCATAAGGCACCTTCCCTTTGGCTCGAATAGCATTCACAAGTGGCAAGCATTGCCTGCATTCTTCCACCTGCTCATGTCAGGAGAGCACACCCCATTTCGTGCAAGCCCTGTTTCTTCTCTTCTTTCTGTCTTGATGCGTAGCGCATCTCCGACTGTGGCAGCATGGCGTGCTTCACATGAGCTATGGCAAGTAACATTGCAAGCCATGCCTGTAGCACAGAGCATGCATGCGCATTAATTTCACTTCTCTGGAAGCACAGCTGCGTTGAAAGTGAGAGCACTTCAAGTCTCCCAACTGAAGTTTATTTCAAACATTTTTAAGCCACACAACGGTATCATACTTTGCAGATACAACTCTCACTGAGCGATCTGAGCACAATGCTTTTCTTCTGCGATGCCTAAACCTCGTGGAGGATCCTTTAAGTACACAGAGTACATTGGTGTTGCTTCTAATGCTTAAGCTCACGTGCTTAGCTCTGAAGTGAGGTGGGAATGCAAACACATGTGTACCTAGATTAACTCTAATTATCAGCAGGTCGTAGTCGCATAAATCGCCAGCGCCTCTGGTTATTTAGACACCACAGTTCTTGTTTTCAACCAAGCATGGGGACAACACTGCTTTAGCAACTGTGGTATCCAAACCCTCGCATGTATTGCTTCCTTCAGTGTCAATATATTTATTCTACTGAACAATGCAGCCCAGTGACAGTGCTGAAAGGTGCAGGCAATGCCATTTTGTACAGTGGTTGCAAATCAACAAATGAGCTGTTGAGTATGCCTAAATTTTTTTCAAGTGATAATACGTGCCGTGAAACACAATTGTAACTGTCATACATGTGACAATCTACTGGTTTAGAGGCATCATCAAGGCCTCTAAAAGATGGCGATTCAGCCTGAACATAATGAATTGCCTGGCATACAGGTCCCTTTTATGAAATGTTGTCAAGGCGTTCAAACAAGCCAAGTAAGAAGGGTGCCCATTTATGCTGAATTTGTTTACGATCGCCCCATTTTTAGTGGCTGTGGGATGGCAAATACTTTAGAAGCATTGAGTAAATTCCTGCAGTAAGAGGCAAGTAATGACTACAACTCTTAACACACCAGGGACAATGGTGGTCCATCCTGCGGATGCATCGCTGACATATTCTGCAGTGATGCGCACGTGGCGGCCGGTATGTTTCACAGCGAGAGCATATCGTCCAGTCACCCTATTTAGTGAGAAAGAATGAAAGTGAGTGCACTGAATGAACACAAAAACCAGCACTAAATTCATGGACATGCAACGAATATTTGAAATATATCGGTTTTCTTTATAGTTAATTCTGAGCGACCTCATATGCTTCATGTCTTGTGCATAAAGAGACATGACAGCTTTATGCAATTTTACTGTTGCTGAATCAACAACTATAGTCACTTGTTATGTTAGTGTAAGTAAATTAAGTTGATTAAGAAGTATCGAGTTATCTGTGGCAAATAACAGGAAGACATGGTAGTGTAACCCATTATTTTTGGTAAATGCAGCTACATCTAAAATATTCCAGTAATGCGGGTATACTCATGTTGAATTTTAGGTAATGCTACTCGCTGGAATCACCTGTAAAAGCCTTAGCTAATTCGCGATGAAGTGTAGTACATCCATGGTTCTTGATAAGGCAAAAGAGAAATGTAATCGTTCTGCTTTAATCCTCACCTTGTCATCCATAGGCTTGTTAGCCCTCAACGCATCCGAAAAATCTAAGTTCGTCTGAGGTAGAGGGACAGTTCCGGGGTCCGAGAACACCGCTCTGGTATGTGCCATCAGTGTCAAGAACACGATGATGTTGAAGCAGACCACATTGAATGCTCCCCAGAGACTGAATGAAAATTTTACGTACAGGATAAGTTATACTACACAATATTCTAGCACATGTTCAATACGTCTTTAGCACTGTGCGAAGGAACCTATGGGCAGAATGCACGAATGTTTACTGACGTTTTGGAGCAGCTGAAGTTAGTGCCATAGAAGCGCGATGTTCTGTTAACGCCACACCTGTGCTGATAGTAAACTTCGAGTTCGAGTTCATACAACTCTCACAGAGATGCAGGATGAGAGCATGCGATCAGAAGTGTCCATCACTTCGTGCATTGTCAAGTGACATATGTACCGATTTTACCGATGCAACATCTATCAGAGTGGACACTGTCACTCATCGATCAACCTGTGCGCATGTTTCCGAGATCTTTAGATCAGCTGCCACAAACTAAGTTCACTTTAGAAGTTTAATTTCTATCGGTACATTAGTTTCATGTGTATGCGTTGTGGGTGCTTTATTCACGGCGAACGTCGGTAGGAACAAGATAGCGCGAGAACGACGCTTGCATATACGCACCTTGAGTACATCGTCGGGATGACCATCCACTCGACGATGGCATAATCGGCATAAATAATCGATCCATAAGTGGAACACACGCAAAGCAAGCCACAAATATCGTAACGCCACACAACCATCGTTATAAAGGCAACATGTCAACACCGTCAGCTGCGTTATGAGAGAGCCATGTTTCTGTTAAGCGGTTCGACGACACGCCCAGATCTTCATACGAATATTGGCATTTCTAACAATTTGACTTGTTCCACGGTAACATCGCAACCATACAAAACATGTCGCCTATGCAGTAAAATGTATGACACCTCAGTTTGTGCTTATCACATAAATTCGCGTAGTTGAAGTGGTCGCGCCCCCTGGCTTTGTTACTGAGAAACGCCCACTTGTAGTTTGGATTTCTAACACCAGTTGTATAAAACGCTGCCAAGGCTGCAATACCGCAGTTTCGGTTTCGGTCCCTGCGGTTTTTAATAAAATTCTCTGTTTTTATTTAGTTCTTCTATTACATTTATTCTAACTGGGCTACATACACTATTTAGCGCGTTTTTGTTGTCTCATTCAAACACATTCACCCACGAGACTTCGTAATTCGCACGTGCTCATCCAGGATATCTCGTGGATGAAGCATACACGCAATCCGCTGGCTAACTTCAAACAGCTGATGATTTTTTCGATATTCACAATATTGAGTTATTGAAAAGTCGATGCAGGGTATGTCAGTTACTTCACGTTCCAGTGGGTCAAATCGAAAGACGATGCTTCAGCGCTTACATAGTAGTCAAAATCTGTTTTAACTGTTTTGCTAAAACAGATTTTGACTACTATGAAAGCGCTGAAGCATCGCCTTTTGATTTGACCCACTGGAACGTGAAGTAACTGACATACCCGGCATCGATTTTCTAAATCATTGCTCAACTTGGCATTGAATACTGGTGGTAACTACAGATGGGCTAGCACAGCTTTCTTGTCGGATGACATCGCCTACTGGATGTTCGAGGGACAAAATATGAACGTGAGCTATGTTTACAACCTGCCTCTGGCTAGCCGTGTCGGCGTGCGGCATATTTTGTGACGTCATCGCATACCCAGCACGGAGCAGTTCCTTGGTTCGGTTTTGAATTTGGCTGGTTGTTTATTGCTTATTTACGATTGCTGACGAGTGCCTCGGCAAAATAAACCACCCTCACCGTTACTGGAAGGCATTATCTCAATGTTGTCGAAAATGCTCCGGAGCATGCCTGTTCCAATAGTCGTGGTTAAACATGATTAGAGGACCATACGTTTCAAATCACAATATGATGATAATCGAGGTACACCATACTGGGAAACTTCAAGCTAATTCTAAAGTTACTATATTTTTTATTTATCTATGAAGACACGGAAATGTAGGCTTCCTAAGAATCATAACATCCATATCGGGGGAAAAAAATCAAGCATGAAAAGGCGGGAGGGTGAGGGCATGCCTCACCTTCTGCTCTTCTTTCGTTCCTTATTTCTTTATCTCGCTTTGCGTAATGCTCCCTCGTAACGTGAGCCAACACCTCCTTAATCAGGGACCTGTTATATAGGCTCAGTTTTATTACACCAGATGGTTTTCCTAAATTAAGGCACTGTAGTAAGAATGCGAAAACGCCCTCACATACAGGTTACGTATTCGCGGGAATACAAAGTGTACTTTTTAGTGACTGCTTCGTGACTAGATTTATTATTTGTTTTTGTTGTGACTAAAATAAAGTTGGACAAACTGTCGAAAACAATTTGTAGCAGCAAGAAACTCACAGGTTTCCTTATGCACACACCTAAGGCGACTGGAACGTGAAAGCCATCTTCATTTTCTACTTATTTGATTGATTGTTCATGCACTGCTACTCTCCGAAAGCTTTCTTCAAGTAATGTGGTTTTGCATTGCCTCTGGAATATATATATATATATATATATATATATATATATATATATATATATATATATATATATATATATATATATATATATATATATAATGACAACTATAAGATATATCGATGTGACCGTGTCGATAGAAGAGGAGGTGGCGTATTAATAGTGGTAAAAATAGTCTCATCATTTCACCTTGATACAAACCCTTCCATAGAGATAACTTGGGCTGTATGCATTGCATATCATGCCAAAATACTTATAGGATCATGTTATCGCCCACCGGATGCGCATTCCACCTTTCACCGAGGTTCTTCGTGATAACATAGAGCGAGCTACACAACTGTGTTCAGCTGATATAATATACATTTTTGGTGATTTCGATTACCCGCTCATTGGTTGGTCTACTATGTCTGCCACATGTCGCATCTCATCAATTTTTTTAGAAGTAACTCTCAACTACAACTTTTCAGAAGTCGTTCAAGAATTCACCCGCGGTACCGAAATACTCGACCTCGTTTTCACTAATGCACCTGAAACTACCGGAGCGATTTCATGCATAGAAGGATTTAGTGACCACAAGCTCTTTCATTCCCAGATGAACCTACCTGTAATGTTTACAGGCGCAGTGACTAAAACTATGCGCCATTATAACCGTGATGACTATGACAAATTTGACACCAACTTGGAAATATTTTATCACGAGTATTTTCTGCCGTCATTTGCCTCACGGACCGTAAACACCTTCTGGATTTTTTTTCAAGAAAAAATATTAGAGCTAGTTGACCAGTACATTAATCTAATTTTTATATCCAACAACAAGACTAACCCTTGGTTTACAAAGCAGCTTCAAACATGAAGAAATAAAAAGAAACGTTCGTATATACTACCGCAAAACTCCATGTTTCTGCTTTCTACTGGGAAAAATACAGGGCTTGCTTGCAAGAATACTGTATAGCTCTAGGCGCAGCAAAGAAGAAATATTATTCGCAGGACTTGCCCTCGCTTATCAAATATAATCCAAAAATTTTCTGGCATGATGCTAAACAAACTACTTTACATGATGCTACTTTACATTATGCTAAACAAACCCCGCTTTCTGATGAAGCTTCCGCGATCGCCTTCAATGCATATTTCGCCACAGTTTTTACAAAAGAGGATTATTCCAGTGTGTCATTTGTCCCTGATCAGCCCTTCCCTTTCATGACTCCCATCAATATCACTGCAGAAGGTATCGCGAACCTCAGCACGATGCTTAAAGTCTCTACTTCATCAGGCATTAATAACATCAACTCTGAAAGACTAAAGAACACCACTGATATTTCCAGTAGCTTTCCGAGTCTTATCTTTAACCAGTTTTTGTCATCTGGTGAACTGCCTAAGGACTGGAAGATTGGCAAGGTAGTCCCCGTTATAAAGTCCGGTGACAGGCACTCGCCCCGTAACTGTCGACCCATTTCACTAACATGCATATCTTGCTAACTACTTGAACATAATATAGCTTCTCATATCTATGATCACCTTGAATCGAATAACTTCTTTTTCTCTAATCAACATGGTTTCAGGAAAGGCTACTCATGCGACACTCAGTTGTTCGAATTTACCACTCACCGTCACTTTAATATGAACAGCAATTATCAGACGGATAGCCTCTTTCTCGATTTCGCCAAAGCTTTTGATACTGTCTCTCATTGTCGTTTAATCTCTAAATTGTCTTCTCTCTGCGTTGATTCATTAACACACTCCTGGATACGCAACTTCTTGTCATCCCGTCAGCAATTTAGAGTGGTTAACGGCACTTCATGTAACATTTGTGATGTCACATCTGGTGTTTCCCAAGGTAGGTGGTGGTGGTGGTGATGATGATGATGCCTCAACTATGGCTCATACCCACTCAGAAGGATTGGCCAAGCCAAGAATCAATTATATGAATTTTTGGCCCTTTCAAGTAATAAATAATCGCAATAAAAATAGGGGAAAACGTATTTGGAAACAGAAAAAGCGCAGTAGTTGCTTGCTGCCTTTCAGACCAGATAGTTTAGGCTGTATATCTTGAATATAAACTACATTATTATCCAACACGTTCAAAATTTACGTTTTGCATTTGTTCAATAGTACTATAATAATACGTACACAAATAGGTTTTTAGAAATGACATGCTCGTCTTATTTCACCAGAATACTTCACCGACATATGACAATGAGGCTGAACTGATGATCTGTGGCAAAACGAAAGCTGCTATACATATGTAGGAACAGCGCGGATTGAAATTTGTATTGAATTTCATGATTCGAAAGTAAAAAATATATACTTTTAATTGTTGGCACTTTACAAATGAACATGGAATATATCAAGAAGCAAGTTTTTTTGTTTATCAGATGTAACTCACTGCTTTTGAATATTAGATTTTCAGATGATCTGACCGGGCCTTCTCACTGCGGAAATAGTTTATTTCTTTCACCAAAAATGTTCCTCATAAACGGACCGAGTGTTGCTGACATTAGGTTATCGTGCATGTTTTGGCAATATCATCGGTCAACAACGGCATAATTATTATTTACAGCACTTTCAATAGTATTATCGTCCCTTTAGAAGAACTTCGGTGCGTGTTGTTCGAGTATATCAGCCCAAAGAGCCGCGCGAGCCCTTTTACAATTCTTGAGGGCAACACCGCGGAGCGACCGCCTGTCAAACCCTGCACTGTGTGTGCGGTGTGTGTTTTATGTACAATGTGTATCTTCTCCTCCTATCTCTCTCTTTTTCTCCCTCATTCCCCTCTCCCCAGTGTAGGGTAGCAAACTGGACTTAGTCTACTTAATCTCCCTACGTTTTTTATATTCTTTCTCACTCTTTTCATACAGGTAACATTATTACGGTTAATAGTATACCTATTACAACTAATAATAATACATGTAATATATATAGTATACCTGTTACAAGTTATATATCACCAAAAGTATACTTTAAACCTCCGCGTATGTAAAATGACTTTTTTTAAGTATGGCTATTTTCCTCGAATAATTAATTAATGAAACACGCTGCCCAATTGACTGGTTTCTTTTCATTCAATTACTGCATAGTCTGCATTCTTAAACGACCTCCGTGCTCCTACTTATTCGGGTCATTCGGCATTAGCAACCCCAATAGTCATTACCACCATGTGGTGTTAGCGACGAGTGCATTTTTGCTTTTCTAGGGGCGAAGCTCCTTACGCCGTGAGTCGTACGTCCCGTGTTTGTAGTAGTAGCCACCTCTCGTTTAGTCCTAGAAGGCCCGCTGGATGGCAGTACTTGTATATGATGAACATATGATAAAAAGATGTGAGATGGCGGTATTTGTGTTCACTAGATGGACGGATAGACAGATGGACGGACGGACGCATGGACAGACAGACAGACAGACAGACAGACAGACCGACAGACAGACAGACAGACAGACAGACAGACAGACAGACAGACAGATGGACGCACGGACGGACAGACAGACACACAAACGGACGGATGTACGCATGGACGCTTTGCCTCACTCATCATCAATCCCTCCGGGGATATGCTGTAAATTTTTTTGTTTTTGTTTTTTAATCCCTTTACTTTTCTTTACATACGTACGAAGCAAGCAGAAACTTTCACATCATGTTCTCGTTTATATTACATGTGTGTTTCTTACTGAAATGTATTTTAATATTTATTCATGCTTGTAATGACCCTTCTAGGGCTAACAGTAATAAACAGTAATGCTAGCTATCGATGGTATCGATTCCGCTATCGGCCATACTATCCCTTGTTTATCGAAAGTAGTGCAACCGATAGTGTCCTTACACTATGAATAGCTTCAAAGTAATAATTGATGCTATTTTATAGAATTTAGTGATAATTCTGGATCGCTCTAGAGAGCCTTCATAATATAAAAACTACTCCAGATCAATGCTGTGGTCGCTGTAACTATCTCTAAACGTTGCTTGCGATTGCAAACTAACTTGCCGAAATTAGAATGGAAAGGGAATGAGTGCACGCGTAAACAACAAGGACAGAAGGGGAGAATAACAATAACAAGAAAAATCAGGACCACTGCACGAAAGCCATGCCTGCGCTGCCGGAGAACTTGATCCGCACAAATGAATGCTTGGCCGCTGATCATGTTTCTTTCGTGGGAGCGATACCTGGCAAGTGTCGCAGAACTAAGGCGATTTCATTGTTCTTGTTGTCGAAGCCAGAACTTTCGGAAATAAATATGCTCCGATTACAAGAATATTGCCGACAAGAAACAGAGGGAAATGTACAGTACGCGGCAGCACAACCCAAGTTCGAGCAGAATGGGAAACGTCAGTGTAGGTACTGGTGTTGGTTCCTCATTTCCCCATGACGGCCAGCACAAACAGAGCAAGAGACTGAAGAAGGGGCACGGCACAGGCGCTGTCTATCAACTGAAAGTTTCATAGAAAGCAAGGGATATTTCAAGAACATTTCACGCGTTGCATTAAACTTTCAGTTGCTGGACAGCGTCTATGTCTTCTACTTATTTGCGTCTCTTGTGCTGTTTGTGCTGACCGTGGTTGGTGTATTCCAATTAGCCCGATGGGCTATCTTGCTACGGCTTCCTTTTTTTTTTACTGATAAAAGGAGCGCGGGGCTGAGGAGGCCGGTTGTAGTGGAATAGCACTACAACAAAAGGGAGAAAGGGAGACAGAAGCTTTCTTTTAAAGGAGGACGGCAGAGAAGTCAAGACGTCTTTTCAGTACGAGAGCATCACGACAACTTCTCTATTCTACAGTATGTACACCACTCTCGTCGAGAGTGAAAAGGAAAGTTAAAAATCATGCAGACAAACACAAGTATAGATATAGTCAAAAGAGTATCATCCGTACCCCGCAGGAGCAACGTTTTCCAGTAACTCAGGTAGATAACACTATCGGTCCCTGCGGCTTTCAGCTTTTTTTCTTTTTTTTTCCAACGGGTGGTCGAGTAGGTCGTAGAGGCGCGCCGACGTCAAGGACGCTCTCCTTTCTTCCCGAACTACTCGTTGTATTCTTTGAAAAGAACCACTGTTGCGCGTCCTGCCCAAGTTTCCTTTTTTTCTGTCATTTCGCCGCGGGTGCTTCAATTGACGTTTCTCAGAAGCGGCGGTTGGTTTCCATTTTGTGACAAATACAATAAGGCTTTTCTGTAATAGCGCGGTAGGAGCTGCACTTTACGGTGAAGCAATGGGCTGTCGACAGGACGGCCTATTGCTCCACAATAGGCTGCATAGACGACTGCCAGAGATCGGGCTATAGGGGGCAGCACCGTCACCGTGCTAGTGTGAATAGGCCGCTGGCGGCGCGCATGCCAATGCACGCAACGGCACGTTTTCTGAGCGCTGTGAGCTGATTGTCGGCGAATAAAATGCGTTGACTGCTGCCCAGTCGTAATAAATATGTCATTCATTGCTTAACGGATGCACGAAGCCCACTGAACGTTACTTTTACGCGTGACAGAAACGCAGTCTGCCATTAAATGGGATGTTCGCGCTTGGCGACTGTCTGCACTTTCGCACTGCAGTGTGTCACATTTCTTGTATTTTTATTTTAGCTGTTGAGCTTGTGTCCCGTCTACTGTGTACTGCTGAGCATGACTGAATTCATTTTTTCTTGCACGCTGGTCATGATTACCTACCCCCTCACCCTTCCCCTCCAAAAAAAAAAAGGGAGAAATTCGATACTTTGGGGCAATGAACCTAAAAATACAGCGATTACTCATTCCGCCTTTTCGTCTCAATTGTTTCTTTATGGAATAAACGTAGGACAGTTGATAAGATTATTCAGGAAAGCTACGTGACTTAAAGCGCTTAAGCGTGCTTGTTCTTACTCCTATAACAGTATAAAAAAGTAATAGTACAGCCCGCAGCTTTCTTATATTGATTATCTGCATAAAAGTGATGGAAAGGTTCGAATAATTGATGGAACGAAGTTTTTTTTTTTTTCAAGCGAATGGGGGTCCGCTTTTTCCGTCTGCCTAGCACAACGCCACAAAAGCACTCAAGATAATTTGTAAAAAAATTACGTTCTCCTTTAAATTATACGGCATATGTGATCCACGCCGTCTGGATTAATTTTTATAATCTGGCATCATTTAGGCGAACCCAAATCTAAGAACAAGGGTGAGGTAATAAGGAAACTCCAACCAAAAATTGCATCACAGCGCTTGAGTTAGCGCTTGGTCTGGCTTCGATACGTTGGTTTTTTGAATACCCTTTTTGATTGGAGTTTTCTAATTGCATCATTCCTATTCCAACCAGGCAGACTTCTGCCGAAGGTTCACCTATAATAAGAACACGGGTCTGTCTGTATAAATATATCGCCCAATGCTAAATTGCGCGATATAGTTTAATCATATAGGCAGTTCAAGTTCAATCAGCTCCGTGTCATTTAATTGAAATACCGAAGTGTCAGAATTTACTATACAGCAGTGTCATGGGACTAGAACGGTACAATACAAGGTTATCTTACGCACAATTAAGGCTCGTCGCATAACCAATCAGCAAGAACGCCCCAATTTTTTAAAGTAGACACCCAACAACATTGCAAAACTTTAGTTTACCCCTGAGTCACTAAAACGCTGCATTCACACAATATTAATTATTCCTCATGTTTGGGTTGACGCCAAGTGCACTTTACGATGGACTTCTGCTAAAAAGCGACACCTACACCGACATGATCCTGTCGAAGAGAGACTGCGACGACAATACACATCAACCTCGCCAAGTGCTCGACCTCATTTTATTGTGGTACATATAGAAGGTTAAGGTTAAGTATAGGTAGCCGGCGGATCTAGCCTTGCATAATTTGCAGGCAATTGCCCCGCCCGGTTTCCTCTTGATAATTGTAGCTAATGTCCTTTGTTTTTCTTTAAATAAGCACGAGCAGACTTTTAAAATAAAAATCGTGCATAGCGCGACGTAAGCCTGCATAAGACGGCGGCCTTTGTGCTATTCCACGTGCAGCATTGTGCCGGTACTCTATCTCGCTGCTCTATACCCCAAACATAATTGTCACTTATCACCAGTCCCATGCGAGGTCTGTAGCAATCAAAAATTTCAAGAAAAGTCGCGACACCTGTTTCCTGAAGATCGAGGAACCACGCGGAAACACAACATCAGTTACGCTGTCCCATGGCGAGCCTAACTGTTGCAGTTCCTCAAATGAACCTTGCCGTTCCTTCTTAAGCTCACGACACTTAAGCAAATAGTGTTCTATATCACCCTTTTCCTTGCACTTTGGGCATAAGGGCGTCGCGGAGAGCCTGATCTTGTGGAGCCATGCTAGTGTACGCGCTGATCCCATTCGGATGTGACGAAGCAAGCAGACCTCTTCCCTTGATAGCCCTTGTGTCACACAAGGCTGGTGCGGCGTCAGCCATAACGAGGGAAAATGCTTATTGACAGCTTCTCGTAAGATACGCTGATTGTCTTTGGGAGCCTTCTTCGTTGGTGTAAGCTCCAGAGCACTCCGGGAAAGTCTGTCAGCGGCCTCATTACCCGCTATACCCACATGTGATGGAATCTATTGAAACATAATGTTTATACCCATGCCATGCAGGTCTTTAATGAGTGATCTTTGGGTGTATCGATCCAAAAGCAAGCCATGTTTTAGCCACTGCAAAGCGGGCTTGCTGTCCGAAAACAGCACGACTTGTTGCTCCCTACAAAACTTCAGTTTCTTCAGGGCGGCCTGAATTGCCACGCTTTCACACCCTGTCGATGAAACAACGCGCTCTAGTCGCGCTGCCCAGGACGCCTTTAGAGATGGGATCACAAACGCTGCAGCGCTTGCTCCGCGCACTATTTCGACTGATCCATCGGTGAAAACTTTCAAATGATCGGCGTACTTTTCTTCAATATATTCAAGTACCAAAGAACGTACTTCTGCTGTGAGTGTGGAACGCTTGCTGTGCATCCGCGGAATCGTCACCTGACAGTCGACATCCTCATGTGACCAAGGGGGGTCTTGTCGAAGCTGTCTTTGTTTACGGAAATTGATGATAAGATGGCGAAGGGTGTTGAGGGCCACGAAAACTCGCGATTCCGTGCGTCGCCGAAGGCGACTGAGTAGTGCTTGTCCTGGGCTCGATTCGCGAAGTCGGCAAAGCCATGTCAACAGTCGTTGAGAGGCGAGAAGACGTAACGGCGGAAGACGAGCTTCATGAAGCACCTTTATGATCGCTGCAAACTTTGGCACTCCCGAAGCAACTCTGAGGCCTTTACGATGAATTTTTTCCAGCCGTTCGTATACTGTGACTCACTCGGAAAGATTAGAGGCAATGGGAAAAGCACATAATGGACACTTACTGCCTCGTGTAATTTTATCATTAATGTTGGGTGGCTCCCCCAGCTTGTTCCTGCCATCCTTCGAAGAATGTTTACATGAAGTGACAGCGCTAACATTGTCTTGTCTATTGCCCGTCGCCAATTCATCCTGGTGCCTTGTATGACTACAAGGAATCTCATGTACTTAACTTGTTTAATTGATGCATCAGGAAGCAATATTTTCATCCTTGTCTCTCGTCTTCGCATACCTGGAAATAGTATGAATTGAGACTTTTCAGCTGATATTGTTAGTTCAATAGATTCAAGATAGGCTTGTGCGGAGAGTAGAACTCTTTGGCCAATCATTTCCAATCGCTTATGCTGATATCCAGACAGCCAGATGCATATGTCGTCGGCATAAATTGATATTTGTACGGCCTTGCTCACAGTCTTGAGAGCATTAGGTAAACCAGCCATGGCCACATTGAACAACATTGGAGACAGGACACTGCCCTGTGGCACTCCTCTGGTGATATTCCTTGAGATACTGAGCACTGTCGCTAACTTCACCTGCATCGAGCGATCACTAATAAACGCCTGAAGAAAGCGTAAATTCCCCGTTATTTCATAGATGCAAGACCACAAATTATCGCACCTTGGAACACGTAGTCGTGTGCTTTTAAACGTCCAGGAATATTGCCAGAGTAGAAATGCCGTATGCTCGTTGGTGTTCTATGTGACAAACGAAGTCCAAGATGTCGTCCTGTGCCCTCAACCGTTGCCGAAACCCAATCATACACGCTGAAAGGGCCGTGTGATCCTTTATCCACCATTTCAGCCGAACACAAGCTAGCTTCTTCATCAGCTTCGCTACTCACGAAGTTAGTGATACTGTCTGTATGATGCCAGTTCTGTTCTGTCTTTACCTGGCTTCAGCACTGGCACGACCCATGCCACTTTCCAGGCTTGAGGAATGTTTTCCGACTCCCAAATATAGTTGAAATGCATCAGAAGCCCGCTCTTCAATTCCGCAGACAGATTCGAGATCATTTGGTTTGTAATTCCATCAGGTACAGGAGCACAGCGTCGACGGAGACAACTTATGGCTGACGTAAGTTCCCGCAGCGTGAAAGGTGCGTCGATGGCAGATGTAGAATGAGGTGGAAGTGGGTTAGGTGGTTCACTTTCTCTTCCAGTTACATACACGTCAGCAAACCCTTCGGCTAGAGACGGCACTGATGTATCATTGAATAACGCGAGGGAAATAAACAGTCTCCAAGGCTCGGGCATGCTTCCGAGCCTATTTACTACTCGCCATATCCTTGACGGTGGAGTAAATACACTTAAACACTCACAAGACGTTGCTCATTGTTTCTTTTAAAGTTTGTTGCTGTATCGCCATATTGCTGCATTAAGTCTGTTTAACTGAGTTTTGCAAGCAGGTTCACCACCTTTTCTCATAATCCTTTTCTCTGCATTTCTTCTGGCCGCACACAAATTATGGAGCTTTAAGTCCGGGGCTGGAAAATGTGCAGGCAGCTTGAGTATAGTGCTTGCAGCCGCTTTGTTCGCCAGCATATCCTGAAACATATCCCCTGATCGCTGATCTAGATGCTCTCGGTAGCGATCCCAATCAGTTACTTTGCAGGATTTAGCTACCGTCAAATGGTAGCCAGCAACATTGATCAATATAGGGCAATGATCACTGCCCGTTCTGTCCGGATCTGTGCAACACGTGAGTTGAACGTCACTTGAATGCAACGTCAAGTCAATAATACTTGTGCAAGCTGGAGGCCTAAAGAATGTCACATTGCCATCAATCGCAATGCATAAGTCTAGCTTATCAATAGCCTTTCCCAAACAACGCCCACGTGCATCTGAACTCTTGTCACCCCATGACATTTGATGCGCATTGAAATCACCACAAATGATGCGCGGAGCTTGGCAACGATGACACAGGTCTTCCAAAAACTTTTCGATGAAAATTTTCTTGTGAGGAGACGCATACTATGCTGACTTTGCGGTTTCCTATCTGTGCCCTGATCGCACAAACTTCTATAACATCTGTGCACAAGTCCACCAGATTGGGTGCTACGTGTGGTATCTCTCTTCGTATATATGCAGCGGCACTTCCATTTGGGAAAGTCGTTATGGTGGAGTTCTTGTGAGTGACGTATCCAGTGACTGATCTTTGTCTCGGTAATCCAGCCTCCGACAGAACCAAGATCAAAATTTGATATTCTCTCAAAAACATGTGTAATTCATTCATGCGAGAAAGAAGACCGGCACAATTCCACTGCATTATGAAAGGCACTCTTCGACGATTTAACGTGCACTCAGACTTGGTCTTCGGCATCCTACTGCTGGTTGTGCCCGAAACAACCAAGCAGCACTAATTCTAGAGCCAGCACGGCCTGCAGCATGGTCTTCGCAGCACCTATAGTGGCATTGTCACTAGGTGAGAACGTAGAGCGGCAAACAGAACACGGACAATCTCCGCAGTGTCGTGGATATTTTCCTCGTGTTCTTTTGTCTTCTGCTCCACTTCTTGTCTCAGTACTCTGGCATAGGTAGCTTGTGTAGAAATGTTCTGAGTAGACTCGGTTGGCATGGCTCCTTGTTTTGCCTGACTCGCATTGCCTGGTGTTTTCAGGAAGCATTCTTCCAATTGCACCTCACGTACATTCTTTGGGCTTGTTGATATTCTTTCTTTCACCAATGGAGGAAAATCCTCAGGTGATTGAGCAGTGGATGGGGCAGTAGTTTGTTTATTTGGTTTAGGCCCCGTAAGAAAGGATTTTCGTCTATGCAGCGCACTCATTCGGAATGGGCATCCACTATAACTGGCGGGATAGTCACTATTGCAGTTTGCGCATTTATAGTCCGCCTTGCAAGTTTTGAAGTCATGTGGAACTCCACAGCGTTTGCATCGCAGCTCTCCTTTACAGAATTTTGCCACATGACCAAAACGTTGGCATTCAAAGCATCTCGGTGGTGGCTCCGTGTATTCAGCGGTTCCATTTCGAGTGAAGCCAAGGTTAATAGTCTGAGGTCGCTTGGTGTTTGGAGTAAACACAAGTACCACCACGTCCGTGGGTATAACCTTCAACTCATTCGTAGAAGAAACTTCTAACAATCCTCCTGACGTGAATCGCGCCTTGGGGTTTCGTGTATGCGAGAAGATCCGCCTCTGTATACCACTTCGGAACACCTCTGATCAAGCAGGTGTTTCGCAGGTAGGCATTAGGAAGACGAGCACTAACTTCTACACCACACAGCTTGCCACACCTGAACAGCGCATTTACTTGATCTTCAGTGACCACGTCAAGCAGTAGCGAACCTTGAGCAGTGAAATAACTCCGAACTGGCTCAGCGTCACTTAGGGATGTCACCGCAGAATGTAAAGCAGTAGGGTTCACCTGTCTTAAGTCTTTTTCGCTCTCTACAGGTGATATAATCACCGGAATACCCACAGTTCTGCATTTGTGGTGGCTTACCATCTTGAAGTGGTCGTCCTCCATGTCCGACCAATCGTCTACCGTCTCGTCGAGTTCCACTATTGTGAATGCGTCGTCATCGGTGATAGGTTCATTGGTGTCGCCACAATTACATTCGCCCGCTCGTTGGTCTGGTCGTTTCGATGGCATGTGGGATGGATCAGGCGTCGGTCCTGGTCGCTTGCATGGCTGGGCCATGGCCGAATTCCCGGAATTGGACCCTTCTTCTGGTCATGTCTTCTCGGAATGGGCCCGGTAAGGGCAAAAACTTCTTGATGCCGCAGACGTCTTCGCGAGAACGACGGAAAATAACACAAAACAAGAAAAAATAGAAGATCGAGGGTAGGGTTAGCTGCACTTTCGCGGTACATATACAGGCGAGTAAAAGCCAAATGCTTCTGTAGACAGTGCTAGGCAAACGTACAAGCAGTTACTCTTGCCCTTACAGAGTGGGACAAACCACCCTTCGAGCACAAGTACGCGCACGTGCTAGCCTATGTGAATAGCAGACGACGCCGGGAGCAATCCACACTATGTGCGCTTCAGCCAGTGGCCACCAGGCGGCGACTCCGCTCGATCTCGGGGCGAATACAAGAAGTAAGCGTTCATCTCTCATCTATATGCCTGCAAACTAACTGAACATGGACCTCATAGGAAGATTGGATGTGTGACATCTATAAAGAAAATGTTACACAATACTTCACGGACATTGTCGCTTCTCAAGAGCACGGAAGCGGGCTCTTTGTTAGAGTCAATGACTGCTTGAAGCTGGAAATCTAAGCATTCAACAAGATCGAACATGGGTTTCGTTGTCACTCGACAGGATCACAAATCATATTGCACTCTTTGTGTTAAGGAGGACTACAAAGCGAAAAAAGTAGAAGACAAGATTTGTTTTTGCCGCATTCTCTTCGTCATTGTGCCATAATCTTACGCTTGATCCATCGCTAAACTACACTCTACGGCGCCTGCAGTAGTGGGCATTGTTTAATGGTCTATGGCAGAGACTCTATACCTTTCATTTTGCAACGCTGACTCACCAACCTTGTCAAGAAGCGGGTCGCATTACTTGGGAATTGCATTCAATCAATCATATTGGTTGACTGCCCTGTCTGAGATTCTCGTCATGCTTAGTCATTCGCTAACCACTGATAGTAACGTTTTTTTATGTGCAAATACCCGTAAATGTCGGGCTATTTCATTAGGAGCCTACGTCTCGACGGTGCCATGCGAGCTCGCAGGTTTCAACCATCGTTGGTTTCGTTGGCAGTGACGAGGGTTACTTGCGATAAAAAGAAGAAGGGGGGGGGGGGGGTGGACTTGTTTCGAAAAAAGCGCTAGAAGCTTTTCAGTGATAGAAGCTGCTCCAAGCAGCTTTGATAAACTGAGTGAACTGTACAAGGAGAGCGAAGCTCTACCAACCTGCAGTTCACACAGAGTGGTTGATGAAGACGGACAATGACAGCCAGACTTGGAAAACAGTAATAACACTAGGAATTTTATTCACGCAAAAACCCTACAGAGTAGGCTCATCAGTCGAGCCGTGGAACAAGGCACACACTGTTCATCATGACGAAGAGGTCATGTGTTTGCAGACTGCGTCTAGAGCTTTCGCACTACTCTTTTGCTTCGTACTCCTAAGGACTGCGTGACATCAACACCTATCTGCTTTTTTTTTCACTCTCTCTTCTGAGATCACGTAGTTGGCAAGACAAGTCGCAGAAAAACAAAGACAAGAGACTTGCTATTCAACCACGTTCTTATATGTCTTTTTTACAGTCGTTTTTGTGTATTTTTTGTTCTTTTGCGCCAGGGTCTTCTACTCCCAGTCGCTAATAATATAACTAAATGCCATTGTACAGGAACACCTCTTCTGAAGCGCCCTAATTTCGCTGACAAGCGTTAGAGTGTCTATGTGTGTTTCTTTTCTGCGTGTATATCTGTCCTGCTTTCTTTTCCTCGTACGAAAAAGACGGGGTGAGCGTGACAGAAGGAGGGAAAAAGCGTGGTTCAGAGATGCTTTCGAGACAGGCCGGCCGGCAGTCCTGCAGGTTCCGCACCGGCCGTCCGAGAAGGCTTCCAGAAGTGGGCAGAGCGTAAAAGAAATTCAAACAAAAGCACAACCGCCGTGAGAGTCCGTTAGGCTTCGGTGGTCGCTTCGGAGGAGTAGGAGGAAGAAGTAGGAGCGCGAGCATCCGATCTTAGGGAAAGCTTCAGAAGGGCCGAGCAGCACTGCTGCCAGCAGTCCATCTAGTTGCCCAGGTAGGCGGAGAAGAGACGGGAGAGCACAGAGGTCGGCTTGCCAGAAGGCTTGGTGCCGGGGGGTGGCAGCAGGGAGTTGCACCTGGCGTTGCCCTCGCCGTAGGAGGTGCACACAACGTTGGGAAGGTCAGAGGCGGCCATCTTGACGAGGATCTCACCGAACTCGATAGCCTCCTCACCGCACTTGCTGGAGACGGCCTTGCGGGTGCAGCCCTGGTAACGGTTGTACATGCTGCGGAACAAAAGGAATACGGATCATTTAGGTGAAATTAGCATTCGCAACAGGCGCCCAGCAACTGAGTGCGACTCCGGCAGCATTTGAAAGGAGGGTGTGTTCGCAAGATGTTAAGCGCGAGATTTCATGCTTATTTTTTTATCACAGGTGCGTGTAAGTTGCTACATGAGTAATGCATAATTAACCTTTTATAAAACGGTAATTGTGGCTTCTTGAAGTCTTTTTTTTAACCTGGCTCCTTGTGAACGTTTACGTCGCATTGAATTACTCGCGGTCACGACACTGTGCCAGATCGAAAATTTATTTCTAAGGCTACGCGCTGGTAAGGAGCGGTAACGTACCAGCAGGCAGCGGGGACACGGTCGTTGAAAGCAACGGTGGACACCTTCTCGAGACCAGCCTGGATGTCGGTAAGGCACTTCTTCTGGTCGGGCAGGGTCTGGCCAAGGCAAGGAGCGTGCTTCAGGTAGTCTGTAAAAAGGAAAAAAAATCATTAGCCACATCCCATTGGTTTTCAGCATCCAAATTGACACCGATTGGTGGGTTTCTCAATAATTATGCATTCGCGGCTGAGTAAACGGTAATGCTTTCATTGCTCAGAACGATGTTAGTTATGGTATAGTACCCTACATTCGTGTCTCGTAATGTAAGTTCAGTTTCTCACCGAAGATACTTCTTTGTCTACTGGACAAATCTCGGATGGCTGCCGCCATATTACGTCACGCATTGGTGGCTTTTTAACCACGTGGAAAGAGCTGCTTCGTGAAAGCATATCTAGAATGTGCCAACTCAACAACAAGGAAACGTTGCATGTCTTCCACGGCCTCTGATCCCGAGTACAAACTTTTGCTTCCTTGCGGAGAAAAGAGCTACGTACTCGATCGTTTTGTTCCCTTTTCGTTCAACGACCAAGGAAAAGTGAGCAGTGCGTAAATATGAGGAAGAAACGACATGAGCAGATAAGAATTTCCATAAGGTAAGCTGCAGCCACAAGGTAAGCTGCAGCTTTCCCTGCATGCAGGGATAGTTTCAAGCATGTAATATGACTGATGACTGGTGGTACTTGTCAACTAATACGGATGGGATAATATCGAAACTTTGGTAGTCTATAGTCGTGTTCGGGTTTACTGCCAATCAGCAGTGTTCTACCAATGGCAGCATCACACCCGCCATATTGCACGTTTGTGGTGCTTGATTCTTGAGCAAAATTTGGGCATTTCTCGCAAACAAGCACGTAGCACCGGCGACTTGTAGGCGGATGGACAGTCACTCAAAGATTACTTCACGGTGGCTGTCATCGACGTAACCTGTTCTATTTGGTTAGGACTGAAATGTGTTTCTGGTTAAGGTTGTATACTCACTGGTCCTGACTTCGGTTCCCTTGGTACAGAACTGCTTGAAGAGCTCCTGGGATCCCTCAGCGACGAAACCGATCAGTTCCCTCTGCAGGGGGGTGGCGCAGCGACTGGTGAAGTTCCTGAAGCAGTCCTGGGACTCCTTGAGGAAGCCGCACTGCTTGTCGACCTCAGCATCGGTGGTGGCCACTCCGGATGGGTTCTGGTTGAAGAGCAGCAACGTCGCCGCGCAGAGATCCAGCTCGCGCAAGTGGCAGTTGCATGCCTCGCCGTTCACCTGGTAGGCGGCTGCATGATAGAAAGAGAATGACAGGGGTCAGAAACACTGCTGGTGTAAAGGAGCGATCACTACGCTTCAAGAGAGAGTATACCTAACTGATCGGGTGTGAAGTACGAGAGGTTGATAGGCAGCAGCAGAGAGCCTGCTTTGTCATGCGATGTAACTGCGTGCTTTGTACTTGATTTTTTTTTTGCAATTTTGCAAATCAAACACACTCGGAAAATGAGTTTCGAAAGAAACGGCATCTCCTCCTCCTCCCCCACCTCCTCGCGTATTCCATCTCTATTCCCACACCTTCAAGCTAGTCTTGATGAATGGCTGTCACGCTACTGAATGTCGCAAAATGCTGTGATTAAACAAAGTGAAGTCATATTGAACCACAGTATGAGCCATATGTGATTGTCCATTGGCACGAAGATTGTCCATACTCTATAAACCGCGCTCATTTCCTCTTCGTTAGGAAGCTGATAATATCCCGCTATAGAAACAATACAAGCAAAAAGCGCCCTCATCTTTGGCTCGAGATGCATCCGTGTTCTTCAAAGACGCCCGTTTTATGTCCTCCCTCAAGTCATCTGCACGTGTTCCTTTAAACGCGACGACGCACGCGCGCTCTTCTGCCGGCTCTGCAGTTTTGTCCCTGTCGGGCGGTGCATGCACGATAGCGTCTTCATCGTCTTTTCCCTTTCTACAGCGCGCCAGGCGCTCGCCTGAGCCTCGGCGTGTCTAATGGTCTTCGTAATTTCTACCTGGTTGGAAAGGGGCCGGTAGGATCCCGCTCGGTGTTCCGAGGAAGCGGCAGCGTCGTCGCTTTTGTCTTGTGTTTTTCTGCGCGACCTTCAAAGAACAGAGGTGTGTACCGCTTCAGGAGCGCTAGATATTCTGTCGGGCGTCGTCCGGCCCTGCTGTCTCTTGGTAGCTGTGCGTTCGGGTTGCGATCGCACGCACATACAAGTGAACACTAGACAAGCGTGTACGGCGCGTTGCAGCATGCCGGCAGGCGTGCTGAAAGTTTTTTCCTCTCTGCCGAAGTCTGACCTTTATCTAAAAATACGCAGTGGTGTGGCGGCCTAGATAGAGAAAAAAAAAAGACGCAATGTGGGCAGCCAGCGCGCTCGGCATCTGCTGGCGCCGCGACATGTCCCTCGCTGGCGCCGCTTGCGACGCGCGCTGCCTTCCGAAGAGATCCCTCGCGTTCGAACCGATTCGGGAGGGCGTGTCCTTCGCGATAAGCGGCGCGTGTCCGCGCATTTTTGCGCAATTGCACTCGACAGCGGCGCGAAGTAGAACCGGTCTTCCGAAAACTAAGTGCACACGGCGGTGTACGTCACTAGCTGCGTCCGCTGCAGCGCACGAAAACGTGCCGATTGAACGCCGGTTTGACGGCATTCGCCATTCTCATCCGGGGACCTGTCATAGTGGAAAGAATCAAACGGGGGTGCGCAGGACGAGATAGTTTTCTCAATGACCACACGAAAAACTAATATTTTACTAGCCCATCGCAAAGCTGTGCTGGCTCTAATATGGGACCAGCGCTAGCATCTGTTAAGCGATATGGAAAGTTTTCTATCATCTATTAAGCAATGTGGAAAGTTGACTCAAAAGTTCGACGACCATTCTTAAACACCTGGTAAGCTCACCGATCTGCGTACTAATGCAGAGGATGCGTACAAGACAGCATGAGTGGCTGCCAGCGTTTGTCGCTCTTTTGTGAGTAAGAAAAAAGCCTATCAGGTCGAACCTGAACGCGTGCCATCTCACCCTATAGCCATCGTCTCACTCCACGGGATAGCAAGGAGGGAGATCGAGGGAGGGCTAGCTACTACTTTTGCTGCCATGCTATCCATGCGATACCTGTCCTCGCTCCGTACGAAGAGGCTGAAACCTTCCATTGCGAAACGACGTGTCTTGCACCATTGCGCAGCAGCTAACGCGCCCGTATCGGTAGTGCAGTCACGTCCACTATACCGTGTCCCGTTAGTTTGAGTTCAAGGTGTTTTGGAAACGGTGCGAGCAGGCAGGGCAGCCCGTCGGCGGCTGCGTGGAATCGAGACGCTGTATCGAGTCTCGCGGATTGACTTCATCGGCTCCTAGCACGCGATTTGCATCTGCATGGTGCGCGAAATGGCTCATTGTCAGGTCACAGCGCGAGCAGTGAGAGGGTCCCGTTGCTTGCTTGTTTTTGCCGCACAATCTGCACGTTCTAGAGCACCTGGTTCTGCAATACTGTTTGATAGAGCGGGTGCAGGCAAGAAACGTCGTTGGGTTAGTGACCGTCGAGTGGAGTGTATATGCGCGGTACGTGAGTTTTATCCCCGTTCCTTCTACGTTTCTCTTATTTAGTGTCTGATATTATTCTCGCTCAGATGAAAACAATACATTTACTCCCCCAACGCAGGCTTCTTTGACAGGTTCGTTTCGTCTGCGTGGAAAATTTCGTCCTCTTATCGAGATCTGGAATATTGACACGCTCTTATACTGTAGCGTGACGAAAGACTTAGTGTCTTGTGATGGACGTTACACGTCGTGCAAAATATCTGCGGAAATGTGGGCGGCTTCTTTAAAAGTGCACACTGTTGTGTTCTTGCAGTAGATAATGTCCAACAAGATAACGTTCACAGGACTTTCAGGGCGGCCAAATCCTAAATACGAGACTGTAGCGCAAGTACCTTGACCCCAAGCACGGCGGAATCCACTACCAGGAGACCAGGAGACACGAACATGATTCGAGTGCTTTCTGAGCTCACAGTCATCCCACGATCTATAAGGTGTCGCGCTAACGGTTTAACCCGAGAAAAGCAGCAGCAAGAAAAACGTTGCTAGATTGCGTTTACGTTTTTCTCTTTTTCGCTTTCTTCTTTCTGACGCGGGTCCAGGGAGGTGGAGGGCGCACGAGAGAGCCAGATGCCGTGTCGAGGTTCCTCTTACTTTCGCGAGCAGCTATTTCTCCCTTCAGTGGAGCGCTACTACTGCCGAATACGAAGGAAAGCTGAGGCGAAAAAAAATGAAGGGGTTTTTTAGAAGCGCCCGGTAGAGGTGAAGGAGGAGCGATCTCCTCTCGCGAGGACCGCTTTGGGGTTACTGGGACACTGGCTGGTGCTTGCCGCGCCTGTGAGCAACGTGCCCGACTCGAGATGCAGCGCACTCCTTCTGGTCGCAAGAAAAGCGGCAGACGGGCGATAAAAGCAACGAAATAGACGCCTCTTTCAAAGGCAGCCGATCCTCCTCCGCACCATCTCTCTATATATAAATATCGTGTACCTTTGGCCCCTTGCTCACTCTGTGGCTTCGACTATCACTTGACATCTCAGTTCATGTATGGTTATCTCTCTGTTCACTCTGTCAGTGGGAAGTTCACAGTTAAGAAGCGAGTAAAGTATTACAAAAAAAGAATGAAAAAAAAACTGAAAGCGCGGCCTGGTTTTTGAACCATCGCGCAAAATAAAGCACTCGAAGCTTTCCGTGGAATACCGTTTGCCTCAACGCTTCACAGCTTTAACCTTTTAGGAATTCTTTTCTACCGATATTCTTTTTACAAGATTTCTCAACTATTTAGATTCGCTGCTAGACGCATTAAAGAAATAAAACTGCCCGAGCTCGTTTTTTGCCTGCGAGCAAGACAAGCTGATACGCTGAAGCGAAGACACGCGATTGCAAGGCAGGCCACCTATCTGTAGGTATAAAAAGCAAGTGCCTAGAAGAAGCCGATTTAACTCGGTACCGTCGCTGCAAATATTCCGTCCTTGCTCTCATTTGATCGGGTGAGCGCCGATGTATTGCTGCACTCAGAACATTTGCGCCCTTGCAGTAAAAAGACGCGATATCTGATTTGGATGTCGAGTACCGCAGTGGTATCCTAACTTATATCTCTGGCTATACAGGCTGTACCACCAGTTGTCAAATAATTTCCCCATCTAGACTTAGTGTTGGAAAGCTGTACACATCAGAAACCTCGGATTCACATTAGTTCCTCCCAATCAGTTCCAGCTAAGTCAGCCCACGTCTAAGTTTCCAATATAAGTATTAGAAATGCATACCAAATCAACTGTGAAACTATTGGCTAAGCTCAACGGCCTAATTACCGCTAATGCACAAATTAGTAATTAAGTTATTGGAATGTAATTATTCAGGTGGGGAGAAAAAAACAAAGTAATTATAAACACTTACCGAAGGCGAAAACCGCAGCGAAAAGTGCGAAGGTCCTCATATTGACTTAGAATTGAAGAGTGTCGCGCACTACAATAAGGATTTGGTTGTACTGTGAGTTCCCCTGAGGCTGAGCTCGGTGTGGATGTCTCCTGAGGGACCAGCCACGCTCTTATATACCGCTCTCCAGGGGTAGAATCGGTAAACAGCGCTATGTGTGAGGGGGAAGGGGCTCCCCCAAGCCACCGCAGAGTCCACCCTCGGCATCGAACAACTTCCCCTCCCCCTACGTGGGGGGCCAACGAAAGCCACTCTCACTCGTGCGTCTGTATCGCGGCGTCCTCCTCCTCTTCCATCTTGCGCACACTTGCACTTTCGCCAGGTGTACGCACGATGCGGTGGAGAGGCACCAGGCGGGGCACTACACAGCCGGCTACCGGCACAGACGAGGCCGACGGATGACGTGGAGTGGACGTACGCCTTACGCCGGTTGTCCTCTGTCAAGCCGGTTTAAGATTTTTTTTTTTTCTTCTTCTACTCAACACGAACGCTTGATCGGGACCTCACCGGCTAGATCGGCTTGCTTGAAACAAAAACTAAAAAGAACGAGTTATTTTGTTTTTTGGAAGGGTTAAGCGTCTTTATTATTGACGCGTGACTTGTTTTCAAGCGTTTATGATTGGTTGGTTTGTTTACAACGGGACGTTTGCGATAATCTAAGAACCGAGTAACTGGCCGCAAGAGCAGAGCGTTCCGAACGTACCGGAATGTGTGGTTACCGTTGTACGCTTCACCTTCCATTGTGAATGTTGCGTATTCAACCACTAAAGCTACCGTGTAAGTAGGTTTGGGCGTGAAGTGTTTGGAATGTGCTGGAGTTTGGTTTTGTTTTCCCTTTATTTCTTTGTTGGGTAGTCCAAAACCGGCGCACACAGTGATGTGGAAGTGCATTATCACACGCAGGCACAGCCATTATTGTAGCTTAGACTCAAAGCGTGAATGTTTGCTCTTAGTGAGGATTCTCTTGCTCATCGCTACGCCGCAACACTTTCATAAGGGCGCAGTTTGCGAATCCCGAAACCATCGCACATCCCCTCCGTTTGTGTCCACGGGTTTCCAATCAGGTGCTGCCGGAGAGCTATCCAGCTAACCGGCGGTACGACAAAAAGGAAAAGAAACAAAGTAAAGCGAGACAGAGCAAGAGCAGTAACGAAAGGAAGGAAAGAATTATCCGCGTTTACAAGGCAAAAAACAAAAACAAAACGTGTCCCAACAGCAATAAGAATATTAGGCAAGAAGAAGAAGAAGAACGTAAGCCTGCCCTTTGGCGAAGTAAAATATCTTCGTCGTGGTGGGTGAGGCCGTGTAGGAAAAGGGCAGTGGCGAAGACATGCCTCTTGCGAGAGGAGGTGGCACTAGAGAAAAAGGGCAACACTTCCACCGGTGCCCAAGGTCTTCGCGACCATTTCACGGACCGCGTCTTTCCGCCTTGCATCTCCTCCTCATTTCTCCTCTCCTCCGCACACTCCCTTCTTCTTCGCACTGCGCTCGACATGCGTTGTCGCGAAGACGACGTAGCCGACGCATTCTCGCCATTGGACGCTGGCCGGCTTACGTCAAGCGTTACGTGGGTACGCGACGCGATTACGCTGGCCGATTGCTTTTTTTCTTCTTCTTCTTCGTCTTCCATTTCACCGTCCGGTCCACTGTACTATACACCTGCCTGCGTGAATTTCTTCGGAACTGCTCCTGCCGTCAAGTTATTATTGCTTATTGCTCGCTGGGAGGGTGATGATGAGTCATACAGGTGGTTCGCCCGCTGCTTTGGCTTGCACCACGTGGACTGATTATCATAGTGCCCTCGCAGAGCCCCGCTGCAGTTTGTGTACGTACCATACGGGTGTTGCAACATTATTGACGCTCTCTGACGTTCACACGAACGGGTGGTGCCGGTCGCGGTTGGGTTTGCGCTTGCGACGATAACCGTTCCGGGAGGCGAACCCGTGGAACCTTTCCAAATGTACGTCGGATGAACGCGTTCCCAGAAACTGGCTTTCCATCCATTACGTTCGAGAGAAAACTTTGTTTGCATAACTATGAACGTGCGAAACCAAACCTTATCAGTGGTCGTAATTGTTTATGGAAAGCCCGCGGGTAATACACGTCTATACAGCCCTGAGGCAAGCGAAAGCAAATCGATTTCCCTGTTGGGCAGTAACGTCGATAGGGGAGGGGGGGGGGATAGTACTGCTGACTGCGCAACCAGAGATGCATCATTTTATTATGAGTACGAAGTTGTGCGTGCAACTCCTAGTTTCGGCGATTGAGCGACCATAGAAGCCTAAAGTAACGTCTCGGGCACGGAGCTCACTGAAGACTTGCAGCATGTGGCGTTGTAAAAGGTCCCCAAGTTGTTTCAGAGCTGTGAATCAATCAATCAATCAATCAATCAATCAATGAATTGGAGCTTCGTAAGTGTCGATGAAACAAGCCGTACGTTTGGTGATATGAGCGTGTGAAAAAAAAATCATAATTCAAGCAAACAAATGCTGGCTTCTTGTCTCCGTTAAGGCACATATTTTTCAGGACTACGGTGTTTTTACACAAAAGCACGTCGTTAACACTTTGCAGTTTAGATATCGACCATTGGACCGTTTAGTCGACTGAAAGTTGTGGGAACTTGGTGATCAGCGACTTCTGATTTTCTCTCTCGTTCTTTTTAAACGACACATTGGTATCGCTTGCTTCCACGAGAGACACACGGCTGATTGTCGGTAGCTGTGTTTTTCTACGCTTGTGCTCCGTGCTCTCAGACTCTGGCCGGGTGGACTTGTCATGTAGTTATCTGAGCAGACTTGATTTTCCCACCGAATGTGAACGCGCCAAAGTTCCCACGAGAAAGATAAAGGTGTTTCATTCAGATGATAAAATAAGTATGCTCAAAGCTCGACTACGCCAGTCTTGTCTGGCCTTCGGTGTACATTTTTCCGTTTGAACTATCTCACGAGGCCAAAGAACAGTCATTCAATTTTTCATTCATTTTTTTTCAAAATGAAACGTACAACATATTACTGTGGGCGTTCTGGCGGTGTGCATTTTAGGTCTATTCACTGTTCATTTCATTAGTTCCTAGCCATCAAGGTGGCTCAGTGGTTATGACGTTTGCTGCATCTGGGCATGAAACCAGGGGATCAAATCCCGACCACGTTTATAATGTCTGGTGTTTTACGTCCCAAAACAACGTTATGCGTATGAGACACGCTGCTGGGGAGGGCTCCAGAAATTGCAACCTTCTAGAGTTCCTTAATAACATGACACTGACAGCTCACAGGAGATGGGCCTCTACCATTCAGCCTCCACCGAAATGCAACCTATTGACGGGACCGAACCCACGACCTTTGACTCAGCAGCCGGACACCATGACCACTGCTTCACCATGCGGACCGCAACCACATTTATGCGACTCACTTCTGACCAAAAGTTGACCTAGTCATTAAATGCCATACTTGCTATAATTTAGCATAATTATTAACTCCGTGCCGTCTCCAAGAAAACCTCATGTGACATGCAAGGCGGCGTTAGAGCATAAGAAAGTGTGACAGGCTAAAGTATAAGAGAAAATAAATTGTAACCAAATTCCCGACATACGTTGAGCTCGCGTGCTATGTTCAAGACAGTCTATGATCTTAGACTGTCAAGTTCCAGTGAAATGGGCCATGGACACTTCAAGACACTGACTCAATATTAATTCATCGCTCACCTTGTTCAGTATGTTTCAACAGTAACCTTCAATTTAGGTGTAAGCGCACGACTTGTAGATGGATAACGTCGTTCTATGTTGTCGCGTACCCGACTGTTGGCCTATGTCCTTAACCAGCCTGCCCCCAAGGTCAATAAAAGATGCCATTTCTTTTCATGTCACCAATTTTTTTTATCTTTCCGAGTTTCTGTTTCCGTCCTCGAAAGTGTGGCTTTCAAAGAAAGTCCTTTCTACCTAATCGGCAGTATTCCTTATTCGCATTGATCCCAGCGAGCCTGTAGATACTTTGTTCCAAACGCTGAGAAATATTTTAGAGGGGTATAGAAGTGGCCTTTTCTTAGCCTGACACTCCTAGCCTGTGGCTCTGTCATGCTTCTTTATAGCAAGAAGCACAACTTTACCAACAACAGGAAACAGTTTGTGCTGCAGAATACCCATCCGTCAACTTATGTGCCATCTAGAAGAATTCAAAGCACCTTCCTAGGACCATTGCCTCTAATCTGTACAAACATCATATAGGTCTAACAGCTCTAACAATCACCTATTTTGCGTATGATTGTCTCCACGTGTCGTTTTATATGTAGCTTTCGTGAGCCTAAAACGCGACTTAGGAAGAGTAAAATATTTACGTGAAACGTATCTCCATGTGTCTCTATGTGCGAAAACAAAATAAAAAGCACCGCAGGCTTCCTTTAGTCCACCGACAATCTTCCTAGCAATGACACAAACAGTTTGATGTTGGTTGCGAGTTGTCTTAGAAATCACCCAGTTGGTATCGTGGTGACTCTTGCGTGGTGCCGCTTAATAGAAACCATATACAAGCGGAGCCAAGAACGTCCTCGGCTCTCTTCAACTGAGCTGAACAGTTCGTCCTTAATTAGATATAAACACTGACTTATCAGACAAAGGTTTACAAAGGTCCACATCGAAATGGGGTATGCAGGCGCTGTCTAAAATCTCGTTAGATGAACTTGTAGTCAGAGCGCTTAATGTCTCTCCTGTCCTACTCTTAAACATTCGCGATTCCTGAGACTATTTTCAATATTTTGACGTCTCTGGAATGAGATATCAACATATTTTTGTACTATTAAGTTGCCCGCAAAAGTAATTATAAGGCTACACGCCTAAATAATATTATCTGAGTTTTCACGTGCCAAAACCACGTTATTATTGTGAGGGGCGCCGTACTGGCGCGCTCGGTAAAGTTCAATCACCTGAAGTGTTCTTTAACGTCATCAGAATACACGGACCTCTGGTATTTCCACCTGCAACGATATTGCGACCACATTGGCCGAAATAGAATCCGTGGACTTCGGTTTAACAGCCGAGCAGCGCAACCGCTGTACTACCACAATGACTAAAAAAGTTGCTACCTCATGAGCGGCGCGCATGCAGTATATACCTTAACATTTTAGGCGTGGAGCCCTTTAGGAGCCCGGAATGTTGTGCACTGTCGTATGCTGCCGTATACTGCCATTGCTTGGCGTGACTGGAGTGTACTATAGGAGAGCCCCATTACACCGTAACGTAATGCTGGCAAACCACATAGTACATAGCCATATGTAGCATGATGATGATGATGATGACCTCATCATGTTGAGTGCACTCCAAGGAGGAGTATTTTCCTCTCATTCTCCAAGCGCCTTGATGATGACACTAAATGCCAAAAAATTGAGGGGTCCGAGCTGTCGTGTGCTCTCGTATACGGTCTGAAGAAAATCAAAGCCTCCCGTTGCGTAGAAAAAAGGGTTTTATTTATAATGAACCGTAGCCCGACCCCTGGGGTTGCTGCCACAGTGCGTGAATGGAAGGCCAGAACGTCGTCCCCTTCGTCGATTTTTTGTCCAACACTGTTGTCGCTCGGCGAAACGAAGGAAAACCCGCTATAAAAAAATGGTTGATTTCTCCGCCACAGGAATTGGTAAAACACGAAATCGGAACGTCTTCTTACAGAAATAGTTTAACGTTTTCTGTACATTGATCTAAGTGAGATTGCACAATGTCTATTGGTGTTTGACAGCTATAGCACACTGGGCGTGGATGCATCCACGTTGACGCTTAGTCATACGCCTCGATCCCGAAGTCTAACGTCTATTACAAAAGATTAAACAAACCTCTGGGTTATAGATGCTTGTGGTGTGTATAGTAGGGTGAAAAAGGAAAGAGAGAAAGTGATGTGATAGCAAGAAGAGTGTGGCTGATTGGACGCCGAAATTGGCTACTTTGGCCTTCTCGCGGAATGTTGTGGTTGAACACCACTGCCCGACCAGAGGGAAACGCAACGCGCGTCATGTATTCTCTTCGAACGACTGCGATCATTCGCGGGGCGAGAACGCGGGGTTGCAGATTAATGTTTCGTATGGATGGATGATATCAGCTACGTCAAGGCTTGGTGTAAAATCACCGCCAGGTCGTGTGTTAAGGCATCGACAAAAGTACACTTCTCCTGCCAATGCACACAGGTCACGGTTATATACTGAGAGGCCAATATAGGACCGACCCTTCCTAAGGAGAGATGGCTAAGTGCTCTGACTAGCCTGCACGACCAACTGTGGGCAATACAGCGGGCCTGGACCACGGTGGAAAGGCTATGCCTCAGCGTACAAAAAGTCCGGGTGGCCTTAGCCCAGGCCGGTAACCTTACAGCTTTTTTTTTTAATTCTATCATCTTTTACTGCCCTTTCCCCATTCTTTAGCACAAGGTAGCCAGCCGATCGGAGAACAGGCTAACCTCCCTGTCCATCTAATATTTTTTCCTTCCTTCCTTCCTTCCTTTCTTGCGTGGTGGTCTAGTGGCTAAGGTACTCGGCTGCTGACCCGCAGGTCGCGGGTTCGAATCCCGGCTGCGGCGGCTGCATTTCCGATGGAGGCGGAAATGTTGTAGGCCCATGTGCTCAGATTTGGGTGCACGTTAAAGAACCCCAGGTGGTCGAAATTTCCGGAGCCCTCCACTACGGCGTCTCTCATAATCATATGGTGGTTTTGGGACGTTAAACCCCACATGTCAATCAATTACTTCCTTGCAGGCTCTGTCCCCCCTTCAGCCTAAGCAGAAGGAAAGCCAAGTTATTGCGCTGCTGGCGCCTGATACGCAAGAACAACCTGTGTGAGTCATGCATATTTTATGTCTAATCACCTTTGATAGCGCAAATTTGCGAATGTTTCTATCGGTATGCAGCCAATCGGTATTCGCCCCCTGGGCGCGCGCTGCTTGGAAGCTTGACTCCGGAGCCCTAATGAAAAACCCTACTCATATTTTAGGCTCATGGTAACTTAGGATTTAAGGTGAAAACTGTACATGCCTCACCATACACAAAAATTAACCGGGGTCTTGCGTTCGACGTACCACGTTCGGCGGCCGTTAGCACAAGTCGTGGGAAAAAATCATGATGGGCCGATTCCTGAGGCAGTGTAAGCAAGACAAGGCGCGTTGCAGAAAGCTTACAATGCCTGCGATACTGTAGGCCTTGTAAAACTTGTTAGTTGGAGAAAGTTTACAATGCGTGCGATCCTGGAGGCTTTGTAAAACTACGTTAGTTGCTGAAAGCTTATGATGCCTCCGACCCAGTAGGCTTTGTAAAACCACAATAGTTGCAGAAAGGTTACAATACCTCCGATCCTGGAGGCCTTGTAAAACCACGTTAGTCGCAGAAAAATTTCGCTCTCGCCTTCCAGTCGTCCCAGGTAAATTTTTAAGGGACACTCGGAGATTTTTTCAGAGTTAACATAACCTTGACGTGTTTTAATAATGGTCGATTAGGCGGCATGCGATTTATTTGAGAAAAAAATTCATGCATCTCAACGAAGTGAATTATGACAAGCAGGCGAAGCTTTTCCTCTCATATGAATGAGTAACTATATGTCACCCGAGCGTTGCTCCATACAGTGTAAATTAATTGAGATAAAGCTTATATAAAAATCTAAATTTATTTTGCCATCCAGTCGTCTTAGGCAATCAAAGGAGAATTTAGAAAGGTTTTGGAGTAGAGGATAAGCCTCGAAAGTGAATCCGAGAACCCACCATTTAACTGGTGGAAAGATACCTTTTTTTTAATATGAGTAATTTATTGGGACATAAACTGTTTGACGGGTGCCTTTGTGTTACAGGGTTTGTTTTTAGAAGCCTTGGAATTTAGGCATATTTTAGTAGCATTTGTTTTATACCGTGACGACCATGGAGGACAAGGCTAAATACTATGGAGCTCCGCCCCAGAAAACATTACAGAAAAAGGTGAGTGGCACACGCAAAAAAGTTTTCCGCAGTAACTGCGCAATTACCCCAAAAATGGCACTTTGCACGAAAAGACGAAATGAGTGCTAAAGTTTACACATGACACAGCAAGGAGGGGCACTTTTCTCCTTGTCAAAGAAAGCGTCCTGCTTTTGGAATAACTGCAGATATGTTCGCACCCTGTACAAACGACTCATCGGTGCCTGTACATAAACCTGGTTCCTTCTAGACGGTGCCATGGCGTGGTTTTGTGTAGCGGTTAGTGCACCGTATGCCGACTGTGTGGTGGTGAGTTGGAATCCCGTGTGTTTGCTGCACATTTTTTTGAAATTCATTGCTGAATGCGATGCTTACAAATTGATTGTACATCTAATCACATACCTGCACACGTAGAAAGGCTGCTTAAGCCAACGATAATCTGTTTTTTTTTTGCGAAAAGTAGGCGTTGATCCCTTGAGTAGTAACCGCGATAGGGCGGAGTATATCTCAACAATTATCCCTAAAATGGAGGAATGGCTGTGGCAGGTTAGTTACTCCTCTAAAGCAGCAACCTTGATTCCCTTCTACCTCATTTACTTCTTACAGCGTAGTGTGCACAATCGAGACCATGTAATCTGTGCGTTCAATCAAACCTTTGCAGATATTGATTGAAACGCAAACCTTAAATCAGTGACGACACGTTTGGGAGCTCAGAAAGAATCAGGAATAAACATTTGACAGAGGTCATAGAGTTTTCTAAATATATACACTAGAGGGAACTCTGGCGCTAGTGTCTATGGGAGCTGCAACGCGCACGCTTCAGCCAGCATGGGAATTATGGTTAATACATGAATTTGCCTGGTCTTTGTACTTGACGTTCCTTTTGGCTTAGCGTTTCTTGAAGCTGCTTCGTCACGAAACGACAATCGGCAAATGTTCAGCTGTTTCATTTCACTACTTTATTAACTTTCTAGGCCTACCATTTCAAATCGGTTCACGAACTTCAAAAGGGTTCTTTCTTTCCTTCGAAACGAAATCGAAACAAAGCAATAAACGAAGCCAGAAGTGCGATTCGCCACCGGCAAGTACGAAGGCTAAGCGATTCCGTGTACTGCCCATCATTCCCATGGTAGCTGGACGATCGCAGAGCCATAGTCCCCTCTAGTTAATTTGAGGAAACTCTACGATAGCGGCAGTCTTCATTTTACAGAGTGTGACAGTTCATTTGCTTGCGGCTTCGCAGGGGGCCTTGACCATGCCGTCGGCAGCCGCCATTAATAACTCATGAGCGTTGACCGTCGGGGCGACCCTCGGAGAGCCCATGACCTTGTCGATACTCCACCGAATCTTGGTGATAGGGGGACATAGCTTAGCAGCTTTTGGAACACGCGATGACTCATCAGTGACTCATTCTCCGCTTCGGTCGCAACATAACGGCGAAGGAAAACATGAACGGAAGCATCGGTGATGCGTTCACGCACATACGGCCACTTTCCCTCTGTTTTTTTTTTGTTTTTGTCTACTTCTTGACGGGAAAGTGTTTCTGTCCGTAGCGCACCCTGGCTGCTGCTTCCTTGTCGTGAAGGCTGTCTTTCACGGCCTTTTTACTTGTCCAGGCTGCCATTCAAAGGGGCTTGCGTTTCTTGTTTACCGTATAAACAGCCGGATAGGCACCGTCAACAACACGGCGATTGACACATAGATGAGAGTTCGATGGGCAAACAGATTCCCGTGTATTTCGTAACCAAACTTATGTTCAACGGGAAGGGTTAATGGAAATTTCTCGTATGTGCGTTCACATTCCTCATTGTGTTCTAGCACTCCTTGATGTGCGCAAGCTGTTCTGATTACTGTAGCTCTTACTAACGCTCAGAAGTGTTAAACCATCATCATCATCATCAGCTTGGTTATGCCCACTGCAGGGCAAAGGCCTCTCCCATAGTCCGCCAATGAACCCGGTCTTGTGCTTTCTGCTGCCACGTTATACCTGATAACTTTCTAATATTATCGGCACAACTAACTTCCTGTCTTCCCTTCGTGCATTTGCCTTGTCTGGGAATCCAGTCAGTAAGTTACACTTAATGACCAGCGGTTATCCTGTCTACGTGCTATTCCATGTCCATTTTATCTTCTTGGTTTTCAACTGTGTTATCTTTAACCCCGGTTTGCTCCCTGACCCATTTGGATCTCGTCTTGTCTCCTAAGGTCACCCCTATCATTTTCCTTTCTATCGCTCGCTGTGTCGTCCTCAATTTAAGCTGAACCCTCTTTGTAAGCCTCAAGGTTTCTGCTTCGTAGGTAAGTACTGGTAAGATGCCGCTGTTATATACCTTCCTCTTGAGGGTTAGTGGCTGATTACCATTCATGAGTGAGAACATCAGTGAGAAGGTCGCCACTGGCAAGTATCATAATTAGGCGGAACAAAAGGTACAAGATGAAGGTGGTACAAGCCTACCCGCTTACATCGAGCCATAATGATCATTTGATTGAAAGCTTCTACGAAGACGTAAATGGAGCCATTAATAAAACAAAGACAAAGTATATCATTCCGATAGGCGACTTTAATGCCAAAACAGGCAAGAAACAGGCCGGAGACCATGTGATAAGAGAATATGACATCAGCTCTAGAAATTCCAGAGGGGAGTCATTAGTAGAGTTCGCACAACGTAACAACATACGGATCGTGAATATCGTCTCCAGAAAATGGGCTAACCGTAAATGGACATGGCGAAGTTCTAATGGCGAAACAAAAAATGAAGCGGACTTCATTTTGTGTGCACACCCTGGCATTTACACTATGTAGAAGTTGTTGGCAAGATCCGATGAGGTGACCATAGAATGGTAAAAGTTTGTTTTTACCAGATTAAAAAAAACAAAAGCATAAACTGATACGCAACAAGCCTATTAATGAGATAGTGGTGAGAAGGAGAGTACAAGAATTCAGACTTTCGCTTCAGAATAGATTCGAGGCTCTAAACGAGGTACTTGACGCTATAGCGCTGACACAATGAACGATAAGCTAACTAGTATAATCAAGGAGTGTGCAATGGAAGTGGGGGGTGCACTTACTAAATAAGATACCGACAAACCGTCCCAGGAGACAACAAAATATGAAAACCTCAAATGCAACCAACAAAATAGAGCCAGTGGAGCTTTCCAAGTTAATTAATAGGCGTAAGGTAGCCGACGTCAGAAGGTATAACACAGACATAATTGAGCAGGCTGTAAAAAACAGAAGTCTAAAAACTGCGAAGGCAAACTTGTGCATAGGTGAAAATCGGATGTATGATTAAGGGACAAGGAAGGAAATGTGATGATCAACATGAATAAGATATAGTTGAGGAGGCGAAGGAGTTCTATAGAGAGCTGTACAGAAGCCGAAACAACCAGGATGATATCGTAAGTAAAGCAAATTTACATGAAATCTAGAAACAAGCCTGTGCCCTCCTCACCTGCCAATGTGGCCTTCTTTATCGAAACACAGGCACCAAGCCACTGCAAGTTGCTTGATGCTAAAAACATCACTTGAGTCTTAATTTTTTCACCTACGTTTTCTAATTGACGGAGATTTTATACTTGTATAACACGAGTTTTTGCCTCACCTTTGTGATGCAGCCAGGCCTATATTTTTATAAGATGAGGCTCAAGTTCTGACCACAAGAATTGAACCCCCACCATGGCGGCCACAATATACGATGGAGTCGAAATGACCGAGGCATGTGTACTTGGATTTATGCGCACGTTAAAGAAACACAAGCATGGACGTCGCTAGAAAGCGCAATAGGAGTATTTTCAACCCTCAAACCACACCAACACATGCTGCCACCGAATTAAGCAACACTACTTTCCTCCCCTGCGGCATGCAACATGAGTTCGAGCCCCCAAGACATCCTGTAGGTTTGTAAGTCCAAGTGTACGAAATTTCCGGCGCCCTTCATAACGGCGCGCCTCATTCTCATATCGTTGTATTGGGATGAACATAAAGCCCCTACAAATGCTATTATTATTATTATTGTTACAACCTGCTAGCCTTTCAGACGATAATTGAAACATTGGGTCAAACATCTTCCTTCAATATTGGTATTATCCAGTGTTTCAGACTCCTACCAGCCTTTGAGAAAACAACAAACACGGGGTAATACTGCTTTCTTCAAATGATATCCTGTTTTTCAGCATTCATAACTGCAAGTTTATTTACTTACGGATTTGGAATTCACAACATCTTTTGACCTTCCATGTATCACAACAAATATGCACCGAGTTGTATGAAGCAGTCAAGCATGTCACTTTTTATTCTTTTAAAACAGGTAATAAGATAAACTTAGGCAGCAAAAAATAAAAAAGCTACAAACCTCTCACTGTACTTTTTTTATTTCTTGTGTCCATGTGCATTGAAAGTCTATATAGTATGGAAAGACTGTCGGGCCTCGGTCACTGCACGTGTCTTTGAATCGGCTGTATTTCCTTGTTACTTGTATTTTTGTGCTATCTGCACATCCTTTCCTTCTATTTATTGTAAGCAAACTCGCTTTATGGCTAAAGTTTTTTTTAAGTAGCCTAAATTTGGGTTTATGGTTTGGCTAGTTTCTCATTGGCTTGAGGTTTCTCAACGTGCATTGGGTACCAAAGTGCAGTGAAAAAGCGGCCCCATATTAATGAAAATGTCATGTTCATTTATGTTCAGCAACTTTTGCGTCAAGTAAGAACAGCGACGTTTTCACGGTGAAATTTGTAGGGCGCACTATCGACATAAACATAATGGAGAAGGGCAAACGAGAGCTAACTCATGACGATTTATTTTTTAAAACAATTGGACATAAAAGCACGATGAAACCACCCAGAGCATGAGCAAAGCGAGCGATGTGGCATGCTTACAACGACTTAAGTAACTGCGCAGGCTACATATTCAACCTTTAATACCTACTAACTCTCCAAAACTATCTGGTTTACAGCAACTTTTCACACTTTAGTGTTTGCACAGCTACTTCTGCGTACCACGCCGTGTCAAACGTAAAAGCGTCGTCTTTTAATCGAAGTTCAAAGTGCTTGCCCTATGACCGCTATGACTGACCCGGTTTATGTAAAACTGCATGCCATTATCTACCGTCACTTATGTTATTCGTCTGATAGATTTTACAACATTTCACGTAACATTTTGCTACCACTTGGTGATCATGAAGTGCCGTGACACTTGAAATGGCTCGCACATCAACCATGGCGCTCTACTTGATTGAATTAAAGGACACACCGACAACAGCACAAATAGAAACAAAGGATAACGTTGAAAGTTCTCGGGTTAAAGCGTCTCGTTTACTACGCGATTTTATTTAGGTCGGACCGTACACTGCATCCAAGTTTAAAAGCTGATGCGGAAAAGGAGACAGAATATTCCGAACTTACTACTAGTCTCTAGATTCGCTCACTCACTGGTTCGTAGAATTTAAATAACCTTGGGGAATCACACATCACCAGGCTATTTATTCTTGCAAGACTTGTACGTGTAAAACCCTAGGAAAAGCGATTGCTTGTCCTTGCGTACGCAGTCACTGGCCTGCAGTTAGGATGATCTCTACAGGCATTTCAAAATTGGATTTTATTACGAAAAACAGGACGTTCAAGGAATGGCACACGAGGCCCAAAGATAAGCAGCTTCAAGTTTCTTGGACTTACCTGCTTCGACAAAGAGATACAAGAATGATAATGCACGATATCTAACGTCCTAAAACCCCGATATGATTATGAGGGAAGACGTAGTGCAGAGCTCCGGAAATTTCGTTCATCTGGCGTTCTTTGACGTGCGTCGACATCGCGCTCTACACAAGCCCCTATAGCATTTCGGCTCGATCGAAATTCTACCGCCACAGTCTGGATCCAACGCGTGGCCTTCGGATCAGCAGCTGAGCTCCGTAATCGCTGCACCATCGCGGCGAGTAGGAGAGACATGAATCAGTTAATCGATTAATCATTTTTTGTCGCAGTAAATGCTTTATTCCGAAAGCTATACGGGGGCATTAAAATTACACAAAGGGATTGATTGATATGTGGCGTTTAACGGAAATTTAGACCACCTGGGGTTCTTTAACGTGCACCCAAATCTGAGTACACGGGCCTACAACATTTCCGCCTCCATTTCAGAAATACCCTAAATGATGTTTCCTGCCACGACAGCAATCATGACCAGGTGGTCATGATTGCTGGGTGGTCACGCATACCGGTGAAGAGTTGTGTTCAACACCCCATGGAAATAAATTAAAAAAAACACCTTCTCACAACGTCCTCACACATTTATTGCAACGTGACGACAAACTGATGGCGAAAATGCAGGGGGGTACACCTCCCAAATGTATATCTTCGCATAGAGGAAATAAAGCATCACTTTTTCTCGGGGGTATACTCAAATTACAGGTTGCTTCCAAAGCGTTTACAATCAGGGAAAAAACGAATAATGCTTGCTCTATCGAAGTGTTTGCGCATGAAGAAAATGAAGGATGATGATTCGCTTTAAGCACCATGCCTTTTCGCAAACGTGCCGTTGTAGCTTCTGAAATGTACGTTAAAAGTGAACGTAAAGAAAATTTGCGATGGCTCATAAAGGAAAGGAGTTATAAGATTTGTTAGTCGACCATACGGAGGAGTCAAGGGCGTTCGCCTGTGAACACATGGCGGGGACGCATGTAGAAGCGTCGGACGGAGTTCGACGCTTCTTAATTAAGTTTCATCGCGAGTGCGCTACACAGCTGACCAGTGAGGGAGTGCCGTTCGGTAAAGCAATAAAGAAGGCGCTGGTTTAAGAGACACTAAAGATACGGAAGACCTTTTTATTACAACTGTATAAATTATTCTTCCACAATAGCAAAAGCACTACTAACGTCACGAGAAGACACTTGGGAAGCAAGAAAAACGTGCAAAAAGGAAAGGGATGAGGCGATGCTCCCTCCACGTAGCCGCTTCAACCCGCTTTGACGTCATCGATTGTGACGGCGCCAATTACAGCCTGCGTAGTTCCTAATCAACAAAAGTTGAGCCCAGGGAGAGGAGCAGAGATTTAACCTACATAGCTTCAGCGAATTTCATTGAGATGACGTGGCAGTGGCACACGAGAAACACTTTCGAATCTGTGACGTCATACTGAAGTCGACGGGCAAAGGTTTCGGCGCGAAAATCAAAAGCGCCAATTTGGCCTTGACTTTCTCTTCGGTTAGCAAAAACATCGAGAAAACTAAGGGCAGTGGATATCTCCAGAGAATAGTTCAAGTTGGCCTAGAATAAATCGTTGTTTCCTTTTAGCGCCCCTTTGAGACACCGAGAAGCAGCCATGAATGTGTTTCGAGTGGTCGACCGTAGTTAGCGGCATTCGACAGCTACGAATGCGTGGTGTATTCGTGTATACTAAATACACCATACGTGAGCGAAAAACGCGCAGGAAGCAACGAGAGGAGAAAATGCGACGGAGACGTCGCCGTCTGAGACGAAAAGGAAACCGGCGGTGACACAGTCGCACGCGATCGAACCCAGGTTGAGTGCATGCCAGCCAAAGAGAAAAGCTCGAATGGAGATGAGAACAAAAGAAGAGAAATGCGGCGAGGAAGGCCCAAGGAAGAAAGAGAAACAAAAAAGATCAGGCTGTCTTCGCGGTAAAAGAAACGCGCCGAAATGACGAGGAAACTCGGCGGAGCAGTCTCCTGTGTCGCACAGCTTTCGGTTTCTCCCAGGCGTGTTCGGGAACACGCGCATTCTCGCCGAGCCCCTAAACCTCTCTTTCATACCGCGGTGCACCTCGCTTAATTTACTACTTATACCGCGACCACTCATATATCTGCTGATGTATTCGTAATGCAGCGTTTCTTCTTTTTTTTTCTAATATGCGTGGTCACTTATCCACACTCGCGCTGGACGCTACAGGGGTGGATTTTTATTTTATCGCGGTGTCGCTGAGTTACCCGATAGCTGTTTGTCACCCAGAGGGAAAAAAAAAGAGAGACAGACTCAAGGTTCAGCGTCAAGGTGCCAGCGATGCTCGCAAACATGTGTGAGGTGTCGTTTCGCAATGCGGTGGCAACGTGTGGCCGTGCGAACCGAGAGTCGTTTATCTTGATCGGTGCAGATCAAGCTAGGAGGGAGCCAGGCATCGGAGTGTTGTATTGCCGGGATACAGATGATGGACGCACTATTAAAGATTCTACATTTATTTATGCAACCCCCTGTGCGCTTTGCATCTGTACTGCGTGGCTGTCAACGAGCTGTTTTCCAAATTGTAACATGTAATATTATATATTATAAGTGGGATTTAGCGTCCCTACACTACCATATCATTATGAGAGACGCCGTACTGGAGGGCTTCGAAAATTTTGACCACCTGAGGTTTTTTAACATGCACTCAATTCTGAGCATTCGGGCCTACAGCATTTACGCCTCCATCGAAAACGCAGCCGCCGCAGCCGGCATTTGATCTCGCAATCTGCGGGTCAGCAGCCGAGTGCCTTAGCCAATAAACCACCGCGGCGGGGCAGTTCTCTAGGCTACACACTGTGGTTAACGGAAGCAAGGTTTGAGCGTGATCTTGTTGGTGTTGTGTTGCAGACTTGCGCCCAGCGCAAAGTTGAAGCGAGGTGCGGACGAACATCAACATATAACGCCTCAGAAAAGGCTCAATGGAGAAAATGCGATAAAAACGGTGCCTTTGTCATCGGTTGCCTGCGTCTTCTTGTCTGTCCGGGATATTTACGTTATTCAATTGAAGCACAAATCTCAAGTATTATCTGTACACTCACTGTTATTAAATATTTATTTGTATTTTAGGATAACTACTTTCTTTTCTGCTGCAAAGCCTATACGATGGTGTATTCGAGAAGACATAAATCTCGACCTTTTCACCACAACCCAGTTAAAACAGAACAAAGCTACAATACTTTAGTGGTAGGAGGAGTAGGTTATTCCTGTTATTATTATTATTATTATTATTATTATTATTATTATTATTATTATTATTATTATTATTATTATTATTATTATTATTATTATTATTGTTGTTGTTGTTGTTAGTAGTAGTAGTAGTAGTAGTAGTAGTAGTAGTAGTAGTGGTGGTAGTAGTAGTAGTAGTAGTAGTAGTAGTAGTCGTCGTCGTCGGCGTCATCGTCGTCGTCGTCGTTGTTGCAGTGGTGGTGTTAACGGTCATAGTGTTACTAGTAAGAGAGAAAAAGAGAGACGAAAAGGAAAGGCAGGGAGTTCAAACAAGCTTTGGCTCAGTGGCAGTATAGTATATTATTGTTGTAGTAGGAGAAAGAGGTGAACCAAGATCACGACACCACTGTGCTAACAGTGCTAAATATGACGCTGTGTTGTTGCTTTCCATTTGTTTCAGATCACTCTCGAGTCATTGCACACCAAACGTCCCAGCCATTTTGGCGACCATCTCAAATGTATTAGAAAAAATTGTGCTGATTTATTGCATTGAAAAGAGTGAACTGCTAGAATAATTCAGAGTGAAAAAATTTTTGGTCACGTGGCAGCCTTCTGAACCTCCTGGAATGTCGTTTCGGGGTTGCCTGCGGAAATTTTTATTTTAAAAGTACAGCTCCTTTTTTGTTAACCAAATTTGGTCTACGTGTTAAGTAGGGGGCTTAGGTAAGGTGATTGAAGCTCAGTAATATTAGTGCAGTTTTAGTGGCATATACGCCTCCAAGAATTTAGCCGAAATGTGCTTTCTATTTTTAATGCAATACTGCACTTTGCATGAATATTTGAGTAGTAAACACTAACTTCAGAGAAGGTATATTTTGAAAAAAAAAACATTTCTGACCTCTGGCACTGCTAAACTTTACCAGAAAAGAATAAAAGATTTCGCAAAATTGTCATTTTGTCCATATTGAGACACAATTTGCCCCCGTTGGTGTTCCAATTAATAATCACCTTTATACCCAAATCAAAGGCAAATAAGCAGTTTTTTATATCGTAAATCTTATCAATACATTTATTGTTTTGAAGAACAAAATATTTCTCGAACTTTCCCATTGGCCCCTATCTTGCCATTTCGTCATACAGAAGCTGCCGCCTTGAAATTCTTCATTGCAGTTGATGAGAAAGTTCAAAAATGATTTTCTTCCTTAAAACGAAAAAATGCCGTGATAATATTAGCCATGTGAAAAGAACTGCTTATTTGATTTAAGTATAAAGGTGATTTTTAATTGAACCTCTACATTGTGCAAATTGCGTCTCAATACGAACATAATGACAATTTCGTGAAATTTGTAAGTTTTTCTCGTAATGTTTAGCAGCTTAAGAGGTTAAAAATGTTTTTACTCAAAATATAACATCTTTAAATAAGTATTTATTACTCAGATATTCATTCAAAGCGCAGTATTGCAATATAAAAAGTACAGACATAACACATTTTGGCTATATTCCTGGAAGCGTATGGCCAAAAAAATTGCGCTAATATTACTGAGCTTCGAACACCTTACACGAGCACCCCTACTTAACATGTAGACCAAATTTGGTATAGAGAGAAGGATCTGTACTTTTAAAATAACTTTTTCGACAAACAACACCCAAACAACATTCCGGAAAGTTCAGAAGACAGCCACGTGACCAAAAATGTTTCTCTAGGAAATATTTTACCGTTTCACTGTTTTCAATGCATTAATTTAGCGCGATTTTTTTTCAAATACATTGGAGATGGTTGCCAAAATGGCTGAGGCGTTTGGCATGGATGACCCTATTATGACACGCTGTCAGATCTTTGTGACTTAGAAGTGTGTCAGCTTGGGCTAGTCGGTATGACATAACGATAGTTATAGCGCGAGAACAGAACGACGACAAAGAGACGAGTGTCCTTCGTGTCCTTCTCGTCTTTTTGTCGTCGTTCTGTTCTCGCGCTATAACTATCGTCATCTGCGTGGCATTGTGCTTTCGACAATGTAAAGAAGGCATAGTCTGGTCGGGTAACTACGTTCTTCTGATAGAGTCTTGTTTATCTGTGAAGGAACGTTGGTGGAATGGCCATTATAAGCGCTTTCGTTGCTTGAGGAAAGAGCACGAGTAACCTTACACAGCACAAAGCGTGCTGATATAGGCAGTGAACATAGCCCTGAGGGCAATACATCAGGTTCAAGAGCACAACTTCAATCATGTGCTGACGTCATGAAGCCTATAAACCACACTTCAACTCCACTACATAATAATAATAATAATAATAATAATAATAATAATAATAATAATAATAATAATACCAATAATAATAATAATAATAATAATAATAATAATAATAATAATAATAATAATAATAATAATAATAATAATAATAATAATAATAATAATACCTAGGGTTTTGTGTGGAAAAACCACTACATGAATAGTGTGGCTCGCCGTAGTGAAGGACTCCGGAAATCAGTGCACCGACATTTAGAATATCGCCTCCACCCAAATCCGTGGCCGGGATCAATCTTGCGACTTTTGGGTTAGTAGTCGAGCACTAACCACTAAACCACTGCGTAGGACCTCCTTCATAAACACGCAATGCCTCTCGGTTGATAATCATTTACAACATCACATGATTATATAAGAGTAGTTCAAGATATTACTAGATATAAATACCATGAACCACGCGAGTATTTTCGAGATGATAACGGAAATTCTTTCTTGTAACGGTCGAACCTCTAATTAATAATTTGCATATGTCGACAAAAAAATTCAGGAAGTTTCATACGTTCACTTATTTGCTTTGATTCAGCAAGAAGCTTGAGAGCGCTGCTTGATTAAAAAAAAAAGAGCAGCGCAGGGATACGTTGCAGAGTACACGTGATACCATGATTCAGAGCTCTAAGTGATGACCTTGGCGGGGTTCGCAGAGCGTAATGCAGAAGAAGCATGGGACATGCATGAAAGGACACCGGCACGGCTGACATTACACCCTAATACATGCGGTGGCTCGTGACTTAATTCAGGCGCACACTTGAATGCAGTCGAGAGGGAGAGACATCATGCAAAGATTTCAGATATGCAAACGACTTCCTCTTCGAGACAAAAGCCGAGATAGCAACGAAGACAGGCACAAATAATTTGCCGAACGCTTCTTTTTTGACTGTTCGTATTGCTCATTTTGCATCTAAATAATTGCCTCGCGACCGCCTATCAACAGCCGTTCTGCTCTGTGATTTGCAAGTCACAATTGGAAGTACTGCCTAACTGCGGGTCACGAAACATTCTGCTCAAGGATTAGGCGCGCTAATTAGTCCTTCCAATGCGCCCCTACAGAATTAGCTCTGCTATTTGGGTGCTATTTCTGTGCGTCTACTATTTTAGATGCGGAAGCATCTTATACTCGCGCCTTGTAGTGCGCCGTCCGCGCCGTCCGCGCCGTCCGCACCGCCTTAGTTGAGCTAATTCATTACGTCTGATACAATAATCTCTCGTTCTCTGCTACTGCAATATTCACGCGTTCATCAAGTATAAGGTTATTTGTTGCACTTCAAAAGCATACATGTGTCCGAGTTAAAACGGTCAAAGTTTCACATTAAATGCACCAGGAAGGTAAAGTATTGGTACGGAAACCAGTAACACAAACATGAGCTTGTACGGTAAAGTTAGCTATTTAAAACCTACGCGAGCGTCGGTGCACACTGAACCATGCCTGTGTATTCAGGCATATGCTCTCCCATAGTTGAGTACGAAGTGCTCAAAATCGTTCAACATGTTTCTCTAACCACATCTTACTGCTCTTTTTCACGGGACAGCTTTAAGCTGTCCCATAGTAGAGTACCTAGTGCTCTAAATCGTTACCCCCTTTTTCTACCCCCCCCCTGTGTCTAACTCTGTTACCAGCCACTAAACTGTTTTAGCGGGACGGCTCAGTGCTCTCCCATAGTTGAGTACGAAGTACTCAAAATCGTTCAACATATTAGATGCGGAAGCATCTTATACTCGCGCCTTGCAGTGCGCCGTCCGCGCCGTCCGCACCGCTTCTCGAACATTCGACAGCTGACGCGCGCGCATGCGCCGTCGCGCCGTCGCCCACCATCTGTGCCGCGCGCGCTTCTCCTTCGAGAACATTCGACAGCTGACAGCGCATGCGCCGTCACGCCGTCGCCATCTGTGCCGCGCGCGCGCTTCTCCTTCGAGAACATTCGACAGCTGACAGCGCATGCACCGTCGCGCTGTATATATACTCAAGGTCGGCGCTCGCTCGCTCAGTTGCCGCTCGTCCGTTGGTTCGTCGCAATAAATAAAACACCGCCCTTTCGCATACGTGCCGTACGTGTTCACTCATTTAACACCCCATTTCACAACCACGTTAACCAATTTAGCCATCGACCCAAGTAAGTCGCAATTTAACACCCGTTAACCAATTACATGCTTCCGCATCCTCCTCAGTGTTCCCCCGAGGGAAGCTGCGGGCAATTTTTTTATTCTTTGTTCGCTTGAGCGCTAAAGAGAGGAGCAAACTTCATTTAAGTAAAGGCGGTATTTTCGGATGTGTGTGTAATCTCAATTTTGCTTACGAGTGCAGTTACCATAATCAAGCAGAGATATATATGCACAACTCGTAGAAAACGTTTATTTTTTTCTGGCGTTTTTTTTTGCTTGATTACGCATTCGGATGAAGTGAAATAAATAAATTAGATGAATCACTCAATGTGTGTGTGTGTGTGTGTGTGTGTGTGTGTGTGTGTGTGTGTGTGTGTGTGTGTGTGTGTGTGTGTGTGTGTGTGTGTGTGTGTGTGTGTGCGCGTGTGTGTGCATGTGTGTGTGTGTGTGTGTACACACATACGGCAGTTATGAAACTTCCCGGAAAACATGCTTTTGCGTACCCGTGCGTCCGATTTATTATTCAGTACGTGACAAGTCGAGGTGTGATTCTCTTTAGTATTACGAAACTGGCGACTTCCGCAGATGCACAAAGGCCTAATCTTGCTCGCAGAACTAGACCGGCTACGCAGGATGTTGCTCGTTTCTTGTCAGCTAAAAAGTTTCTAACCTGACTGCCCAGTCGGAGAGATGAGCTTTTCAACTTCCTGTGCTAGACAATCACGCATGAGGAGTCGTTCTGTAGTTCCCGTCACGCCACATGGGCACGTTGCAACTTGCACACACCGCCGTTCTGCATTTCCGATGGAGGTGAAAACGTTGTAGGCCCGTGTACTCAGAATTGGGTGCACGTTAAAGAACCCCCGGTGGTCGAAATTTCCGGAGCCCTCCACTACGGCGTCTCTCATAATCATATGGTGGTTTTGGGACGTTAAACCCCACAAATCTAATCTAATCTAATCAACCGCCGTTCCAATTAGGAACCACTACAGGTATCCGCGAAGCGTATTCCTATACAGTTGAAAACGGCATAGTAACGTTTCTTCTGACGACTTCTTACGAGTGAAACTACAGGTAATGGTTGTCATTTTACATCTAGATGTCGGGAATTATATATTAGACGGCGGCTTGTGAGTATTGGGGATAAGATAATTGTTTAGAGGAAGGATATGGACAAGGCCACTCAGTTACAGCGCAGAATCTGTTTTCAAAAACAATTTCCGAGTGTTCTCACTTTATTCGTGTCCTTCGCAAGAAGTTTTTTTTTGGGGGGGGGGGGAGGGGGGATCATCTTCATCGTTATTAGTATTTCATTGTTACGGTATACAGCCACAGAAATATACAATGTGGTATTTTCCAATGGCTCTTATAGCTGATAGACGGATTTCTGAGCCCAACTGTTCATGTGAAAAGGAATGGATCACAATTGACGCTGCCTTCGAATTACATAACACTGACGTCATTTAGTGACTATACTGATGCACATAAAGAAACATGCTATGCATGGCAAAGTGCACACATCACATATGTTTCAAAGACCACACACATGCCCACATAGCCATGCACACGAGGGAAGGGGGCACCCCTCTTGACCTAAGAGGGGGCGGGGCACAAAATCTGGCCCGTAAGTTGACTTAATAGCGAGGGGGCACTGTGATGAAACCCCTCTCATGGGAGGACCCGGCGCACCCTTGTACACATTTGCACCAGTGTTTAGAGGAAGCTTACATAGTCTTGACAATTGTTATCACCTTTCGATGGGCTCAGCAGAGGTGTTGTGCGTTTGGCTACGTCACAGTTGGTGGTGATTGAGGACTGCCCACAGGTATACGATAAGAACAGGCTAGATTCTGTCATCCGTTCTAGCTGACCCACAGTCCCTGACAAAAGAGTGCTGTCCCCTACATACGATATAAAACCTGGTCTATATATGTAGTGGCATAACTGTTGTTGCACTTCTCGTAAATAGGTTGACATAAGCCGAATGATTAGGGTGCTATAGTGTAGTAGCGTTACAGTTTACAGCATCTGTGTGCTTGTCAGCTCGGTCTGGGCACACGGTGCGCAGAGATTCATAGCGATTTCCTTCACGACACAGGTCGACAAATAGGAGTTGTTTCTAACTAGTGTGGTGCTCGGCTTCTGACTCGCAAGTTGCGGGTCATAATTCCGGTGGTGGCGGCTGCATTTTCGATGGAGTCAAGAATACTTGAGACCCTTGTAAGCTGATTTAGGTGCGCTTTAAGGAAGCTCGAGTGATCAAAATTTCCTGAGCCCTCCCCTGCAGCGTCCCTCATAGTCGTATGGTAGCCCCAACAATTATTACTGTTGCTCTTAAGATCTAGAATGGAAAGAGCCACTTGTTGCCGCAGGAAGGAACTGCGAAAGACAAAATGTTGTAGCCAATCTTTGCCAAATGGCGTTCACCATGGATACAAAAGAATGGCGGGTCGCTACGATTCTCGTAAAGTTGCTTCGGGTCTCACTCTCTGTCAGATCGTATTAGACTTATCTGCTAGCAAGATAGCTCTCGCGAGCACCCTGTCTTCCCACGCTTCAACGGGGTGTAAGCAGAGAAAAACATCGATGATATGCTCTTGGACTTGTTTGACGACTGAGTGAGTCTACGGCACAGACAGCGCTATGCATTCGTGACATAGTACTTTATTTTCAGTTTGCAAATTTTCTGCGGGACAATTCGATACATAGACGAAGATAACAATCGCGCTTTGTGCAATGTGCACGCAATTTACTGCATCATAGGAACCGTGCTTTTGTATAGCCTCTCTCAGAGAAAGCAAACGGACGAGGAAGCGCCGACTTCGGTCGTTCGCCATAAAGGTTCGTCAAGTAAACGATCGCACATGCACTCGCATGGAAAAAAAATTGACATAGAGGCAATCAAGTGACGCGCGACGTTTTCTCAAACTTTCCTTCGCCCTTCGCTCGACTTGTGACGCTTTCGTACCGCCTCGAGCGCACGCGTGCATAGAGGAAACCTACTCAACCGAGGCTATTTCTTTCCTTTTTTTTTCTCCCGGCTCATCTTTGACCAGAACCTATACACCGTACATGACTCAACGGCCACGATATGCGCAAACACAGGCACGCGCAAACGAACACTGAGTGCGGTCTATAGTGAGTGTGTGACTCACGCTAAGCCTCGCGACGAGGAAAAAAATACTCTTTCGACGCTGCTGATGCCTCCGGCGGCACACCAATCCGCGCTGCAGCGAAGCGATTAACGCCCTGCGGCCAGCGTGTCCTTTTTTTTTCTTATTTCATTTCTGTCTTTGCCGTGCAAGTTTTTTTTTTTTTTGGCAATTCGCGTATACACAGAGGAGAATGACGAGCTGACCGCGCCGTTCCTGATCTCGTTCGCGGAGAGTGGAAATACCCGCCGTTACGCGACGCGAATGAACCGGCGGTTATCGTAATCGACTCGATAGCTTTCCGAGGATTTTATTCCGAAACGCGCCGAAGCAGATCATGTCGATCGTGGTAGCGATGCCTGGGGACACGAGAGAGAGAGAGAAATGTGAGAGTGCAGGAGGAGGAGGAGGACATGTAACGACTTCAAGGTGGTGAGTGCAATTAATGCAGCCGCTGAATGAGATGAGTGCACTCTGAGAACTAATTACCATCGACATGGCAACTGTCAGCAGAAGACTGTGATTCTTTGCTGCTTCTCTGCACGCAGAGCGGGCTTGGGCTATCCCCCTTTTTTTCGCCCATCCAGGTGTGTCTGAGTGACGAAGGATCAATACGTAGACTGTCTCTTCTAATTTATGCCACCCAACGTTATCTAACGAGTATAGCACCAGTGGCGTAGGCGAATGGGCGTTGTTCCTTTCATTCGCTGTCGGCGGGCCGTCATTGACGCCGGTGAGCGAATCTGGCAACTTTGGATCGATGAAATCACGTAGCAACTGATCCGCTTGGTCTGTGTGCATCTATCTTCATCAGTGGCAGATAAATGCCCTGGGCTGCAGAAGGAATAAGGTGAAACCCATACGTACACAAGATGTGGTATGGACGGATACCTGCAGTTTTTTAATGAAATCATCTCGTGGAAACAGTCCTGGCTAGTTTGATTGCTGATTTATACGCTTATTTAGCCTGGGTTCCTTGCGCTTGGGAACATAAAGTTATGTTGTACCGTCTTGGCCGAAGCGCAACCTTGGTGACGTATACGCTGTGCTCGTAGCGACAGCACCAACACCTCCCGCTAATATAGATGTTTTTACTGCGCTATAGATTATCATTCTTGTAAAAACCGGTAGCTTATAGCCACATTTCCTGCACCATAACTGACTTCATATCGTTGATGCATATCTGAGTATTTGGGGAAGTTCTTGAAGAAACCAGCAGTATAGCAAGTGAGTTGGTGCAATAACCCAGTGTTTCATCAGTGAATGCGGTTGTCGGTATAGCTTTTGTCCCTTCACATCTGCACACCACGAACGTTCAGCTTAGTCTCCTCGTACGAATGCGTTGAGGATCGCACAGATTCGGCACAGAAATGTAACCGCACAGAATTCAAACAAGGCTTGGACGGTGCAGCTAACTGCACGCTAAGTCAAAAGTTGATGTTGCCTCTCCAACTGATTAATTGTTTGTTTGATTGATTGATTGATTGATTGCAATGAAGATGTACACGTGTAGAAGCACATCGTCATCGCCATCGGATCGATCGATTGATTGATTCAATCATTCATTAAGTGAAGGTGAATTCAGTTTCATCGAGTCAATTGCGAAACTTTCCAGCCACTCGTAGTTATTGATTTTTGTTTCCAAACCTTCGATCTTCTTTTCCTGATCTTCATTATGTGTCAAGGCAGGGAAGGTTTATTCTTGCCCAACTTTAATTAGAAAAAGACACATCATATCTATATTGTCCTGGAAGCTGCAAATCAACAATGGTGCGCATCAAGAAAAGTAGGTGCTATCAGTCAATCGCAGAACCAGCAGGTATTCGTGAACAACTCCCGCTAGCAGCCGTATCAATTACTACCGATTCCATGACACACTATTGACCTCGTAATGTTGAAGGAATGCAGACTGTAGTATAGTCAAACTGCTCTCTGTATCGATGAAATGTGGGGTATAACGTCCCAAAACCACCATATGATTATGAAAGACGCCGTAGTGGAGGGCTCCAGAAATTTCGACCACCTCGGGTTCTTTAACGTGCACCCAAATTTGAGCCCACGGGCCTACAACATTTCCGCCTCCATCGTAAATGTAGCCGCCGCAAGCGGGATCCGATCCCGCGACCTGCGGGTCAGCAGCTGAGTACTTTAGCCACTAGACCACCGTGGCTGGGCATACGCTCACTAGTACACTGATTTGAGTAACAAATATTTTTTCTGCGTTCTTACGTTAGGAACGTTTACCAAAAAAATCAGTTACGTTTGTCTGTCACTGAGGTGGGCCAGCAAATGCACTGTTTGGTTGCTGAGGCGAGAAACGCGCTTTTGATCCCGGCCACGGCAGTTGCATTTCGACAAATGTGAAGTGCTATAGAAGCCTGTGCACTGCGCTATATGAGTATATTTCAAAAATCACTAGGTGGTGCAAATCATTCTAGACTTCCACTACGGCCTATTTCCCAACCTGAGTCACTTCAGGCCTTCCAATTCTATGATACAGCTGAATGTATTTTTTTTATTCGTCTAATGCTGTATTTCACGACAAAAGTTAAAACATTGCAACTCCTGATGAAGATGGATTTACGCTTGGCAGAGCAGTTAAAGCGTGTCACATTAATTGCTGTCGGATATTGAATGGAATATTTCCGATTTTTATGCAGAAATGAATCCATTTCAAGATTAGTTCGGCGCACTGGAGCGATAAGCTTGCTGCGTAAGCGTCCTTTGCGCATACGAAGTGTTGCGCTAGCACTAAGTGGAAATGTACCCAGATTCTATGTGGTGTAGATGTTCGCTTATAGTGAGCGGGCTTGTCTGTTTGGTGATTGTTGTTTGTCACCGCACCCCGTCTCTTTTCCATTTTCATTTGATTCGCTTTTACTTTTCACGTATTCAAGTCTCGTAGCATTCACAATGGTTGCGGTGAGTATAGACGGAGCTGTAAACACTGCTTTCAGTTAATAAGACTCGAAAACATAATCGTTGCTACGAGGGACCCAAGTTAATCCACCGTGATTGCTGTCACTGTTTCATGTCTTTTTTTGTTTTTCTAACTCAAGGCCGTCGTTGTGGTTTTTGCGCATACACTCGCCGCAGAAATAAGCGCGATTCAGCCTTCACTTGGAAGAAGGCAATCAGACTCCTGCGGAGAGCGCCTCCACTCGCGCAATCGCGAAGAGGCGGCTGTATTTATTTCCAGGAAAGTTGCACGCGAAACCAGCAAACGCGCGTAATATATTTACCCTCATGTGACTGAGTAAGATTGTCACGTTCGTAAAGAAAGCCTGCCTCGGCCACGCGTGCAGTTGTACATTTGCATCCCTTCTTATTTTTTACACTATGCATGCTGCTTACAGGCCCGAAAATAACGATAAGCCCGTGCTTACGGTGTTGCGCTACGGAAAACAATCGAAACCGTGGGTTAAATTAGGGTTACGGCGACCACATTTCAATGAAAGCGGAATGTAGATACAAATGTAGATAGCGTTGAAGGTTGTACGAGTTGGTTTGTTGTACTGGTATGGCGCATTATTGAACTGGTTTAGCGCACTTAGAGGCACTGACCCAATAAGAGGGTAAAAGAGCATTATTGCAACGTGCACAAATCAATCTAGGGGCACATTGAAATTCGCTGCCGTGATTGGGGATATTCCCTTTTGTTTGATGAATGTCAAGTGGTAGAAGACCAGCCGTCACAAATCACTTGATAAATAATAAAAGCGCATTGTATAGGTACAGCTGGTATCACATGCATCAGCACCCCTTCGTTGGTTTTATCTGGACATGAAATTATCTTTTTTAATCAGGCGAACCATCGATGAAATTTTGGTCTGTGACGTTGCGATAGTGCTGTCTAATATTGACGTTACGTTCCAGTGTTTGTATGATGGCACACTTTTACATGTTTATTAAAGCAATTTGTCAGTAAATCTCAGTTGGAAGTTTAAGCTCTGTCCACTTGTGTGGGTCTATCATCAGGGAAAAATTTATGTCGTAGCACACATTTCGCCACTGTACTTGCAGTGAGTGTTCTAGAATAGTTCGAGAAAGACAATTTACCAGCGCAAGACGGTTTTTTTTTTCCTTGCAGCACGGCCAAGGTGTTCACAGAGTGGCGAAGTCATACTAGCAATCAATAAGCTATACTGATTCGTACGTGGTCCGATTACATTATATGTCGAGTTCCGATCGTGAAGGTGAATCATGTGTTCTTTTTCTTATTTTTTATAGCCGCCGTAATGACCAAAACGACTAACGAGAAACACATAAAGCGTTGCCTCTTTCGGTGAGTTGCAGTAATTTTAGCAGTTTATTTATTCATCGGCTATCACGCCCCATAACGAAAATTATGAAAGATTCCGTTTGGTTTCGGGTCGTCGACATTCTAGAATCGTCTGTCAGCAAGGCTTCAGATAAATGGTGTCAACCAGCCGTCCTTTAATGCATTGTACGTGCAGCTAATTCCAAGCGCACAAGTGAACGAATGGTTTTTCGTTTAGTGCCTTTCCATTTGCGACCAACGCGGGAGGGATCCAATAATTTGACTTTTTCTTTGGCAGCAGAAGGGGATAGTCTCTGAACAATCACATTAGGTTGTGGACAATCAAGCTCAGTTCATAATGTTTGTTTTCATCCCGTGGTACCACTGATTCTATCTATGTTTATAGCAATGATGTTATCGTATGAACGCTTCTTTTAATATAAAATAACTTTGACGCAATTTACTTGCTCTTCCTTTTCTTTTTCTTTCTCTCTCGCTCTCTATCTGTGGTTGTGGCAGGAGATGGACTCTTTTGGCATGCTGGTCGCGTCGAAGTCAACAACCGGCCAACACTCGCCGATTGCGCGATTGCATGAGTCCATTCTTCAAAAAACGCTTCGTTGGTTTCGTCCTCACGATGAAAGCCTTCCAAATGCACGTCTCGTCCTTGGCAGGCTCAATATGAAAAAAATCAAAAGTGAAGACGAAAGAACTAGCCACTCAGACCCAGTTCTGGCGTTGCATGTGGCATCGCCAGCGCCGTGAAGCAGGTGGGCGTGTAGATGACCAGAATCTTTATTTTCTCGCTCACAGCCTTGACCTTCACGACGGCCACGGAAGGAATGAACCAGTCCGGAATTATCCTTGATTCGGAGCTTTTCGGCATATTTTCTTCACTTCCTTGTACGTCGCCGATACAAAAACAAGCGGGCAACAATGGGTTTTGCGAGTCCAGTTTGTAGAATAAAAAGCGGTTAGTGGCGCGCGTCGACGCCTTCTCTTCCCTGGGAAAGTCCCCGCATCGGAGTTGAAAGTGCTATCTATAGCTGTTTAAAAGAACAAAAAAAGAGCAGCTCATCCACGGGGTGAATGATGGAGAGTGGGGCGAAGCATCTGTCCGTCCATTCGTTCTTGCTTCCATCCGTCCATGGGTCTGCCTGTGTGACCATTCATGCGTCCATCCACCCGTCCGTGCGTGCGCCTGTTCGTGCGTCCGCAAGTCCACCCGTGCGTCCGTCCCTGCGTTCGTCCATGCATCCGCCCCTGCGTCCGTTCATGCGTCCATCCGTCCGTGCAGCTATCCGTGCGTCCGTCCATGCATCTGTCTGTGTGCCGTTTGTCCATCTAGTCAACACTCCAAGTTCCACCATCTCGCATCTTTTCATCATATATTCCCCATACAGAAGCACCGCCATCCAGCAGACATTCCAAGGACTAAACGAGAGGTGGCACACGCACACTTCCTATCGGCTTGCGCTTCGTGTTTACTTCCCACCTTTAACCACCTCGAGTTCATGGTATATACTAGTTCACTGTATTCATGACACTACGGCCCAACGCTCGCCGAACCTTTCTGAATCCAAGGAGGTTATGCCCAGCGAGTATAACGTACCAACCCTTTCTTGTCAGATAGTGCTCAATGTACATGCCAATGGCTGCTAATGGCACACGCAAGCTTTCTTACGGCTTGCACTTCGGGTCTACTTCCCACCTTTAACCACCTCGTGTTCATGATATATACTAGTTCACTGTATTCATAACGCTGCGGCCCAACGCTCGCTAAACCTTTCTAAAACCAAGGAGGTTACGCCCAGCGAGTATAACGTAGCAACCCTTTCTTGCCAGATAGTGCTCAATGTACGTGCCAATGGCTGCTAATGTGGAATGAGTGACAGGAGAATTCGGCTTTAGTTAACGCGCACGCTGCGATTTTTTTTATTGTTCAACAACGCGCAGGAGAAATCTCCCACCGGCACCACCTTGCAGGTCAAAGCGTAAAAGATGTTACGCACTACTACGAGGGATGAACGGGTGCCGCTTTAAAGCGCGTCGCCCCTAAAATTAAGCAACCCACCGCTGTGGCTAAGTGGTTCGCGACTGCTGGCGCGAAACTTGCGGGGTTGGATGCCAGACGTGGAGGCCACATTTCAATGAAAGCGACATGCTAGAGGTCCATGTACTTGGGTGCATGTTTAGGAACCAGAGGCAATCAAAACTTCCAGTGCCCTTCACTATGACATCCCTCATAATGATATTGTGCTTCTGGGACGGTAAACGTTAATATTTATAATAAAGTTAAGTAGATAACGTGAATAGTTAACTCAAGGTGCCGACGTAAGAGAGTTATTCGGAGATATGTCACAGATGGTCTCCTACCTGGTCTGACTGACTTCGTGAATAGCAGCACTGATTTCGTGGCCCTTCACGGTTGTAGTACGCATTTCCTTCTTGTCATTGTAGAGTATCCAAGCGGACGTAGTCCTACTTGACCTCGTTAGGTTGCATTTGTAGTTTTTTTTCGCTTTATTCGTAAATGTGACAATATCAGCGCGAAATGCACCATATTTTATTATAATTTCAATCGATATGGATCAGGCAGGAATTCGTCGAAGGCTGCGTACTAATTGAACTGCGAGAGAACAGCACAAAAGCGTGAAAAAAAACTCAAACATTTGGGCCAGAACACTTCTGACAAACATCAATCTACAAAAGTTCCACTGACGCTTTGTTTGTAGAAGCACGGCTCTCATTCTCAGAACGAAAACGGGCTGCTTGGGGGCTCACCGAACTATCCCTTCTTTAAGAGAACTTGCCGCAACGAATACGAATGGACATCGCGGATAAACTGCGGCAGGGTTCCTGGGAACTTAATTATCCGCCACGTAATACGTCTAATGTTCAGCCTCACTGCAGATAATAATTAAGTCAGATCGGTCATGTTCCGTTGGCACATTTAGAGTTGGTGTCTTCGCATCTGATGTTACCGGTGGAGTCGATTGATTGGAGGGGCCTTTTTTGCTGATGATCTGCCGATGAATGTATACACCCACTGTTTGAGTTCACGTCTGTGCGTGTTTATTGAAATGATGAAAAATTGTGTATTTGTATCATCCATGTAATACCACACCTTTCATCTAATATATGAAGTAGACTGCCACGCCATCATCGAATAAGACTTCTTAACTTATCAAAGATTCGAAGGTTTATCCTGAAAAGCTGAACCGTGAGGAAATGTAGTGCCTTGGCTAGAGAGAGAGAGAGAGAGCCTGTGCAAGAAGAGAAGATAGACATGCGAGCTAACAAAGCACGGGTTTGAGTATACCCTGTATACCCTGGTCAATTGCATCCCTGCGTCAGCGGTGTCACGTTAGTGTTATCACAACATCACATGCCGGTCCTTTCCTTACTCACGTACGGAGACGTTCCCGTCATATCGTCATCGCAGTGAAGCCAGTTAATCGTAACTTGTCTGTCGTCGAAGCAATCATCGTGGAGTACCAGTATACGTTAAGCAGATGCGTCCATGACGTGACTTGCAAGCTATCTGTACACAATGACAGAGTAAAACAAAAACATAAATGACTGTGCCATGGAGCCCAAATCTGGGAATAAGTGTTATTCAATTTATGCGCGCCGACACCATAAGATAATGACCCAGAATGGGCAATGAGCCGCTTAGACTTAATTTTTTTTTCTTTCTGCGATCTTAACGTCATTTCTGGCAACGTAAAATCATGAAATGTACTGATAAAGACTGGCTTCCACGATATAAACCAATCAGTCATGATTGCAGCGAACACAAAGGTGAAAGTGATAGTGCGATGACCTCGACGGAACGTAAAAGAAAGCTGCGCAGTTTTCATAAACCAAAATATCTGCGAATCAAAACGTCCCGCGTCGCCATCTTGGGCGCGAAAGCTGCGAGCAGGACAGAGCACGTGTTCAATGTTTGATTGACTTGCCTGGAGGGAAGACAACACGTATATGACAAAAAAAAATTCCAGTCGCTGCAGGAGAAGCATGCTGTCGTTTTTTGTTTGTTTGTTTTTTCGCACCCGGCAGGGTCGTCGTTGGTGGGCAGGGGCGTGGGCACCGCAAGACGCTCCCTCATGGATGATGGATCGAGGTTGCACAATGGCGACCTGTTTTGTATATAAACAGACATCGTCTGACATCACGGACGCGCGAATATACGAACGCTTCTTTCTTGTTCATTTCCTTCACACGTTCACATGCTATATGCTTCGTTCAACATGTGCGGCAGAACACACGAAGCTTTTCTTACGGAACACCGACGGCCGAAACTAAACGACTCATTCGTTGTAAATGTGTAAATGTGAAGCATTTATTAGCAAACTTCGGTGACTTCGAGTCTGTCTGTCTGTCTGTCTGTCTGTCTGTCTGTCTGTCTGTCTGTCTGTCTGTCTGTCTGTCTGTCTGTCTGTCTGTCTGTCTGTCTGTCTGTCTATCTATCTATCTATCTATCTATCTATCTATCTATCTATCTATCTATCTATCTATCTATCTATCTATCTATCTATCTATCTATCTATCTATCTATCTATCTATCTATCTATCTATCTATCTATCTATCTATCTATCTATCTATCTATCTATCTATCTATCTATCTATCTATCTATCTATCTATCTATCTAGCCGCCTACGACATTTAGCTTTCCTGGCCGTTTCGATAATGTCATCAATACCAAACTTGGTATGGTATAAGATGACTGTATGAAGAACAATATTCGACTAGCCACAACATTAAAATCATGAAGTGTATGGCATGAATGTCAAGATTATCATTTCATAGTCCTGAAGCCTTCTTGCAGTGGTTTCGTTTACATGGCAAGTTGCAAACCTCGCATGCCATGACATGAATGCATGGCGAACACAAGCGACAGACCCTAACACGAAAATCATGACATGCATGTCATGTAACAACATGACTACATGTTAAGCTCATGATGCGCTCGTGGCCGTTTCGCTAGCTTCACATATCTCAAATTTGGTATTACGGGGCGTGAATGGTTGACGAAAGTAGGATACTGGTGCAAAGATGATAAACATGAGATGCGTGTCATGTGACAACATGAATACATACTACGCTTATGATGCGCTGGCGGCCGTTTCGCTAGCTTCACTTATACAAAATTTGGTATTATGTGACGTGAACAGATGATGAAGGTAGGTGGCAGTACGAACATGGTAAACATGAGATGCGTGTCATGTAACAACTTGACTACATGTTATGCTCATGATGCGTTTGCGGCCGTTTCACTAGCTTCACATGTACCAAACTCGGTTTTACGCGACGCGAACGGACGACATAGGTAAATGACACATCCAAACATGATAATCACGACATGAGCTGACGCCCAGATAAGAAAATGAGGTGAGACAGGCGGGGTGTGATGCTATACTGCTCACAATCGGCCACCCTCTACACATGGCATGGACGTGCCCACTGTACGCTGACGCGTCTCACACAAAAGATACATGGGAGTCCCTTCTGCATATCACTGACTCGACACAGCAACGCCGGGTAATCTAACGCACATTGGAGGCCGCGGTGGGATCCCCGCTGACCTCCTCTAAGCAGCGTAACTGACCTCTCGGCCGGTCCCCTCTTTTGGGAGTAATAAAGTTTTGATCATCATTATCACCATCATCACGACATGTGGTCATGTAACATGACTACATGCTACACTCATGATGCGCTCGCGGCCGTTTGACTAGCTTGACATAAGCCAAATTTGGTATTACATGACGTTAAGGGATGATGAAAGTATGTGACTAATGCAAACATGATAATCATGAGATGCGTTTTATGGGAAGACATGACTACATGCCACAGTCAAGGTGCCAAAACATTTAGACGTGTCGCGGTGAGGGTGCTCACCGGCGTTCATTTTGTCGCGTCACGCAGGCGTTCGCACGGGGGTAACGTTTTCTTTGAAATGGCGACGTTCGTTAACGTTTTGTTCCAGCTCCACCTCACCTTGCTCCTACACCCCGCTTTTACCTACCGCACTGCCGCGGTCCCTGAGAAAGACTACACTTTGTTTTTGCGGCTTTGGCACGACCAAGGGACAGTGCATCATGGTCGGGAAAGGTACTGAAAGCATTTTAAACATTTCTGAATGCTGCACTATTCAATAACCACCTGTGGTCTCTCTTCTCTTCCAAAACTTTCCCCCTCCTCCAGTGTAGGGTACCCTACCGTGCTCAGCCTTGGTTAGCTACCCCCTCTATTTTATTTTATTTCTACTTTTTTTCTCTCTCACGCTTTCTCCTCACCCGGCGTAATGGCCACCAAAGACTTCTCATACATATGCGATTTGCACTTAGTAAGCCGCCTTCATGCTTATTTGCATGAAGACGGCTATTGCATGAAGGCGGCCATTGTCCGTGGTTAGAGTTACTGTGTAGCATATACAGTAACTCTATCCGTGGTAATCTCGCATTGAGCATTGAGATATTTTTGTGAAATTTTAAAATTACAAGGGTCAGGCGCCTTTTCACACTTTTATGCCTTTTCACTGGTCCCTTAGGCACGTCACCCCCCTTTTTTTTCATTTTTGCTCTTAACCTGAAATATGCTTCAACTTCTACTATCTCTCTAGAAAATAAAAAGAAATAGTTGTGGGAGTTTAACGTCTCGAAACCACGATATGGTCGTGAGGGACGCCGTATAGTTGTGGGTTCCGGAAGCTTCGACCACTTGGGGTTCTTTAACGCGCCCTTATAAATATGAGTACACGGGCCTCATGCATTCTCGCCTTTATAGAAAATGCAGTGACCGTGGCCGAGATTCGGTTCCACGACCTTCGCCTCAGCAGTCGAGCCCCATAAGTACTAGAGCACCGTGTCATGAAGCCAGCTGGAAGACAACAGAGGAGGGTAATTTGTTTGCCAGGCCTGTTAGCTGTCGCCTACTATATACACGTGTGGTTGTGTAATGGCAAAACGGTTGGGGAGCAAGTGAATGAAGGTTATATCTGTTCGTGCATTGTACTTTTATTTCAGCCCTGAAACCGACAACGGTGGCAAAATGGGCTCGTTCGTCAATCATAGTCCAGATGACATCAGCCCAGAAGCTTATATTTTAAAATGCCAGTAACGCTTCTAGAGCAATAGGGGCGTCTGCAGGTATGGGCACAACGTTTCGCACATGAGTCTAGAAACATGTTGGCCGGTTGACAACAGCGATTGCGCAGAAAAGCAAAATTTTGTTGAGAAGTTAGCGTAACGCTGTTGTTGTTGTTGTTGTTTCCCTGTGCAAATGGCTCGTACCCAAAGAAGGGGATTGGCCGATTATAAGGTGAATTTGCCCTAAACTTTCAGCATTGCGTCATTTCAACAAATTTTTTGTAACTTAATTTTGATTTGAAATACCAATATCAAGTTTTCAGAAAAAAAATAGTGAGACAGTAATTTAGCAAGAAAATCGTTTAGTCGCAGTGATGTATTCTTGAACGGCGAATAAAACATCCCCATGGCTTAAACCCAGTGTAGAGGCTCCAAATGAAAGAATATCAGGTTGTGATAGTTGCAAGCCCAGTCTTTGAAGAGGTGGTGCTAGTATGCTTTGCCTGAATAAATCGAAACGGCGACAATGTAATAAAAAATGACTGATCGTTTCCTCTTGATTACAGTAAATGCGCATAGGGTAATTCAATATGCCTGATCTATGCAAGTAAAAATTGAGGGAGGTAACGCGGCAACGAAATTTCGTGATGACAACTTCCATCATCTTTGAATTAGTCAGTTCACTGCGCCAGGGAAATAACAAGTGTTTGTACTCTGGAGAAGCCGTCAGTGCAGGGTCAGATAAATTTTGCCTTATTTTAAGTGTGCGAAATCGCGCCACCGTAATGTATACTGTATGAGGAAAAATAGGAATAATTGGTGTCGAAAGGGAAGCCTTCGCAAGAGAATCAGCTATTTCGTTTAACAACAAACCTGTGTGTCCTGGTGTCCAGATTAAATGAATACTTCGGAGATGACAGGGGATCAACGGATCAACGATTTAAAAAGTTTCACTATAGGTGAGTGACCAGATGCGGACAGAGAAGAGCACACTGATAATGAATCAGTTATGACTGCTACGACTGGAATGGAAATATTTACCTTTCTCAAAGGTAACATTATTGCCATGAATTCAGCCAGAAAGACAGGAAGAAAATCCGGTAAGCGAAGTGAAAATGACCAATCAAGTACGGGGCAATATATTCCAACGCCTGATTTTTCATGTGATTGAGATGCGTCCATTGCTATAATGACATTTGTTGGCAGAGTACTTAAATGGTCCTGCAATAAACCATTTATAATGCCTGTAGGTAATAGCTTAGCGTGAGTTGGGAAGATATCATGGTAAACAATTTTTGGAGAATTTTGTTGTTCAGTTAAAGAAATCAGATTACGAACGTGTACATTTAGAGGCTCAAGTAACGATTGAACAATTACTATTTGTGGTTTGTTAAATCTGGGCCAATGCACGGAGAAGAATAGGTCAGTATTAGAAATAAAAATAATTTGTTCAGGGTCAAACGGTGCTTCGTATAGTCGTAAAAAGGTCTGCACAGTAAGAATGTTAAAGCGACATAATAAGGTTGGTATCCGTGCTTCAAGGTATAACACTGCATTTGCAGTATACTTTGGAAGTCCTAAGCAGAGCCGTAAAGCCTCTCTTTCCAACAGAACGAGCGGCCGAAGTTTGTAGGCTGGCGCACCAGAAAAAAGAATGCAGCCAAACTCCAACACAGGTCGGACATACATTTTATATATAATCAAAAGTGCCTTTCTTCTCATACCTGATCTACAATTGCTCAACCTCCGCAATACGCCCATCGCGCGTACTGCTCTTGTCGCTATGTATTCAATGTAAGGGCGCCAATTTAGATGTTCATTATGCATAACTCCAAGATATTTCAATGATTGTACTTGTGGGATATCTTGAAACTTGTAATTAATAGATATGTGCACGGAATCTTTGATTGGAAAAACGAGAATAGCACATTTACCGGTATTCAGGTTCAACATCAATCCATCCAGCCAATGTTCTATTTTATTAAGATATGCTTGCAAGATAGTGTAGAGACAGTGGAAGTCATGTGCCATAGCAAAAAAAAGCAATGTCATCAGCATAAACATAGGTTTTCACATCTGGATGAACGGGGATGGTACTAAGCAATATGTTGAATAAAACCGGGGAAAGTACTGACCCCTGAGGTACACCTCTGGTTTGCTTGTGCTTACAGGAAGAGAAACCGCCTTGATAACAATAGAAATCTCTTCTACTTAAAAATTCCGTCACCCATGCTACTATATAAGGTGGAAGTCCATGACACCATAACTGATTAGTCAAGATAGAATACTCTACACTATCATATGCTTTACATATGTCTAACGTTACTAAAGCCGCAATGTGCTTTTTGTGACGGGCAATATGAATACGACTTTCCAGATCTACATGTGCATGCCATATGGAATATCCAGATCTAAAGCCAATTTGGGAAGAACTCAACAGTTGTTTCTCGTTAATAAGCCTAATTATACGACCATGAAGTACCCTTTCAATAAGTTTTACTACATTAGATGTTAAGGCTATCGGTCGTATGTTGTCTAAATTATAGACTGCCCCCTCTTTCTTAAGCAATGGTATAACTATCGCAATCTTCCATTCAGGAGGGATCCATGCTCTTCTAAGGGAATAATTGACGAGACCTAACAGATCATTCGGATATTCCCTGTGAAGTATTTTTAGCATTGTATTTGTTATTCCATCGTGGCCTGGTGCTGCATTTGGCAATCTTTCCATAGCCTGATTTATTTCGGAAGTCGATGTTTCTGTGTAGTCATAGATGGTTGTTGTGTAAGCCGAATTAGGAACATGAGTTGAGAACCTGTTTTCTAATTCTTTAGCCAACTGATTCAATGATTCCTGTAGTTCCTGTGAGGTGTAAACTACTGAGTCAACGTTTCCTGGTATAGGGGTCTTCTTCCTACCACGAAGGAAGTTGAATAAAGCCCGTTTGTTATTTGATTTAGACAGGTACTCGAAATGTTCTTGGTCATATTGCTCTTTCGCTCGCGATACAGTGCGTTTAAATGTTGCCGCAATGAACTGATAATCCTTCCAATTTTTTGTACTCTGATTACATATAAGTCTTTTTCATGCAGCTTTTCTTCTTCTATAATCTCGTGTGCACTCATCATTCCACCATCTACGTAACGCTGCCCCCATCCCTGCTTGATTTCCGCTTCTCTTCGTCTACTATAGGAAACCCGACGTGCGGCAATGCGAAAGCGTCGTTTCGTCTCACTCCGGTTTTCGCACATTGAGAAATTCTCGGCCCAGCAGTCCCGTATATCTTTCGTGTAGTGCGCACGCTTTTAAGTTTTTCCTTCTTTGCGCGACCAGTGTACGCGTAGCTTTCAATCATACACTGTCACCGTAGGAGAGATGAAGAATTAAAAAAGATACTTCTTTTACGTGACGCAATGCGACATCCTGTAAGAGCTACCCTGAACTTCCTTGTTGAGTGGCTCTTTTTCTTTCCTGCAGATTGAAATATATGGCCTCGATTAGCCAAGATCATACAATGCGTCCCGCATCTCAGGTACAATTCGACGAAGAAAAAAAAAGATATATACATGGAAGATCATGGCCCCGACTCGTTCCACTGGTCGCGCAGAGAATGACCGGTTGTCTCTCATGCGAAAAGTCTCCCCGGAAGCATCCTTCGACACATGGCGTGAGGTGTAACGTTTCATCAGTAACGTACTGGTTATTGCGCAACCAGGACACGAGTTTCCTTTGGGTGACATTGACGACGCTTCTATCTTTCTGTCTCGTTTCCTCGTCGTCATTCTATAAACGACGCGCCATTGCTGGGCACATCGATGATCAAGGACAGATCATCGACGGTATAGCCAGAGTGATGGAGAGACGTAAATAACGCACGCCGCGACAAAGATGCACGCGAATGAAGTATGGATTCACGAAGTAATAACTTCGCTCCTTCCCCGTGCGCACGTGTGTTTCGCGTGTGCATTTGAAGGAGGAAAGAGGAAGGCACAATGGAGGAGTTGTTTCTGATCTGAAAAAATTATCGTTTCTGGTTCGCGTGCCCGCTGCTCCGTGTTTTTTGGTCATATTGCTCACGATCACTTCAATCAGCTGTCCGGCGATCGTCAAGGCCATCGTTGTCCCCGTAATCGTCGTCGTGGTCATCACACGGTCGCGTACACATGAATGCTTGCGAACGACGTGGATATCAAAGAGAATGACCCGACGGAACTGCTTGTGAGCTTAAAAGAGCATGCAATCGCTCGTATATGCTGTGAGAGTCGTGGGTTTGATGCCGGCCACCTTTTCGATGTAGGCGGAAGCTCTAGATGAAGCCCGTGTGCTTTAATTTTGGCGCACAAAAAGAAATAAAACCCGGTTGGTCAAAATTTCTGGAGCCCTCCACCATGGCGTTTATCATAATCATATTGTAGTTTTGAGAAGTTCAATGCTAACAATTATCATCGGGTGCGTTATACAGGAGATCTTCTTACGCCGTGTCACCGTCATATAGAAAGAAGCACTGTAGGCGCAGATGAACATACCCGCACTACTAATTGAATCATTAATTAGGCGCTTGGTACATTGGTGTCTTGAGGAAGCGGAAAAGAAAAAAAACTATTACGGTCCTCTCTGACCTCCCCGTTTGGCTGACTCCCACCAGCTGCGCACGGCATCCGTGTCACGGCGAAGTTACACCTCGTTCTCTTTACGCTGGGTGCAGAGGGCAACATCGTTGATTTGTTGATTGCCATACATTCGCTAATGGCTTCCTCTCTCAAATTATGATCACTGTGTCAAGGCGACTGCGCCGGTGGCAATTAGGAGCTGAGAAAAAGTATAAACGAAAAAAAAAATACTCAACAGCATTTGTCCTAGAGTACCCGCATTTTCTCTGGAATGCACGTTTTAGCTCTGTAGGTCGTGCCTCCTCCCGTGTTGTGGGCCTCGAGCGAGGAAGCGTTCCGCGTTTGTAAGAATCACACTACATAGAGCTGTTAATTACCTACAGCTTACGCAGTTTTTTTTTACGCCACTATACGAATCGCTTTCACCTCGTCTATTTCGTGCATACACACGACCTGCTTGTCTCAGTAAATGACAACGAGAGATAGTGGTGATATGCAACGTGAATGAATGCCTGTCTTGTGAGTCTTTTCTGTGCCACGCGGCGTGCTCCGTTTTGATGAAGCTGATGACGCCCCCTTGCGTCAACAGTACGCTCGTCGACTTGTTCCCTTTTGTTTATTCCCACTCCAGGAGCCATCTCGTCCTTGTTTCGCTCGCTGGTTTTAAGAAATCCTCTCGTGTGCATTGCAGCAATTAGACGGCGCCAATGTTTGAGCTGCGATTGAGGCCGTCGGATTTCGGCAATAGCCAGGGTGGATGTGTCTGTGATGAAACGCGTGTGCCGCATATGCTCGTTCTTTTTTCTATGCAGCCTCATTCAACGTCAAGCTTTTGCTTCTTTTGTTCTTTTGCGATGTGTGTCGGTGACGCTGCTGTCGTGCGAGTTCACGCACACATGCACGAACTCATGATTACACGTACACACGTATACCTACGCTTAGGGTATTCTGCATGGGCCAGTTTATCTACAATGTATTTCCCCGCATAATATGAGCATATGTGTACGTACAGATGACGTCGAAAGTTTAGAGACCACTAGGTCTTCTACAGACCTGTTCTGTACTACACGCTGTTAGCGCATTTTAGAACAGGCCTGGACTTCAAGTTCAGGGCTGCTTGCCGAAAGTAGCGCGGCAATATTCCGTTCTTTTCTTTTGGTGTCTCATGGTCCATAAACGTTTGACGCTGGTCGTACGAGCTGTCAATAAAATATACAATACAAAGATAGTTGTACTAAGCGAAAATTATGAAGTACATTTTCCTTGGCGAACTATACTGAAAAATGGCGGAGAAATTGTGTTACAAAAAGTGGCCATTTTATATAAGAAGTGTTTCTTAATGGGAAGGGTACCATAATCTTAAAAGAACACCAACATCATTTTAATCCATAAGAAAGGGGATATCAAGGACTTGAAAAATTATAGGCCGATCAGCTAACTGCACGTTCTCTACAAACAATTTACAAAAATTATAGCTAATAGAATCAAAGCGGCATTGGAATTCGATCAACCAAAGGGCCAAGCACGATTTCATACGGGCAACTTAACAATAGACCTTATTCATACTATCAATCAGGTAAAAGAGAAATGCGCAGAATACAACCAACCCCTACACATAGGTTTCATAGATTACAAGAAGGCATTACTCACTCGAGATTACTCAGCCGAGACATCATCAGCAATGCAGGCACTACGGAATCAGTGCATCGATGAATCCTAAACAAACATACTGGAAGAAATCTACAGAGGATCCACAGTCACCATAGTTCTCTATAAAGAAAGCGACAGAATCTCAATAAAGAAGGGTGTAAGGCAGAGAGATGATCTCTCCAATGCTATTCACCGCGTGTTTACAGGAGGTTTTCAAGGCCCCAGATTCGGAAGTGTTAAGGATGAGAGTTAACAGAGAGCATCTGAGTAACCAGCGATTCACTGATGATATTGCCATGATGAGTAACTCAAGGGACGAATTAACGCTCATGATTACTGAACTGGACACGAAAATCAGGAGAGTAGATCTGAAAATACTATTCACAAGACTAAAGTAATGTGCAACAGTCCCGGTAGAAAAGAGCACTTTGCGATACGTGGACAGACGCCGGAAGTTATAAAGAATTGTCTGAGGACAGGTAGTAAACGTGGAGCCGAGCCATGACAGTGAAATGACTAGAATAGTAAGGATGAGGTAGATAACAGTCGGCAAGCATTCTCAAGTTAAGGATGGTAATCTGTCACTAACCCTCAAGAGGAAGGTTTATAACAGCTGCATCTTGCCTGTACGTACTTACGGAGCAGAAACCTGGCGGCTTACAAAAAGGGTTCCGCTTACATTGAGGACGACACAGCGAGCGATCGAAAGGAAAATGATAGGTGGGACCTTAAGAGGCAAAAAGAGAACTGGACACTTTAGCCTCATCTTTTGAGGAATTTGAATTTTTCAGCGAATTTTGCAATGTAGATGCGCTCCTTGAGTTTTGGGATAATGCATATCGAAGTATATGCCGCAATATATATTAAATATAACTCAAGCCACTCATGCTACCATAGAGCTATAATCCATCTCACTCCTCGCATAAAGCGGTTATATAAGAATCGTCATTCCAAGTGTATGATAATGCTTCTTTTTTAATGCACTGAAAAATAAATTAGAAGCTGAAATCAAGAGGCCAAGATCTACTACTTTAGCAATGCCTAGCTCCGCTACACATGAGAAAAAAAATCATCCAGGTTCGAGAGGTCAATTTGTTCTGCAACGTCTACGCTCTCATCATTTATTCTTGATGGCCAATTTCCCACTAATCCTGAAGCTATAGCAAATACCTTTAATAATTACTTCAGATATGTTGTTTGTCTACCAATAACAGCACCACTCCTTCATCTTTTGCGTACAGCAGACTACCTGGTCGTTCTAATCTTAAATGAAGCTCCTCTGGTGTACATAACTTCATTTTTAACATGATGATCTTGAGGTTTCAAAACTATGTTCGGCCCAGACGGTATTCCACATATGTTTCTAAAGTAGTATTCAGAATGGCGTGCTGACTATCTTATTGTAAGATTTAAATAATCAATAATCTCTACAGCAGTTCACCAGTTGTGGAAATTAGCAGACGTCATGCCGGTATTTAATAGGTCCGAAAACAAGCAAATGATGCCAAATTATGGGTCAATATTTTTGCTGTCTACCAGCTCTGAACTTTCAGAGCATATTACTAGCAAATAGATTGTAGAACACCTAAATACACGTAACATTCTTTCAGAACCCTCACGTGGCTTTTGTGCTGGCTATACTACTGTTACAATTTACGCACGACATTGCTTCTTTTCTTGACGACCGAAAACAGGTTGATGTTGTATTTATTCAGTATTCAAAGGTCTTTGACATGGTTTGCCATGCTGAACATTTAACTTAATTACAACTTTTTTGGCAGCAACAAGCTGGTTGATTCAATAGCAGATATAGTTGCTGTAGCGCTCAAAGGTTGTTACGTTTAACTACGCGAAGTCATCTGACCTACATATCACATCAGGAAGGGGCTTCAAGGCTCCGTGCTTGGTCCGTTTTTGTTTATTATTTATATAAATGACGGAGATCAAGTTGCTGGTGATACTCATATTAAACTTGGAATCTATGCAGATGACTGCATTATCTGTAGAACAATCTCTAATTTTCAATATCAGGATGCGCTGAATAGTGTTCTTACTTTCGTCGTTGTGTAATAATAGGTAAACTTGGCAAACTTCAAAGAAACTGTAGTGACGACCTTTCAAATAAGGAACAGTCATTTCACTTTATATATAGGAATGAAGGTATATGTCTTAGATGTTACGTAGTCTATAGACATTGGTGTAACTCTCACAGAAAATTTAAAACGGCGCACGCATGTTGGCATTCAGCAACAAGCTTTTCGAAAACTTCGGTGTCTTCGACGCACGTTAAGCAACGTGGAAAAATAATGCTGACGGACAGTGAATGAATTTGGTTGCACTCGAATATGCATTAGTTGTTTGGTCGTCTCACCGCAAACATTGCAAAACTTTATTATAATCTGCTTTAAAAAAAGCAATTCTGCTTAAATTTTGTCACTATGACAGGCGTTTCTCGCCTACTTCACATGTGCAAGTTTTATCACTGCAGCCCCTGTCGAACGTAGGCGCACTTGCAATAGAATCATTTTCCTGCATAGATAAGCTAGTTCACACTAGTTTGAGTGTCCCGGGACCCATATCCTTCGTTGCATCTTCTGCACACCGTACCGGCTGATTTAATCATCTATATCTCGGGCTCATAAATAAATTCAGAATTGTTTTCGTTTTATTTTGTTTGTTGTTTGTTTTTCTGCAGAACGCGCATTTGTGGAATGAGCTCGATGGGCATCAGCGCAGACTCGGCCCTGAGCAATTGGGAAAAATAATTGATGAGCACGTATTTTTCTTAAGCTGCAATTTCAAGGTGCTCAACATTTTTATTTACACCTGCTATGTCTCGAAAACTGAAACAGCAATAATTGTATATACGTAGCATTGCACCATGTTGCTGGCACTTTAACTGCTTCACCGTTTCGGGGAAACAGGTTATTTTAAATCAAAATTCAAGAGACAAGTTGCTATACCCCCCCCCCCCCTGCCCCCTGCCCCCTCCTCTCTATGCCACACCGCCGCCGATCCGATTGAGCCCGCGCCATCGACACCTTGCAACGCCGCCGCCAAAGGTGGAAACTCCGGCCCGCCGCCACCGGAAATTTCGGTACTAGCGCACAGGCGAAGCAGAACACACATGGCGAGAGTTTTCATTGCGCGTTGTCTTTACGAACACGAAGAGAATTGTTCAACCAGCGTCCTCTACAAGAGGTAAACTTAATAGTCCTTGAGCTGGCACCAAGACGAGAACTTCGTTTTGACTGACACATCTGCAGGCGTAGAGTCTGCAGGCGCATCTGCAGGCGTTGCGGTTTGCCTTTTCCTTCTTCATTATTTTTTTTATCCATAGCGACTGTCAACGGCCGGCTTCCCTCCGATCGGCACCGTAAAAACCTGCGTCACAGAGAGAAAAAAAAGCACGAGTAAGCGGAATTAAGTGAATATGCAAATGAGCATGACGCTTTTTTGTCGAATGTGCGTCACTCGATGTTGCAGCGACTCGCAAAGGAGCGACTATCAGTGAGCAGACAGCCCCCGACGAACGATGCGCGATGAATGATTCACGCTTATAAATGCGGACTGTCCGATCGCCTGTCCATGCGTGTATAACATCGCTTCTCATTTTCCATTCAGCCTTGGCCTTCAAACGCTGTCTCCTTCGCAAATTTGCGCGTCTCTTCGCGCTTATTACGCAAGCGTTTCGCAGGGGTGTAATTTCGACCGCGTATATAGTCGCCCCGTTTTGTACGTGTAAATCATGGTCGTAAAGAGTACTTATGCTAGCGTCTCAGCCGCTGTCGCAACCACTCACGCCAGTGTTCAGTTTTACGACCGTGTTCCTGTTACACCTTTCCTGAGCTTGGCAGGTATACAGACATTTACGAGGCGATCCCTGCGTACCTGCATCGTACATGAAACGTTCAAGTCTGCGCGTGCGTTGTATACATCAAGGTGCTGGAGCGGAAGAGTCGTTATCTCCTAACAATACCTCGTGGCATGAATACTCGAGTGTAATTAATGAAAAGTGACAGCTCAAGCATGATACCAGTGTTCCCTCACACTCCGTTAGGTGGAGAGATTGGCAATCACACAGTATACAGTGCCTTATTTGTGTGGCAGTGTCGGCCATGGTAATAACAAACTCTCTCTCTCTCTCTCTGTCTATATATATATATATATATATATATATATATATATATATATATATATATATATATATATATATATATATATATATATATATATATATATATATATATATATATATATATATATATATATATGGGGGGGTTACGTCCCAAAACCACCATATGATTATGAGAGACGCCGTAGTGGAGGGCTCCGGAAATTTCGACCACCTGGGGTTCTTTAACGTGCGCCCGAATCTGAGCACATGGGCCTACAACATTTCCGCCTCCATCGGAAATGCAGCCGCCACAGCCGGGATTCGATCCCGCGCCCTGCGGGTCAGCAGCCGAGTACCTTAGCCACTAGACCACCGCGGCGGGGTAGTATATATATATATATATATATATATATATATATATATATATATATATATATATATATATATATATATATATATATATATATATATATATATATATATATGTATTTATTTATTTATTACACTTCATTTGTACTGTTTACGATTCCCCACTTCACATCACCTTCTTATTGAAGCACAACGTAATGACGCTTTTTTTTAATTGTTGTCCGTGGTTTTTCTGACGACGTCCTTTGATGCACCTCATGCACGACAGAGCGTCTTACGAATCAAGCAAAAAATACACCTTGTACTCAATTTAATCAGTGGAGAAAGCCACCGAAGCATCGCTGCCCTGTTTAAAGGGTACCAGGCAATGCGACCGCCTTTAATTCTGTGTCGAACAATTGCCGTTTTTATTGACGCACCCTACGAGAATCACTGCGATGCAAGCTTATTCATAGGATTTTCCTACAAGGAAGGTTGGTAGGAATACGAAGGAAAGAAAAGGCACTGATGTTAACCAGTCGAAGAGTACTTTTATGCTACCCTACACAAGGAAAGTATGTAAGGTCTATTTAAAGATGGAAAAAGAGAGAGAGGAGAAAGCACGTACCAAAGTCACACTTCACGGTCATCGTAACACATTACATTATCTCGTATGCTTATGAAGGTGTAGTTGTAATGGTTTAATTTTCTTCTCTCTTTTCAGTAAACAACCTTAAACCACACGCTCGTCATGGTTAACCTCCCTGCCTTTACTGTGTGTGCTTTCTCCCTGTCTCTCTAATAATATGTTAATGCTCACCCGGTTAGACAAATAGGCAGTGGCTAAAGTTAGATGTGACACCTTTGTTGCATTTTATCGTACTTCCCACCGAATAAAATAATAATTGCTAGGATTTGACGTTCCAAAACCACCATATGCTTATGAGAGAGGCCGTAGTGGAAGGCTCCGGAAATTTCGACCACCTGGAGTCTATTTACGTCCACCTAAATATACGCACACGCATTTTCGCATTTTCAGACATTTTCGCCTGCATCGGAAATGCGACCGCCGCAGGTGATTCGATCCCACGACTTTGGGTCAGCAGCCGAGTGTCTTAGCCTCTATATACACCACGGTGGCGGGTCCGACCGAATTATGTGACAATAGAAAAATAATACGTGTGAGCACGTGATGCATTCATTTCCGTCGCGCTACAACTTATAACGTTAAAACCATTTGCTTTCTTCTCATTGTTGCTTTTTTTTCGTTTGGTCCTCGAATATCAAAACTGTCACAACATATCCACGGACTGAACGACAGTGGGGTGAAGTGTCCGTCAGCTCATCATTGCTTTAGTGCATCCGTCCGTGCGTCTGTCCATTCGTCCATCCGCCTGTCCATCCACTTCGCCCCACTCGTCATCATTCACCTCGTGGATATGTTGCGGTTTTTTTTTTCAAGCACAAGCAAAGCTGTTTCATGCCAGCTTGCTAACTTCCTGCGTTCAGCTTATTCATCAGCTTATTCAGCTTATTCGGTGATAAATAATCATATCCATCCATCCATCCATCCATCCATCCATCCATCCATACATACATCCATCCATCCATACATCCATCCGTCCATCCGTCCGTCCGTCCGTCCGTCCGTCCGTCCGTCTATCTATCTATCTATCTATCTATCTATCTATCTATCTATCTATCTATCTATCTATCTATCTATCTATCTATCTATCTATCTATCTATCTATCTATCTATCTATCTATCTAACACACGGTATGCCACTATGCCTCACTCGTTCGTATCACAAACGTCGAACTTCGCAGTTTTGACTTGGTAATTTTTGACTGCGAGTTACACTTCGGTTTCACTCTGTCGGTGCAGTTTGTCGAGCCAGCTGTCTCAGAACTTTATAATTACACATTTCTTATTTTCATCATCCACTCCTAGCCTTCATTCATTATAAAAAGCAAATAACACTATACAACTAGCTTTCCTGCGAGAAAAATGGACATAAGGGAAAAAAAAAGCGAAGCTAGTCAGTTGAAATACCATGTTTGCACACGGCTCTGTTGACTTTTACCTGTACGAGGAAGGCGGAATTAAAACGCGACTGTTTCAGCGTTTTTAGCGCTTCGTAGCTTTTGCATGACCTTGGGGTGAAAAAGAGCTTCCTGTGCTCTTGAAGACTGTACTTCTAGTGTGAACCTGTCACTTACGTAACTGTCTGTGGTGTTACGAAACCGAAGCCCAGCCGACATCAGGCCTGCCTATTATGCGCTTGTTGGCTTCGCAAGGGTCGTACTGTTTGACTTCATCAGGAGTGCTCATAAGTACGAGTTACGGTTGTGATGTATAGGTATCGTTTCAAGCACGAAATGGTTCTTCCTCGCTTTGCACAGTCTCCAATGGGCAATCTATATTACGTTGATAGCTCCGAGAAAAAGATGCCCTATAAACACTTCAAGCACTTTCATTACGCAATGCGCATCCCAAACAATAGCAAGCGAATACTCGGACGCGCGTGATTTGGAACGTTCGAGAAGCGTGAGGAATAGTGTTTTCTCACGAACAACTTCATGTGAGGCATGCTGGTTCCATCCCAAATGTGTTTGTTTGCTCGCCCTAATGTTTGAGAAGGGTTGATGCGAAGCTGCTTGACGCAGGGTTCTCGAATGCAATCTATTGGCCTTCCGAGTTCAATTAATTAAATTGAATATTATTCATTCAGTTTCACGCGCAATGCGCATTGTGTGCAGTGATAACGCCAGCAGGTTGTTTATTTTACATTTTTTAACCTTTTCACTGTTCCTTCCTGCAAGTTTGTCATAGACTGCAGAAGTATGTGCTTGGTATTTTGGCAAATAAACTTCTTGATGGCTGTGTCGTCCATTTTTTGGGATGTTCTATCTTTTGCACTGCTCTTTCATTATTTATGAGCCCAAAGATACCAAAGAAAAAGACATCTTTTCTAGCTTTCAAGTCAATCACGTAATAAATTAATAAACTTCACCGACATGATTGATATACGCAGGGTGAACACTGAGACCATATTTAGCACTATAGCATGTCAGAAGCATACCTTTGTTTAAATAACTATATATATACATTTAGTTATTTTACTCAAAATACGGGCACTGAATCAAATGACTGTTTTGTGCGATTCTGCTTGGAGGATAATGGATCACTTATTCGTCCGACAGATGACAAACTTCTTTCACTTTTTCTGTCTAAGCTGTCTTCCATCAAGATGAAAATGCGCATTACACTGACCAGTCACCTAACTCACCAGGAGTAGTACTCTACCAGTGTTTCCTTTGTGGCAATACATAATGAAGAGTTGATTGATTCATATCTGGGGTCTGACGTCCCAGAACCACCATATGATTATGAGAGACGTCATATTGGAGAGCTCCGGAAATCCCAACCACCGGGGGTTCTTTAACGTGCACCCAAATCTGAACACACAAGCCTACAGCACTTTCGCCTCCATCGAAAATGCAGCCGCTGCAGCCGGAATTCGATCCCATGACCTGCGGGTCAGCGGCCGAGTACTTAGCCACTAGACCACGACGGCGGGGCGTGAAGGCCAACGGCACACAGGAAAAAAAATAACCGAGCAAATTGCAATAGCCTCTGCACGCACTGCGTTATACGGTGAACTCCAATACATCTTGCCTATTTCTTACCACTTTTGCCGCTTGGCGGTCACGACTATGTTCCGAGCTCATAGGAAGCGTGTCAATGTTAACAATACGCCGGCCTACCAATTTGCTTTTCGCGCTTTTCCTGTTTTTGAAAGGAACCCCGTTGTGGCGAAGGACAACAACAAGGTCAACGTGACTAAGCTCACCGTAAACAAAAAAAAACTTTATTTTCAGTTGAGATCTGAGTCAACATAAAAAACAACGACTCACCATCTGGATAGGCGCAACACCGACCGTGACGAGAGGGTGTTGTGTTCTGAGAAGCCTCTTCGACTATTGCATATTCTAAGCGCTTTTGGCCTCTGCAACGTTCCGAGAAATGACAAACGCACGACAGGCGCGTAAAGAAAGTGGGCGGTAAGTGTGGGCATCACTCGTATCATCGCCTGATCGCACGTGCGAAACACGCACGTGTCGCGAATCATCCAAGCGTATACGTTTTATCACCATAACCACCTTTCTTTTCTTTATTTTTCTCTTTAATTCTCTCCTATAATTATCCGAGGGAAGGAAAACTACACTTATAATTGCGATGGTGAGGAGACATGGCGAAACTGAACGTAAATTACCTCGGGCGGAAGTAATGATCTATATAACAGAGAAAAAAAGTGATGGCAGATGAAAAGGCTGCCTCACCTTCGAATTTGTGAGAGCGTGAGTCCATGATGCTTCACTCTCTCGTTGAACTTTCAAAACGGTTGTGGCGTTCTTTAAGCGAATGCAGTTACACTAGCGAGCTACGCAGGCCACGGTATGACGTCACTATGAGAGAGGTCGGTTGTTTTTGTAGACGCAACCAGTCTGGTTCGGCAGGAACTGTGTGCGGAAGAAGCGAGAGCTTGCCACAAAAAAATGAGAGAGATAGAAAAAAATATATAGAAGCGACAGAGCTTGGCAATCAGATAGAAGGAAAGCCAAACATACAAACGTGCAACAAAGCAACCGAAAAAGGCGTCGCCATTCGTATAGGAGATCGGTCATTTTTGTGACGTGAGGCCTATGAACGATCTTCCGACCATTTAATGCCATAGCTTCGCGCCATGTTTTTTTAGTATTGTTGAGTTATTTAAATGAAGTGGACTGCCTCGTTTGGCAGCTCTCCCACATTCCTGCCAAATGTTTTCCCGTGCTTCGAGCGTTCTCTGTCGCGTTTCAGGATTGCGAACTGTTATGTAATGCGAACGTGGAATCGATTAGTGAAACTCGTCGGAGCAATGATTTGGTCCCGTTTGTTTGACGTCAGTTCGTCGGTCGCGGTTTCGAATGAAGTAAGAACGAAGCCGGAAGGTCAGGAATGGTGATCATATACGTAAAACATAGAGAAATGAAAGTCCCCGCTGTCCCGACTCACCTGTTTTGCCTGCCAGCCTGCCGACCAAGAAACAAAAATGACAAGAAAAAAATCTGCAATTAGGGCATAGCGGCCGCTTCACCTTGGGTCTCACAGACGTGACGTCGACTGCAAAACAGACTCTCGAAGTAGAGGCGAGTGAATAATACCGATAGGCCCGTGTAGTATAGGATGAAGATTAGGTAACTGCGGATCTTGTATCATCTTGAGTATGCCCCTGTCCTCGTTGTAAAGAGGCTTTGCTTTATGAGAGGTACTACGCTATCACATAGTAAAGACTAATTTTAAAATAAATAGTGTGACGGCTTCGTGAAGTGTGATGCAAGGTTGTACAGCAAATGTTTTGATGGGGGTCTGAAGTTCGACGTTTGAGGTTTATTAGCATCAAATAATACAAATTGAGTGTAAACACTGTATGGGTCTTTCACTCGGGAAGCACTCTTTCACTACGGGAAGCAGTGGCGCTGCTTTCTCACAGAGAGCTGATTTGAGAATGAGCAGTGGCTTCCAGACAGGCGCCTAACCACATCGCACACTACACTCCACGCACTGTACCCTGGGAAATTCAGCGTGAACTGCACATTCCGCCCGAAGAATGCGAACACCGTGTACCGTATGGTATGGGGGAGTAGAAGCAGCCCAAGTATCCCTCCACTTCACAAATACAGCGTGCGACAAAATCTGGACGACATTGGGGAGTCGTTGCTGAAGGTCATGAAGTGCCGAGGACTGCGGGTCGTGGACAGATCCCAAACGTCCACGACCAGCCGACACTCTCGTCTCTTCTTTCTGTCGTTGTTATAGAGCGTGTTTCGTATAATTCGCAGTCTTATGGCAGAAAATTGGCTGGTCAGAAAATTTCATGGGGTTTACGTTCTAACACGACTCGAGCTATGACACTGATGCCACAATGCAGGGCTCCGGATAGCTCGGCCCACCTGGTGTTCTTCAACGTGCAATGACATCGTGCAATACATGAGACTGTAGCATTCCGCCTCCATGAAAACTGCAGTCACAGTGGCTGATGTCGAACACGCGTCTTTCCGGCCAACAGGCCCGCCCATGACACCGAGGCCGCTGTAAAGAACGTTCATTATCTCTGTTGTCTTGAAATGGCAGGATGTCAGAACTGCTTGTTATTAATTAAAAGGAGCCACTACACGGCTCGAATCATTACAAATTGTTTTTCTTGGGCTTTTTTGTTTGGTCCACTTTTTTCTATGAATGGCGCAGCGATCGTATTGTTACGAGTAACTTGTTTAACGATCTATTTACAGCGTACAGAACTCGACGAGCAAGATGGCGCCAGACCAGCATCAACCAAAAATTCACTTCGTCCTCCTCTTTAATGCAGCCGTGTTTAGCGGCTGTTATGTATCATAACCCCCGGCGGTAGAAGCACCGTCCCGGTGCCAAATTTACGCAGATGATGTCGAAGGGGGGTAATAGGGCTTTAGCCGAGCCACGTGAACGGTGTCGCTCGGAGCTGACGATGACTTTGCTGGATCGGTCGGAACACTCTCGTACGTGACGTCTGTCACTTGGCGTACGATACGGAATGGTCCAGTGTAGGGCGACAACAGTTTTTCAGACAGTCCCACACGCCGAGTAGGTGACCAGAGGAGCACGAGAGAACCCGGAGAAAAGTGCACGTCCCTATGGTGAGAATTGTAGAGCTGTTGTTGGCGCGCCTGTGAAGCCTGTAGACGGTTACGGGTGACTTGGCGCGCTTGGTCGGCGTGGGCAATGGATTCCCCAGCATATTCAGTGGCCGCAGGTAGTAAAGTGTCTAAGGGTAGAGTTGGGTCCCGGCCATATAGTAGATAGAAGGGCGAATAGCAGGCAGTGTTGTGACGAGATGAATTGTAGGCGAACGTCACATACGGCAAATGAATGTCCCAATACTGGTGGTCTGGCACAACGTATTTGGCAAGCATATCGGTTAGGGTCCTGTTAAGGCGCTCAGTGAGGCCATTTGACTGAGGATGGTACGAAGTAGTAAATATTGTATGGCAAGATCCCAGGATTCCATGAACGACAGCTTATAAGAACGTGCGGCCACGGTCGGTGAGAAGTTGACGGGGAGCACCGTGCACTAATATTATGTCGTACAGCAGAAAGTCCGCAACGTCGGTAGCGCAGCTGGTCGGTAGTGCTCGTGTGATTGCGTACCGCGTTGCGTAGTCCGTGGCAACAGCAATCCATTTATTTCCGGCTGTGGAGAGTGGAAAAGGGCCCAACAGGTCGAGACCAACTCGAAAGAAAGGCTCGTTGGGAACGTCGATCGGCTGAAGGTAGCCGGCTGGGAGGGCCGACGGCGTTTCGCGACGCTGACAGAGCTCACAAGCGGCGACATAGCGTCTAACAGAGCGGGAAAGTCCAGGCCAAAAAAAACCGACGTCGTACCCGATCGTATGTGCGAGAAACGCCCAAATGGCCCGTCATGGGAGCGCCATGAAGTTGATGCAGGACAGTGGAACGCAGGTGCGCTGGGTGACAGGAAGTAAGTCTGATCTGAAGGAATCGAGGTTACGGCTATATAGGATCCTGTCTTTTACCAAAGACATTCGTAGGGACGGGTAGCGAGGCGTTGACTCCAGTTTGTCAATAATGGCTCGTAAAGAAGCATCCCGACGTTGCTCTTCGCCAATGTTCATCAGCTGCGACACGGAAAAAACGTCCATGATATCGTCAGTATTGGTTGCTTCGTCAACAGGGTAGCGGGATAAACAATCCGCATCCTGATGTAATCGTCCTGTTTTGTACATTACACAGAACGTGTACTCTTGAAGGAGTAGAGCCCAACGAGCGAGACGTCCCGTCGGGTTTTTCAGGGAGGCTAGCCAGCAGAGCGCGTGATGATCCGTGACAACACGGAATGAGCGCCCGTACAGGTATATGGACGAAACTTGGCGACTGCCCATACAAGGGCGAGGCACTCGCGCTCCGTGATGGAATAGTTGCGCTCGGCTGGAGATAGCAATCGACTTGCGTAGGCTATAACACGGTCGTGTCCCCGTTGTTGCTGCAATAGCACAGCTCCTATGCCGTGTCCACTGGCGTCCGTGTGAACCTCGGTTGGGGCTAATGGATAAAAGTGAGCCAAGATTGGTGGCGTTGTAAGCAGTGTCGTAAGTTGCGAAGACGATGACGCTTGGTCATGGCCCCTGATAAACGAGGCGTCTTTCTTCAAGAGGTCTGTGAGGGGGCGTGCAATGGTCGCAAAGTCCTTAACAAAGCGTCTGAAATATGAGCACAACCCCACAAAACTGCGGACATCCTTTGTGGTCCTCGGAACGGGAAAGTTCGTGACTGCGCGAATTTTCTCTGGGTCTGGGCGCACGCCTTGGGCATCGACAAGGTGACCGAGCACGGAAATTCGACGACGAGCGAAGTGGCACTTGGAGGCGTTAAGCTGGAGCCCGGCTCGACGAAAAACGTCCAGAATAGCTGACAAACGATCAAGATGCGAGTCGAATGTGGGCGAAAAGGCACATTCGACTCGCATCTTGATACCTCGCACCTCCACCAATAATGTTACGAGTAACTGGTTTAATGATCTATTTACGGCGCACAGAACTCGACGAGCATGATGGCGCCAGACCAGCATCAAACTAAAACTCACTTCGTCCTCCTCTTTCATGCAGCCGTGTTTAGCGGCTGTTATGTATCAGTATGAATTACGAAGCGCTCGTGCCCTTGTACTCAGATGAACGAAATCTATTTCGTAAGACGTGTTTCATTTTGATTAGAGAAAGAGCATTTGTCGCACATATTTACTGGAAATTTTTACTGAAAGAAAAGTTGCATCACAACTTTAGCTGGAACCGTGGCGTCGGTGTGATGCCTTAAACTCATGAAGGTGCTCTTTCACGAAAGTGGCTGGAAATTTAAACATTGAAGGGTGTTCGGCTGCTTACGTTTTCCGCCGCCATCTTCATCATCATAATTATTCTCATGCATGTCTCCGCTCAGCCTTATTTCACTCCCAGGACCAAACACCGAGTGCCAGGTCAGCATTTAGACATTGGAAAACCTCTGAGCGTTTCTGCCGTGATATATGTATCACGGTTTCAAGGTTTTCGCTAGGTCTGAATTACTCTTGTCTAGAGCAAGCAGTCGGCCGTTTCGACCACTGTTTCTTTTATTATTGTTAAGAATATAGAGAGACCGACACCGTAGTTCTACCAGACGTGGTCACACGGCCTGCTATGGGTCTTTACGCGGTAATTCATGCATAAACTGAAGCTTGTTGATAAAGCGAAGTGGCGACTGCTGATGGTACTATTATCCACAGCCCCACGCTCGACCCCTCGACATACAAGTATGATTCAGAATCTACTGCCTGTATACTCATTTCAGTTACTCGAAAACACATTGGTGATGCCGGCCGTGCCAGTATTGTGGTTGTGGTGCTTAAGTGCTGACCCAAAGTCATGTTATTGAAAACCGGCCCATGTGCTTCGATTCAAGTGCATGTTTATGAACCACGGGTGGTATAAATTTCCAATCTCCTCCACTGCAGCGTCCCTCTTACGTCGTAACGTGGTTTTTGGACATGAAAGTCTAGCAATGGCTAAAATTTTTACTAACAGTATACTTTCGCCCCTTAATCTCAAATTACGTGATCCACCACCGACACGCGTGATAATCGCGCGACCGCACGTATATATTCAAAGTAATTTCTTTTGCAGTGACCTGCATTCGCTAACATTATTTGAAATAGATCATATGTTCGTATATACGCATTCATAATTCCAAACTCGTGTACGGCTGACGTCATAATATACGCACACGCACTGTTCAGATTCTAGTCAAGCACCTGCTCTTTGAACTGACACGCAAAAAGGAGTTAAATCTCTTCGACCATAACGCGGAAGATTTTTTTCCTCCCTTAGGGGCATCAAGAAAATGAACAAATGAACTTGCAGTACAAAGAAGGCTCTACTTCGTAGGCGTCGTAGCGCGGAGGCGTTTCAGTGATTTCATGTGCCGACGCATCTTGTGCGCCACTGTTTTCGAGAGTGAGCTCACTGTGGAATTCATGAAGGTATACGTTTTGTCGGGAAACAGATCTATAGCCAGTGGCCACGTGGCACTTTTTCTGTTCTTCATGCCTTATGGTCCCATACCTGATGGCCCTGATTATTCATACCTGCTGGTCTAATAGAAGACACGATCACCAGCTACGCGTCATGCCCAGTTTCTGGTTACGTAATGCTAGCTTTGCTTCTTTCTTTCTTTTTTTTAGTTTTGAGAGCATGGACAGGTAGGGCGAATCGTATCAAGGTATATATACATTATCAAATCGTTAATGAACCAACAAGTAATCAAGAAAACAATTCACAAAAATTGAAGCACAATGCACACGCACAACCAAAACCGAATGAAAATTCGGCATATCCCACGCACCTGGAAATCCACGTTATGCAAAGCATGCGGAAGAAAGCTGACCATGTTGCAATTTTTTTATTCGGCGACACGTCATGAAGGGACGCTTAATTAGTGTACAAATGTCGCGCACACAGATGTATGTTAAAGAGTTAAGGATGTTTATATAACCAAAAGTCTGCATTTGGACAACGATGCCAACTGGAAAATGCATATTAGCAACACTAGAAGCTGATATTAGGTGCTGATTCTCGCGAAGATGCTTGCCCTGGACACTGCAACATAAATCAACTTCAGCACATGGCAACTAACCACATCTGACGTTAACCTGACGTGACGGCTGTATAAAAAAAATTGCCCGCAGCTTCCCTTGGGGGAACACTGAGGAGGATGCGGAGCATATAATTGGTTAACGGGGTGTTAAAGTGTGACTTACTTGGGTCGATGGCTAAATTGGTTAACGTGGTTGTGAAATGGGGTGTTAAATTGCGACTTACTTGGGTCGATGGCTAAATTGGTTAACGTGGTTGTACGAGGGGGTGTTAAATGAGTGAACACGTACACACGTATGCGAAAGGGCGGCGCTGGTCGAAGGGACGTCGATCATTGTGTTTGTGGATTCGTTGGAATTCATTTCACCGCGACCTTGGTCGTCGACGCGCCGTACAAACCAACCGACGAGCGGCAACTGAGCGAGCGAGCGCCGACCTTGAGTATATATACAGCGCGATGGCGCATGCGCTGTCAGCTGTCGAATGTTCTCGAAGGAGAAGCGCGCGCGCGGCACAGATGGCGACGGCGCGACGGCGCATGCGCTGTCAGCTGTCGAATGTTCTCGAAGGAGAAGCGCGCGCGGCACAGATGGTGGGCGACGGCGCGACGGCGCATGCGCGCGCGTCAGCTGTCGAATGTTCGAGAAGCGGTGCGGACGGCGCGGACGGCGCACTACAAGGCGCGAGTATAAGATGCTTCCGCATCTAAAAAATCGACAGATCTCACGTACTTGGGAATCGACGTTATGCGAAGCATGTGGAGGGAAGCGACCGCGACGCAATTTTTTGTTGAGCGACACGTCATAAAATGACAGTAAATGCATGCACAAATGTTCAACACAAAAACATATGTTGAAGCGTTTCAGATGCTTATATAGCCAGGTGTTTGCACTTGCACAACGATGTCAACTGGAACATGCGTATTAGCAACACCAGAAGCTGGTATGAAGCGCTGATGCTCGCAAAGATGCTGGCCCTAGACACTGACACATAAATCAGCCTCAGCGCATGGCACCTAACCACAATTGACGTTTACCCGACGTAACAGCTGCATGAAAGGAGTACATAAGTAATGTTTATAAAATTAGGTAGGCATCACTGCAACTACTATTGACGTTTCACGAACATTAGCGTCTATTTGAAAAGTAGTTCCGAGACCTGGCGTAGCTCTGTGGAAAAATGCTTAATTGCCACGCAGAATGCTTGGGTTAGATTCCTGCTGGGACCCTGAAATTTATTATTTGCATTCCGGGGTGGGACAACGATGCCTATGTCAGGTCTTTTTTAACACTGGCATGGGCCTTCGTTAGGTCGACGCTACCGATGTCGGGTATTGCTTAACGCTCACGCCTTAAAATAGTCCATGTGTGTTCTCGTCATTCCTGTGTAGACACTAAGCGTCAATCACTTGTTGCACTTACCCGCACATATACTAGTGGCACATACCCGCCTTTGGGTATGAACCACTGTCTGGCGGGAAGTGTTTGACGACGTACGTGACGGGATTGTGACATTATTCATGTCCTGACCCGTGCGTCATATTCGTCAAACCATCTTAGCCTCCAATGCTGATTTTGGTTCACGCCAAGTAAAGGATGTGAACACGAGAGCACCCAAACGTAACCGGATAGATAGATAGATAGATAGATAGATAGATAGATAGATAGATAGATAGATAGATAGATAGATAGATAGATAGATAGATAGATAGATAGATAGATAGATAGATAGATAGATAGATAGATAGATAGATAGATAGATAGATAGATAGATAGATAGATAGATAGATAGATAGATAGATAGATAGATAGATAGATAGATAGATAGATAGATAGATAGATAGATAGATAGATAGACACGCTCAATGTCGCCGAAGTTCGCTAAGAAATGCTTCGCATTTAAAACAACACAGTAAGGGGGTCACTCATAACCCAGCGCACATACAGCTAGTGCACGTATTTTTTATGTTCACGATATTTAGTAGATGCGTATCTAATCAACTGCCACCCGCCAGTGTATAGTCTAGTGTTCACGGTGCTCTGCTGCTAACCTGATGATCGAGGTATCCGGCGTTTCTTATAATCTTATGTTGGTTTTGGGGCGTTAGACCTCACATATAAATCAATTTATCGATACTCGTGGTATCAAATTCCGGCCGTGACGACCGCACCTAGATGGTAAAAAGAACGTTGGATAGCCAAAACTTCCGGAGCCCTCTACTGCGGCGTCCTTCTTAGCCATATTGTGATTCTGGAACGTAAAGCCGCGGAAGTTGTTTTGGTCAAATCTACTGCTTGCAAACGACATCACTCTATACCTATTTATTGTGTTACAGATGTCAAGGGCGTTTTTTTTTTTGTAAGAGCACGGATGAACGAATGAATGTATGGATGCACGGAAAAACTTTATTATGATTCTCGGAATCCGTCCTAGCACGCTGTGGGCTGCTTTCATGACGGAACAGAAATACAGTCTCTAAAGTATTTTTACATAGAGACTTATCCGTGGTAATGTGCGAGGGCAGCTTATGTGCCCATGGACTGTGTCCACGGGGTCATTGTTGGACGTGGAGGATCGTGGGTGTACATAGCTTTTCAGATTATCTTCGTTATCTGTTTTTTTGTTAAATCAATATCCCCGTGTGGTCCGTTCTCCACTTTTGGAAGACCAGTGATGATTATACAGCGGGGCTGACTTCTGGCCTTGTTGGTACGACATATCTTAAAGTGTATCGCAGATTTATCGAGACGGGACAAGACGAAGGCATCACACGTGCACGGTCGTTCTAAGGCTTGCCTCGCGTATGTATTAATGGGTGCTGTGTGCGCCCCTTTTTATGATGGGGTCGCAACTTGGGCGCCCCTGAACTTGAAAAACAAAAAGAAAACTCCTCGTAATATTATCTATAAATTTGTTTGGATGTTTATTTTTCAATTAAATTGTTCTGCTTACAGAAAACAAAAAGCATGAATTCCCAGCCTGACTTTCTCCCCTTGGGGCAGGCCGTCTTCATTCAATAAACTTTATTTCTTCTTTTCATCCATTTCACAAAATAGACATAGAAGCGGTGAGTAAAAATGAGATAAACAAGACAGAAGAGCGGTGAAATTATTCTGCTATTTGTTTTTATACATTCTCCTTACCTCTCCACCACCAATCTTTTAGCAATCCCTTATTTATATTGCAAAGCTGTTTGCATTTTCGTTATTGTTCCTAAAACCTGAAGCTCCGTACAGAGTAGCACCTAATTACACACCCGGGTGCATATCTACACATTCAGTTGAATCACGCTCAGTCTTTTCCTTAGCCTCCCGACAGTGTGTACTTCTTCACTGAATCTCGCTTTAGAACTACGCGTTCCAAGGCGACCCGATTATTTCAAACGGCGAAGCGCTCCTTTTTGAACTGTCACAAAAATCCCCTTTCTCCATTTTCTCCTTGCCCTTTCACCATCACATGCGAAAGTGGTGGGGGGGGGTGCATGGGGGGGTCATATTTTTCCGAAATCTTTCAATCTTCAATACACGCACAGATATCAACACACGAATGTGCAACCCGCCGTGGTAGTCTAGTGGTTATGGTCTCGACTGCTGACTCGCAGGTCGTGAGATCTAACTCGGCCGCGCCAGTCGCATTTTCACTGCAGGCGAATATGCTCGGGGCTTGTTTGCTGGTATTTAAAGAACCCCAGGTGATCTGGTGGCTAAAGCCCCTGGTGGCTAAAGCCTGGTGGCTAAAGAACCCCAGGTGATCGAAATTTCCGGAATTCTTCACCATGGCGTCCATCATAATCATATCATAGTTTGGGGACTTTAAACTGTAACAGTTATAATTATTATTACACGAATACTCATAAAGTGTGATGAAATACCCCCCCCCCCTCCCCGCAAAAAAAATGAATAAAAAGTTACGGCTGTGCCCCTGTTAGGCAGCTAGTCTAAACATTTTCCTCCGCAGACGACTTCTTTATTTTCGGTGGACCATTGGTGAACAGCGAGGCTTGTATACTTTCTGTGGCACATACGCGCCAGGAGTTCTTGCGCACCGACGAACGAGGATAAAGTTTTGTTACGTCTCGCTAGAGGAAACCATGAATCAATATTCAAAAGACACGAGCAGTTGACTCATTCAGTGAGTCAACTGTTGTCTAGTGCCCCCGCAAACGGCCCTCCGTAATATAGGAAAAACTGCAGGCATAATCACTGCCCCTTTAATTACCACCGAGAAGGTATTGAGCCGTCCAGTGTTTTCCTGATTGTAAATTCGAGAAAGGCTTCTTCCCAGACTTGTTTCTGAAAACATGTGCTGACGCAACGTCGCAGAAACGCTCGTTTTTAACAGAGATAAAGCTGCCAACATCAATCATACACGCTTGGCCGAGTATACGGGAGTGTGCGTGCTACGAGGATACTTTTTTACTCGACCGTGATCAAGGGCTGCTGTACAATCCTTAATAGACGCCTACATAGCTGATGCGCCACACGGGTATACTCGCCACGTGTGTCTATAAGCTCAAGACTCACAGCAAAAAAATAAAAGAGGAAAAAGAAGAAGTGATTCCCACACAAGTAACATTCTGTCCAAGAAAAAAAGAGACTCAAAGGCGCCTAAAAACATCAGTACACGTGTACCGTATGTCGCAGATTAATTTTTTTCTCTTGCTTTGTCTGGAGACGACTATCCTGTCCCTATAGCACTGTCAAGGACAATTGCGTTCGCGTAAGCGGCAGCAATAAATGTCAACAACAATGCATCAAACAGCCCGATATTGTACTTTGCAAAACAGACCACGCGTTAAACTGTCTCCGTACAGTTGCAAATGTCACAGAGACAGATCTTTAATCTAATAGCTGGGGATCACTATGCCCAGTAACGAACAGTATAAGTATAGCTTTGTTCACGCTAGATCGACATGAATGAGAAAAGTCAGAAGTCGAGCTCATCCAACTTTGCTCTAGTGGGCCTATCATCTGAACGCGTAGCTGTGGATTTGCCGCGCCTGATAACAAGCCTGGCTGATGAAGAAACTGTAGAGATTGACCTTTGCTCACCTTCGGAGGTTTCTGTGTAGTTTCACTTAGTAGAGCCTTACAAAACCATCAAGAGAAGCTGGTTGGCGAATGCATGGGTATGTACTAGAACCGGTATAGTGTGTATATATGCATTCACGGGCGTACACAGGCGTTCATCGCACGATGAATACTGGGGAAGTATATATTCCGGCTGGTTGCTGTGATTGTCGTACAGAACATCAATATGCAGTTGTGGCCCTGCAAATAGAAAAAAAGTCATGCATGGCTAATAGCGTTTAAACGCTTCCTGATTTTGACTGAAAAGTATAGCTACTTCTCTGTCTCGGGAAAAGCTGCACTAATATTATTCGCCAGTGTTGAAGGTTGGGCGAGTTCGTTCATCGTACTTGAACTAGTATAGCGCATTAAGAAATGGCCGAACAGACCTACACAAGAGGACAGAACGCCAACTTCCCGTTAGTGCTCTGTCCTCTTGTCTCGGTCTACTCGGCCATTTCTTTTTTACCGTAATATGTTATACCAGTTCAAGTAACATCATTGCGGCCGAGCTTAGCGAAGACGCCTGAGTCCCACGCTGAAAGGTGGGCCACGAATAACTCGCTCGTGTTTTTTTCCGCCTGTCATTGAATATCATCGTGCGTATATACAACTCTATTGAATGAATGTACGAAGAGAAGGGACTTTTAAAAGCTCGGTTCCTCGTTCTTAGACACAGCCTTATGAAAGAAAACAGACAATAAAGCCACGGACAGTATAGGAGGTTATTTGTACGGTTCTGGTACAGTTTTAGTATTGTTTTGTCACATAGGCACCCTTGATGCCTTAAAGTAGTGTGCTCATAAAAAAATATTACGTGCTATGTGACGCCAGTACGCAAAAAGGATGTTCCACACTCACCGTCATGGCTACAATCGGTGCTGATTAGTACTCCTACAGGTTTGAACGCACATAAATATCCGTTAATGTGGATGTAGGGACGAATGCCACCGTATCTCAATTGGTGGCGCATCGGGAACGTTATGCGAAAATTGCAGGTTGAGCCCTTGCCAGCAGCAAGCTGTCTTTTCGCGCACTTCACATTTCTTCACTTATAAATCGTAATCACCGCAATACAATTCAAGCAATACAATTAACGCCCAGAGTACCTTCATTGTCTTCATAATTTGTCAGTTTTCATTAAGGTTGTCTCTTAAGTAGAGCACAACAAAAATGAGCTCTGAATCCATATTCACAAAATGTTATTACAGAAGCAATGTTTTTAACAGGAAATCGCGCTATACATATCATTAGCGAAGGTGGTTGGCCAAAGAGAAAGAACACTGAACGAAAAACCTTCTGAATTCGAACCCTGTTGTACAAGACGTTGCGACGAGCAACGGTGCTTGTCTTTCGGCCTAGAGATGTTGTACGACCGTAAAGACACTTCTTTTAAATACGATAGTCTTTCTTGGGGACCTTCCACGCAAAAATTTTGGTCCGTCTGTCTGGTTTTCTGTCTGTCTTCACATTTGTCTGTTTGTCCGCTCTTAACTATACCTTAAACCGCGCCAAACCATAACTCAAACGGCCAACCCCACCCGCAGCGCCCACCAATATTGCTCAAGTTTCAGCGTTCATACTTGTGCGATTGTCAATAAAAAAGCAATTAGTGCGCACATTTGAGGTACCATAACAACACGTCAATATTTTCTATGTGTGTCTTTATACTATAAAAGGCATACATAAGTAATTCTAAGGACCGTAGCATTTATCACACTGCGCTGACAATGCAACGCGATGCTCAAAAAGGCAACTGCTTCCAACGCTTTGCTAAGATGACACGTTGGTGGCACCTGCCCGTCGCTTTGCGTTCTACACCTTATCGCCTCCGAGACAGGCGACCGCACGCCTTCCTTCGTTTTGGAAGACAAGTGCCAGATAGCGCTCGTGTCTAACGTGCCTTGATGCGCTCTTTCGTCTTTGCTGCACGGATCGAGACTCTCTAACGCATCGCCTCCAGAATACAATTCACCAAATCTTCACCAAATATCGTTTTTCGACGACATTTGCAGTGAAATATGCAGATATGGGGCCAACGTTTTTCGATCTGTACCTTCGAATGACGTTTCTTCTTGGGAGCCCGACAACTTATGCTCACTCGCTCGGCCTCTCGCATGCGCGTTGTTTGTCCTAAACGAACAAGAGTGCCGGAAGGAAACAACACAAGCTGCCATATTACTTCTGGCCTTTTCGTTTAAACGCAGTGATAACGTGACCAGCAGGCGTGCGCAGCAGAGGGAGACCCTGCTTTATAGCAAAGCAGACCGAAGGACGCGGTGTGTTTGTCTCACTCCGTCTACACTGTGAATCAATCGGCCAAGGACACGACGTTGCCCTGCTTACGGCGCCATACTCCTTGTCCGTGAACACGGCGCGATATCAGAGGCGGTATATGGGTCAGATCGTTGATGTCACTTGATACGAGGATGGCAGGGTGCCCAATATCTGGCGGTGGCGCTTTCGTCCATGCATAAGCTATGGCGAAGTATGCAAGATGCTATCCACTGAAAAAAAAATGCTGTACAATTAGGTTGATAACATGTGCGCATACGTGTATTGCGTCCTCCGTAGACATTCTGTTCATTGATGAACATTGGTTTTTTCCAGTAGCCGACCCTGCGCCGTTATTACACGTAGTTATCTTCGCGACACATTGAAACCTCGCAGGTCAGTTCGTGAGGTTGCATTTGCAAACGAACGCAAAAAAGCTTGCCTCGGCCTTTCTATTTAAGTGCTCCTTCGATCTAATCTGCCTATTCACAGCTGTGCAAGGCAACTCGAATCGAAAAGGATGACGTATGAATCAACGCGTACGTGCACGCACACACAAACACACGCACGCACACACGCACGCACACACGCACGCACACACGCACGCACACACGCACACTGGATGATTGTACCTTCACTCTGGAAAAGGTCTTGGGTGCATGGTCTCCAAGTACATGGTCTCTAGTTACATCAGCCTAGAAAGCGACACGAGCCTTTCAACAATTTTCGAAGGCAACATCACTCAGCGACCGCCTGTAAAACCGTGCACTGTGTGTAATGTGCATTGTGCGTCTCCTTCTCTCTTTCTCTCTTTCTCGTTCTATTTTCCTTCCTTATTTTACTGTTATTATGTACGGAGAGAAAACGAGAGAACTCTTTATCGAAAAGCAGAGAATTTAGCCGCCATACTCGAATCGCTGGCTTGCTATATACTCTGCTTGGGGATGAGAATCGGGGATTGAAGATAGCTCATCAGCATATGAAACTGTAGTGGGAGCAAGATGTCTTCCACTATATGTCATCTCTACCCAAAAAACAATGCGTACTCATCAACATATATTACAAGAAAAACATATTATTTTTTGTACCGAGTTCATCTAACAGAAATTTTGCATTCGGCAAAGCTGTGCAAATGGCTCAACTTGCTCCTATTGGTAAGCCACAAAAATCACTGCCTACAGCACTTTTTCTCTGCACATTTTCGCCTCTAAGTATAAAACAATTTGTATATGACATCAACGGGGCAAAGAGGCGAATGCCACAGACTCCACTATACGGACTCTTCTCTACTTAGGTGAGCACTATTCTCAGCACTGACATATATAGATTCAACCACTCAGCATACTTCCTCCTATGGACTTTGTGTCCTCTCTGCAAGAGCAACACTATCCTGTTGGCTGAAGTGGAGGACATCATTGGCGACAGCAGCACTTCACTGCATCAATGAAGCTGTCCTTTACATCTTGCGCCAAACGTCGAATCGATGGGTAATGTTCACCAATTACAAGGGAGCACTACAGATATTGTTCAACCTCCTAAAGAAAATGAATTCTCACCTCGTTACATTCGACACAGCACACTTACACCCCCTGGATTATACCGCAGGGAACTCTGTAACTTTTCAGTGAATCCTGGCTCATTGTGGCACTCCGGCCAATGAAAAAGCATATGAAGCAGCCCGCAAAGGTCTTCGACACCATAATTACAGACGAACAAATAATGCTTCTCAAATGGCTAAAAGACTTGCGTTTGGAGAAAATAAGAGACTCTGAAACCTTCCAACACATCATTATCCCTTCCTCCACTCAATCAACCCCTATCTCAGAACAAGACTTCCATTCAGAATTCCTCGACATATGAAAACGCTATACCAACGTCTTCGTCTAAACACTGCCTAAGGAAACAGGTACCACTTCGGTCAACCAGAGAGTGTGTACTGCAACAACCGTGGCTCCATCGAAACTGTGGAACACATATTGTTTGAGTGTAGAGAGTATGCTGATGAGTGTGCGCACGAGAACAAATTGCATAAATTCTATAACGAAAGGACCTTCTCACTTGAATGTCTACTGAAACTTTTAGCCTGCGCACGCTACAGAGGCGTGCTATGAAACTTTTATTCACGTACTTGGACAGTATCGGTCAGCTATACAAGCTCTAGCTGTACCATAAAACCACAGAAAAACTATTAACGCACGTACTCATGCAATGGACAAAGATAAGGCCTTTTCCTATATATTTTATTGTTTTATCTTCTATCTTAACACCTTGCCTTTTTTTCTCTTTTTTTTCTCACTCCCCAGTTATAGCATAGGAAACTGAACGGCGATGGCGTAGGGGTTAGAGCATTCGCTTCGCATGCAAAAGATCCATGGTTTGAATTCCGATACCGCGCAGTTCCTAACCGACTAAAAGAAAAAAAATCCGTGTGGTCCTGGAACTGCATTAAAAGGCCTGGGGTGCGGCCCAACCGGTTACCACCACCGGTAACGCACTCCCTCACCAGAGAAGGATTGGCCACCCTGGTGCAGTATGTGGCCACTACCTCCCACATACATACGTATAGTGACTCACGGCCCTCAGTCCCCAGCAGCTGTAAAGCAACTGACCACGGCGGCGGTCAGATCTGCAACGCAGCAGAGGGTGCCAAGAATATCTGGATCCTGACAGGCCACCATCGGAACCTGAACTTGGCAACGTTTAACGCTGGAACCTTATCTAATTAGGCAAGTCTAGCTGTACTATTCGAGCAGCTATAGGGTGTTAAATGGGACATAATAGGGCTCAGTGAGTTTGGGAGGACACATGAGGCCTTTACGGTGCTACAAAATGGGCACGTCCATTGCTATCGGTGCTTGCCTGACAGAAGAGAACTGGGAGTGGGGTTCCTAATTCACAGAAGCATAGCTGGCAACATAAAAGAATACTATAGCATAATGAAATGGTGGTAGGTATTATAATTAAACTCATTAAGAGATACAAGATGTAGGTGGTACAAGCTTACGTGCCTACATCCAGCAATCGTGACACTTCAGTTGAAAGCTTCTATGAAGGCGTGGAATCGGCAATGAGTAAGGTAAAAACACACTATACTATACTAATGGGAGACTTTAATGCAACGGTAGAGAAGAAGCAGGCTGGAGACCAGGCAGTAGGAGATTATGGCATCGGTACTAGAAATGCCAGAGGAGAGCTTAGTAGAATTCGCAGAACGCAATAATTTACGGATGTTAAATACCTCCTACCAAAAACAAGAAAACCGTAAATGGACATGAAGGAGCCCTAATGACGAAAATAAGGACGAAATAGACTTTATAATGAGTGCACACCCAGACATCGTGCAGCACGTGGAAGTCAATGGCAAGGTGCGATGCAGTTACCATAGAATGGTATGGTTTCGAATTCACCTAGACATGAAGAAGAACGACAGAAACTGATACGCAAGAAGCCAGTCAATGAGCTAACACTGATTGGGAAAGTACAAGAATTCAGAGTCGCGCTTCAGAACAGGTACTAGGCCCTTATTGAGGAAACCAACCTTAGCGTAGGTACAATGAATGATGATCTGACGAGTATCATTACAGAGTTTGCAGTGGAAGTTGTAGGCACGGTAGGTAGGCAGGACACTGGCAAGCTTTCCCAGGAAACGAAAAATCTCATTAAGAAGCATCAAAGCATGAACGTCTTAAGTACAACAGACAAAGTAGAACTGGCAGAGCTTTCGAAGTTGATTAATAAACGTAAGGTATCCGATGTAAAAAAGTGTAACATGGAGAGAATTGAACACGCTCTCACAAACGAAGTAAGCGTCAAAGCAGTGAAGAGAAAACTTGGGATAGGCACAAATCGGATGTATGCACTAAGGCACAAAGAAGGCGAAATAACTACCAATATGGATAGAATAGTTAAAATAGCGGAGGGGTTTTACAAAGATCTGCACAGTAGCCGGGACAACCACGACCTTAATACTATAAGAACTGGCAGTAACCCAGATGACACCAAACCAGTAAAGATATAAGAAGTCAGAAAAGCCTTGGAGAGCATGGAAAGAGGCAAAGCTGCTGGTGAGGATCAGGTAACATCAGATCTGCTGAAAGATGGAGAACAGATTGTGTTAGAAAAACTAGCCACCCTGTTTACAAGGTGTCTCCTGACGGAAAGAGTACCAGAGTCTTGGAACAATGCTAACATCATCTTAGTACATAAGAAAGGAGATGACAAGGACTTTAAGAATTACAGGCCAATTAAAGTATACGAGCTATTTACATAGGTAATTGCTAATAGAGTTAGGAAAACGTTAGAATTCAATCAACCAAGGGAACAAGCAGGATTTCGAACAGGCTACTCAACAATCGACCACATTCATACTATCAATCAGGTAATGAATATATGCTCAGAATATAGCCAAACACTACACATAGCCTCTATAGATTATGAAAAGGCGTTTGATTAAGTAAAAATATCAGTAGTCATGTAGTCACTGCGGAATCAGGGCGTCTATGAAGCATATAAAAACATCCTGGAAGAAATCAAGAAATCTACCATAGTGCTTAATAAAGAAAGCAACAGAATACCAATCAAGAAGGGTGTAAGGCAGGGGGATACAATCTCCCCAATGCAATTTACTGCGTGCTTACGGGAGGTTTTCAGAGGCCTAGAATGGGAAAAGTTAGGGATAAGAGTTAATATAGGGTGCCTTAGTAACCTACGCTTCGCCGATGACATTGCATTGTTGAGTAACTCAGGGGACAAATTGCAACTCATGATTACGGATTCAGACAAGGAGAGCAGAAAGGTGAGCCTTAAAATTCATCTGCAGAAAACGAAAGTAATGTACAACATCTTGCTAGGAAGCGCAGCCACTATTACACAGAACACACAACAGAAGCGCTTAAGTTCAACTAAACGTTTATAGCAAACATCAGAGTTTATAAAGGGAGTGAAAGGGAAAAGGAATAATAAAAGGTAGACAACAGAAAGCACACGTGCCAGTCCCGCACAATACTATCCGTTATTGTCTATCAACCCATCCAAAAAACATAGTTCTTTCCGCGTGAGCGAGATAGAGGGTGCACTAACGCACTCAAAATCATCGCGTGTCATTTCCGCCGCTTCTACTATTTACGCTTCTACTATCAAACTGGTTAATAAATCTCTGTCCTGATATAAAACGCACGTGGATCCTTAGCAACTGACCCGACACATTGTTTATTTTTGTACAACAACCTCCGAAGACAGCAGCGCTTCGAGATAGGTAATAGTCCACTTCAAATTGTAAGAGACTATGTTTACTTCATCATCATCGATCATCATCATCATCATCATCATCATCATCAGCCTGACTACGTCCACTGCAAGACAAAGGCCTCTCCCATGTCCTGCCAGTTAACCCGGTCCTGTGCTTGCTGCTGCCAATTTATACCCGCAAACTTCTTAAGCTCATCTGCCCACCTAACCTTCTGTCTCCCCCTAACTTGCTTGCCTTCTCTGGGAATCCAGTTAGTTACCCTTAATGACGAGTGGTTATTCTGTCAACGCGCTACATTCCCGGCCCATGTCCATTTCCTCTTCATTTCAACTATGATATCCTATGCGCCCGTTCGCTCCCTAATCCAATCTGCTCTCTTCTTGTCTCTTAAGGTTACACCTACCATTTTTCTTTCCATTGCTCGCTGCGTCGTCCTCAATTTAAGCTGAACCCTCTTTGTAAGTCTCCAGATTTCTGCTCCGTACCTAAGTACCGGCAAGATACAGCTGTTATACACCTTCGCGCATTACCAGTGTGGCATGTAGTTATGTTGTTACACGACACGCATGTCGTGATTATCATGTTTGGATGTGTCATTTACCTATTTTGTCCGTTCGCGTCACGTAATACCGAGTTTGGTACATGTGAAGCTAGCGAAACGGCCGCGAGCGCCCCATGAGCATAGCATGTAGTCATGTTGTGAAATGACACGCTTCTCAAGTTTATCTTGTTTGCACCAGTATCATACCTTCGTCATCCGTTCACGTCCCCTAATAACAAGTTTCGTATAAGTGAAACTAGCGAAACAGCCCCCCGCGCATCATGAGCGTAGCATGTATTCATGGTGTTACATGACACGCATCTTATGATTATCATGTTTTCGCCAGTCACATACCTTCGTAATCTATTCCCGTACCGTAATACCCAATTCGGTTTAAGTGAAGGTAGCAAAACAGCCGCCAGCGTATCATGAGCGTGGCTCGTAGTCATGTTACATGACACACATGTCATGATTTTCATGTTAGGGTCTGTCGCTTGTTTTCAGCATGCAATCATGTCATACCATACATGTTTTGCAAGATGTCATGCGAACGAAACCACCGCATTAGCTTCAGAACCATAAAATGGTAATCATAATATTGATGACATACATATCAGGATTTTCATGTTATGACTGGTCAAATATATTTTTCATACAGTCATGTTATGCCATACCAAGTTTAGTATTGATACCACTATCGGAACGGCCAGGAGAGCTAAACGTCGTAAGCGGCTGGATAGATAGATAGATAGATAGATAGATAGATAGATAGATAGATAGATAGATAGATAGATAGATAGATAGATAGATAGATAGATAGATAGATAGATAGATAGATAGATAGATAGATAGATAGATAGACGGACGGACGGACGGACGGACGGACGGACGGACGGACGGACGGACGGACGGACGGACGGACGGACGGACGGACAGACAGACAGACAGACAGACAGACAGACAGACAGACAGACAGACAGACAGACAGACAGATAGATAGATAGATAGATAGATAGATAGATAGATAGATAGATAGATAGATAGATAGATAGATAGATAGATAGATAGATAGATAGATAGATAGATAGATAGATAGATAGATAGATAGATAGATAGATAGATAGATAGATAGATATGCTAAAAGTCGCCGAAGTTCACTAAGAAATGCTTCGTATTTAAAAGAAAACACTGAAGAGAAACAGCAGGCATGCTTATCTCGGCACTTCCTTCAGGCCTGGCTACACTAATGCAATGTTGCTTTTTTTTCTTTTTTTTACGCACTATGTCGGCTTAAGCTGACAACGATATAGTACTTAACTACAGAGTGAATTTCATAGACTGCGGTGGGCACACGAACAAATAAAGAGGCGAGGTTAAACGGACTGTCAGGAAACGGAAGAAAGAACGTGAAGTGAATGCGTCTGCGTCTTCTTTTTTTTTTCATTTCGCTTATCCCATTCACGTTCACTCGCGCCTGACTTCGAAGCAGCAACAGTGCAAGTTCGTGACATCGCAACGGCCTTGAATCCAAGGCGCGTAGACCAAGGCCGATGGTTTCGCTTGCGACCTCGTAGTGTGTCAGGCGCAACCCTGACACTTCTGTTTGTCGAGTAACCGAGCCACGTTTCTTGCTTTTCTTTAACGCGCGAAAGGTAACATCCTCGGTAGGCGGCGAAGAGAAGGAACTGTTATCTCACGAAGAATCCATCTCCGCGAGACCTTATCTGTTATGGCGTTGACGAGAATGGAGGCTGGTGGTGGACTTGAGTGTGCAATGGCCCGCCGTGTTGGTCGAGAGGCTAAGGTACTCGGCTGCTGACCTGCAGGTCGCGGGATCGAATCTCGGCTGCAGCGGCTGCATTTACGATGGAGGCGAAAATGCTGCTGGCCTGTGTGCTCAGATTTGGGTGTGCGTTAAAGAACCCCACGTGGTCGAAATTTCCGGAGCCCTCTACTGCGGCGTCTCTCATAATCATATGGTGGTTTTGGGACGTTAAACTTTATGTATAGATCGTGAGTGCGCATTCGTTGTTTTTACCGGCTACAAAGCAGCGTATATACCGATAACGACGATAATGCGTAGATAATATTGTGAATGGTTGTTCACGTATGCGTGATTAGAAAGGCTTGATAAACTGACACTTTTCACGTGCGTACACGGTGACAGCTACAGTTCAAAACAGGGACTGGTTCAACAAACTCCCTCCCGTCACTCAAAGGAACCTCCCATTCGGTACGAGCTTGTGAGCCTATATTTTAACGACGCTAAAATGGTAGTAAGTAAAAGAAGCTGTACTTGTCGGTTAGCTTAAAAAGCCTTCCTTATAAAATGAATGACCCGAACGCTTTCCAAGAGGCGTCGAGAGGACTACATTATTGGGATTTATTATTTTATGCACAACACCCATTAACGTGAGGCTTTGCCCTGCTATTTATTGAACCCGTCCGAATGGTGTAATGGTTATGGTGCTCTAGAACTATTTAGAAGGTCATGGAATCGAATTCTGGTCGTGGTGACCACATTTTCGGTGGAGCCGATAATGTCTAAAGAAAATGTACTTGGACTTTTAAAGAACCTCGTATCGTCAAACCTTCCGAAGACTACCACTATGGCGTATCTCGTTATGATATGGAGGTTTTCGGACGTGCTAAACCCCAACAATTATTATTAGGTTATTTCCGAAGGTGTGTTCATGATGTGTGACGGCGCATGCTTGGAAGAGTGTAGGCATTTCAATGAGCGTTTTCCCAATAAATTGTTCTACAGTTGTTAGTGTAGCATCCGTCCTTGGCTACCTCGTCTTTGTGTCCGTTTTTATTTGCGCTAATCTGACTTCGTTAAAATGCAACACCATATATCACAACAGCATCGCCTGTGCTGGAGTCATATCAAGCATCACTCCAAAATCGCCATTGAAACACCCACTTGTGTTGCGGCAAATATTAATCTCTACAGCTTCGTTTTCTATTTCAGGACACTGCTTCTCTTGCAGAGGAGTCTTGTAGGGTCGATTTTTAAGATAACAGGAATGAAAATCTGCGTTACAGTTTCAATTAAAATGACTCAAAACCTACACTAAGCCATGCTACGCTCAATACAAAGCAAAGCTGATTGGTCCTATGCTTACTGATAACCGTTATATAGGCAGAACGTTTCCTTGAACTTTTGTTTGAATTTGGCCTGAACTTGCCTGTAGCGAGGTTGAACTTTGCTGCAGTATGGTCGGAATTTCCGGAGCTCTTCACCACAGCGTCTCTTATAATCGTATGGTGGTTTTGGGACGTTATACCCTACAACTTCGCTGTTACTACGTATAGGACCGATCAACTTCGCTATATGTATCGAACATCGAGCTTTGCGTGGCTTAGTGCAAGCGTTAAGCCATATAAAGGATGCGGCACTATTGCCTTTTTCATTGTTAGTGGGCCTGTGCTGAGTGGTATAAGATTTATCTTGTTTCTGTGACACACATCTGTTTATGATGATGATAGACTTTTTATATGGAATGAACAAGCAGCGCATGATTCGTAAACAGCTTTGATATTTAATGACAAATGAGTACTGAGAACAAGATAATGACTAACTTCAACACAAACGGCTTGATTGCCTTTAGTCCAAGCATAATTGATGAGACTATGTATGTTGTATAGAGCAACTAATCAATGGCAAACAAAGATACCCACATTGTTTAAAGTTAGCGTTTTGTTGTGAATCTTTGTGTCCCGTTAGTATTAGTGGTGCTATACCACACAACATACCAACACGCCTAGTCCATAGCAAGTTCGGTAAAACAAGCTGATAGCAGGTTTTGCCGGTGTTGTCACAGCGAATATTACTCTTTTGTATAAAGTATATGAATTCACGTTTAAAAATTGTACATAAAGAATGTCTTGGGCTGGTTAATTTTAAGTGGACAAAAGATACTGGCTATGACATGCAAAATTTCTTTAATTGCAACATTGACCCTGAAGGCATAATATTTTGTGTGTATATCTTCCCAGTGCTATATCTTCCCAGGCTTCCCAGTGCAATTGAACACCGCCCATTGGAAAAGCATGGGGTAACATTGTAGAATATTAAATACTCTGAGAAACCACGTGGTGTGTACCGCTATACTACAAATTTACTAGAATATTCCAGCGGGTCTCTAATGCATATAAGCGGATAACTAGCGTTTTTCGTAAGATATGATTTTTTTTCGTCTGAATCTCATTCAGTTACCGCAGTCTACCACTATCGCTATTAAGAGATGGCGCTACATGCAAATTTATACTTGGGAGCCTTCGTGTGCACGTCTAGTCCGTTTAAAAAAACGGAGGTGGCGCGCACATTAAGGATACCTAATTCACATTTTCGAATCTTGGTCATGCGTGTTGTGAAACGTCTCTGGTATGATTTTCACCCTGACGTGGTCGGTGGCGGCAGCAACTTGATCGAGTCCATAGAACGATACTGTAGGCAAGAGTGTGGGTATACTCATACTGTTCAGTACTGCCTGTACATTTGCGTGGCGCCAAAGCACAGGTGCTTCACGTGCGTGTCACTACAGGGAAACGCCGAGTTCGCATGAGCGCATCGCAAGGCGCGGCTTCGAACAGCCAGGAAAGTCCGCAAGGTCTCGGCCGAAGAACAGAATTCGCCTTCGCTGCTTCCTCGACCTGTACAATACCTCGGGCGACGACGTGTGAGATAAAAAAAAGAAGACACACACATGGAAGAGGGGGGCACGGAAAGAAACAACACCGAAGCTTTATAACAGGAGAAATAAGAGAAGCACGACGCATCTGCCACCGGTACGCCTGTTTGCGACACCGCAGGTGATAGCTTGGCCCTACACATTACGACGTTCAAGCTCTTTCTAAATGTCTCCGTAGAGGAATTTTTCATGCCTCTGTAATGGCAGACAAGCCTTGTGAGCTTATAAAGCTCGCTAGCCCTAAAATTTTTGCTGTACTATCTCCCTGGTTTTGGCGCTAATGCCAAGTAAATACTAGTTGCCCTTATCGCCTAATTTACCTTTGGTTGCTGCACAGGCAAAATTTGCATGCCCACCCTGTCCGAAAGCATTTTTTTCTTTTACTTCTTGATTACAGAACTCCCGTTAGCACTTATCTCACGAATGACCTCGTGGATTTTGTCACGAGTGTTATACTATAGCCTTACTACGCGTGATCACATATCTAATCTTCGATGCAAGTGTAAAGGACGATTGTTATAGTGCGAGATCAGAACGACTACAAAGGTTTCGTCGCTTTGATCTCGCGCTATAACAGTCGTCATGTCATACCAATTAGCCCAAACCGCCACAAGTGTGGACCTTCACTTTCCACGCGTCTCAAACTCATACCAGCGGATGTAGCATCGCGTTGACGTCGTGGCCTGAGGTTCTCCCAACTCCCACCGAATTTATGGGCTAGCCCCTGTGAATTGGCTTGTAATTAATAAATACGAAAAGCCAAGGGCAAGTCTTACCTCCATATTCACAAACGCTCCTTCACTCAAGGGCTCTCCTCCACTGGAAAAAAATCGATAGGAGCGTCGTCTCTTGGCAAACCAAGTCACTGCATATCGGCAATATTCTGCAGTGATTCTTGACAAGCGCAGCGTCAATTTCAGTCGAGCAGTGGCGCAGTGCTCAACTCAGTCAAGTGAAGGATGGAATTTGAGTCGAGGAGCCTTTCTGAATAAGGGGGTTAGACTTTTCGTGGATTTGGCTGTCTACGCAACCCGTCCGGAGCATGGCCTGCATGCATTCTTGGATAGATGGCAGAAGTAGAAGTTTTGTAGCTATATATAAACTGTTTATGCATCTCGCTTAACCCATATACTATACGTAAAGCGTACGAAGTCTGACGCGTTTCAGAGCGACTGCCTCAACCTCACGACCCTGCTGGGTCAGTCACGGCCATGTTTACTGAGATAGCAGCGCGTGGTACGGTTCGAGACTTTCGTAAACAACGTGACGCACTGCGTCAGCAGTGCTGAGCACTGTTATTTCAATGTAGCATTACCGATGCGTGTTTTAAAACAATGATACGCAATCATTTCTTCAGAGTTAATCGAGGCTGTCTATCTGCTGAGCAATGGAAAATGTCTTAGTTGGCAGCTTTGCATGCTGCTAACAAGAGCTCAGAAAAGTGGGATCCTTCACAACTCAAGACCACGGGCACACAGGGAGTCACAAACACAGACATCGAATTCGGCTAATTACGGAATGTCGCTGAGGTCCAGAGCACTTGAACTGTAGCCTTGATTCCGTGCATAAGTACGCAGGTCACAGACATGAAATTGAAGAGTTTACTTGGTTCTGCTCCATGTCATTATACACTAACATGCCCCCTAAGACGAAGGACCACGTTTACTAATATCTACTGGTTCCCATCAGTTTGAAGTTTGAAGTTCATTCTACTTTCTTTCTTCCTCGGGTAGAGTCGCAAGCGCTAAAGACCGTATGGCCTGTCAGTGGTTTTTACTCTTATGCGAGGTCGGCACGGATGTCGTGGCGAACTGTATCAAAAACAAAGTCTGTGTATTACAATCAGCAGAACTTCGCATGCGACCCTGCCTTGCTTACGACGTAGCATTAAGCCATTTGAATGACAGACCCTGCGTGTTTTTTTCAGAAGTGTTTAACAATTTTCAGTACTTAGTGGCAGAACAATGAGTCGTCCTGATATACATGAGTGGTGTTCGTTTAGAAAAAAAAATATTGGCAGCATATCCACGGAGTGAATGATGGAGAGTGGGGTGAAGCATTCGTCCATCCATCCGTTCTTGCTTCCGTCCGTCCATGCGGCCGTCTGTTGGACCGTCCATGCGTCCATCCGCCCGTCCGTGCGTGCGTATGTTCGTGCGTTCGCCTCTGCGTTCGTCCATGCATCCGCCCCTGCGTCCGTTTATGCGTCCATCCATGCATCTGTCTGTGTGTCCGTTCGTCCATCTATTCAACACTCCAAGTACCACCATCTCGCATCTTTTCATCATGCATTCCCCATATAGAAGCACCGCCATCCAGCGGACATTCCAAGGACTAAACGAGAGGTGGCATATGCACACTTTCTTACGGCTTCCGCTTCGTATCTAACCTTTAACCACCTCGAGTTCATGGTATATACTTGTTCACTGTATTCATGGCATTGCGTCCCAACGTTCGCTAAACCTTTCTAAAACCAATGAGGTTACGCCCAGCGAGTATAACGTAGCAACCTTTTCCTGTCAGATAATGCTCAATGTACATGCCAATGGCTGCTAATGGGATTCGCAGCGTGCACGTTAACTAGAAGCCGAATGCTCTTGTCACTCAATCCCCATTAGCAGCCATTGGCATGTACATTGAGCACTATTTTTTAATGTTTAACAACGCACAGCAGAAATCTCTCACCGGCACCACTACGGAGGTCAAATTGTTATACTTGTCACACACTACAACGGCTACGAGGGACGAACAGGTGTTGCTATAAGAAGCTTCGCCCCAAAAAGTCGTTAAAGATGGCACTTTAATATGGGAGAGCATAGTTGGTACTCTACAATGGGAGAGCATAAAGCCGTCCCGGAGGCCTATATAAAATTGCCGTCAGTTAATTGCATGACAACAGTGAATGCCGGCTTCACGCACACTCTTGTGTAACAATAGTACAACACTACAACTGTTCAATAAAGAACACCGCAAACTTCAGCTACGTTCTTTGCGTGACTATTTGTCACCACCTATGTGTTTCGGCTTACCCTGAACTCCTGTCTCGTCTATACCTCCAAATTTGTAACTAAGGCGAAGTTAACACATGGCTTAAAGCAACGATTTTGGCACGCTCCAACGAGCTTTTATTCGTGACATGTGTCCGAAGAAATAGCTTTCTACTAAGAGTGTCATCTACAACTACTTGGTTATCCCCATCTCTTTAGCAAATGTGCCAGCTTGGGCTAGTTGGTATGGCATGACGATAGTTATAGCGCGAGAACAAAAGGACGACACAGAGACAAGAAGCGCTCGTGTCTTTCGTGTCCTTCGTGTCTCTGTGTCGTCCTTTTGTTCTCGCGCTATAACTATCCCCTTAGGCAGAATTTTAAAGAGCTTCGCCGGAGGCTTTTATCCAAATACATGGGAGCAGAGAAATCACTCTGGTCCTGTGTGTAAGTGTGTAATGGGCTATGAACAGTGGCATCGCAATCTCTAATTGTGTAAACCATGACATGACAATCAGGCGGAAAAAAAAGAAATGCGCATATTGAGACCTCTATGATAACCGATGTTTCGATCATAATGTACTCTTAGTTTTATGCCGCCTATTTGTGCGCAGTACTTTTTCGAAACCATCGTAACCACTGCAAAATGTTTCACGTGAGCTACAAGCTCATATTCGTATTTTCTTTTTAAATATCTTCAGTGCTTTCTCACACGCACGCACACTATATACATTTGTGTACACGTGCACGCATCACACATTTTTGCAGCGAAAGCTGTAATGAGATCGTAACTCGGGTCACGCGCAGTTGCATGTTGTCCGCCGCCACCGTCGCCACCGGAGTCTGTAACGACATCGCGCGACATTAGAAAAGGAAAAAAAAAACCTTGCACCAATGACACAGTGGGGCTTGACCCTGGGTCCACTGGGTGCCAGCCTAATATTCTACCACTGAGTTACGCCAGTGCTTGCAACTTGTCAAAGTTGTCTTAGGTAGGCTTGATGTCGGGGAAGCAATCGCGCTAATATGACTTATAAAGCGCTTTACAACAGCGAAAGAACAACCAGTCGTTGCACAATAGCGTAACGAGTGGGCTGTCCAACGCTCCAACCCGTTACAAAAGCTTGTTCTTGTTTCCCTATTAACTGTGGCACATACCCACTTCAGCGATAATTCCTCATCGTCGTCAACCACTGCATGGACAATTGGCACAAAATTCCTAGCAACTAATTATAGGATATCACGCTTCTCAGAAGAATGACGAAAAATAGCACAGCGAATGTCGTTCTACTAGCCAAAAGTTTATTATTAATGCCCTAGTGGGTACCAAGCAAGTGTGCTTGCAGTATTATCCACTGAGTGCATGTTTTGAACAGGCTCTGAAAGGCCGCTCTTCTTGCTTTCGCTGTGACATGTGCTGCGTCTACCGCGCAGGCCTGGCATTCTTGTGCCTAATCCTGGGATATATGTACAGTATACGCACAGATGGAAACAGGACAATTTAAGACTTAGTAACGCACATGCTTTCATTTCTACTGTCTTATGCTCGGGCCATATCGGCGTAATTCCGGGCTCCAACGCGCGGAGAAGGGCCAACTTTATCGCTATAAAGACCAGATTCAATCAGACATAACGAGGTTATCTCGCGAAATTGCGCATGCCAGTAGTTACACTGCATAGAGTTTCATACAATAATACCTAGAGTGAAATCTGGCGCTAGTGTCTACGCAGGCTCCTTCAGCGGCGCTTGTACCCGCATGGGAATGATGGGAAGTACAGGCTTCGGATCTGCATTGGATGGATCCCATTCTTAAGATTCACGATGCTTCTTTTCCGAGTGTAAAACAAAGTAACATGATGCTATGGAAAATAAAACTTGCTTGGTTTTTTTTGTACGCAAACTTTATTGCAAACAATTCTTGTGAATAGGCGGTAGAAATGAAACTTGGACAAATTAATCACCAGGTATGCATTGCTCTGCCATTGCGTTCCACATTTGGCATCAAGATGTAATGAAGTATTCTTTACATTTTCAAAAACAAATATTCTTGGTTGGCAGTCCAAAGTACGCTATATCTATTTATGGAAATAACAACACAGTATTAAGTGAGAAACACTTAACTCTTTCTCTGCAATAATGCCAGGTGCGTCTGTTCAAGTGGTCTGCCCCAACGCACTTCTCATTTTGTTGTGAAGTCGAGCGTGGCGGTGCGTCTACTTCGCGTCACCGTCGTTTCGCAGTCGATTTCAACTGATTTTGGCAAGACGCACTAACGTAACTCGAAGTAATATCCTGCACTGACATGAAACGCTACGTCTATGCACAGCGGTGAGTGGACGACGTTTTGCTTAAACTGTCAAACACGACTTATACAGCTCCAGCGTTGCAGTAAATTGAGAGGGCTGGCAGTTTTCAGCTTCTGTAAACAACGAAGGCGCAGCTTCAGTCCTTTGCACTCACCCCACTACCCGCTCAACGCGAATAACGAAACTGAAATTGAAAAAAAAAGATTCGTGGACAGTTCACTGGCTAACGCAATCCAACCCGAAGCCTGTACTTCCCATATTTCCTATGAGAGTACACGATCGCAGCGCCAGATTCCTCTCTAGGTATTGTATGAAACTCTATGTTACACTATAACCATGGCCCTTTAATACTTAGCTATAACATTTGATTTCGAGTTTGAATCCGTTATTTCTGCATTTGATTCAAGATTTGTGAGTTGGCTTTTAGGTTAATCGCGATGTTGCAAGTTGCGTTGAAATGTTGGAATGAAATGTTGTACGTTGCAAGATGCAATGAAATGAGTGCAGACACACGTTTTGGTCAGAGCTTTTGCAAGTCCTCGCTGCCGATGTTGCTATACCGGGGCTAACTTTTCGTTTGTTTTGTTAGCTTTTTGTGTATCATTGTGACAAATAGTGATGGCTTGCTATGTATACGCTGATTAACCCGTTGACCAACTGCTATGAACGTCCGTACACGTGTTGCAAAGCCTATCACCTTGTGTGAATAGAACGAGTGTTTATACATGCAATCAAGACAGCAATGTAATATAGTAAAAACTACAAAATGCGAAAAAATGGCAGATCCCACGTACAGTGGGAACCGATACTCGCAGCACGAATGAGAAACCTTCATATGCCACTTTAAAATATGTTCAACGTTACGAGCCGGAGGAAAATTATGTCATATATGACTTTCATGTAATTATCATCATATTTGCACGTGTCATTCACTTTCGTCATCTATTCACATCATTTGTTACTAAATTTGGCAAATGTATACAGCTAGCGAAACAGCCGTGAGCGTGCTATGATCATAGCATGTAATCATGTTTTACAAGACACGCATATATATCATGATTATCATGTTTGGACCTACCATTTACAATCTTCGTTCATTCACGTCACTTAATACCAAATTTGGTGTATGTGGAGCTAGTAAAACGGCCGCGAGCACGCTATGAGCGCAGCATGTAGTTATGCTTTACATGACACGCATATCATAATTATCATGTTTGTACGTGTCATTTACCTTCGTCGTCTATTCAAGTCACGTCACGTCAAATTTCGTATGTGTGGACTTAGTGAAACGGCCGCGAACGCATCATGAGCGAGGTACGTTGTCATGTTTTCACGTGGCACGCTTGTCATGATTATCGTGCTTGCACCAATAATTTACCTTCATCATTCATTGACGTCTCTTAACACCAAATTTGGTATAAGTGACGCTACCGAAATGGGCGTGAGCACATCATGAGTGTCGCATGTAGTCATGAAGGGCCCATCATACTCCGACCGAACGTTGACGAGCGCGCACGCCGGGCGAAGCGACGCTGCGCAAACAAATTGGACGCCAGGCGCGACCGGCGCGACCAGATTTTGTTCTTCGTGTGCAAGAACTTGGCCCACTCTTCGAGTTGCAACGTGCCTTCATCGGCGGAGTGGTGCTGGACGTCGTCCTCGGAGACGTAAACCAACTGAAGCACCAGAGGTCGACGAGTCACGATGCCCGAACCACGCGGCAGGAAGTCCCTGCCCACCAGGCTTTCAAAGACGGAGCTCTTGCCCGAACTCTGAGCGCCCACGACCACGATTTGAGGTAGCTGAAGTGCGTCGGCACCGATGGTGATGATACATCTTGGAGCTTGTTGATGACAGGAATCAGGGCTTCCATAACGAATCTGAGCTACTTTAATCGAGGAGTAAACTTACAAGCTATTCAGCATTGCGACAAACCCGGCGGGCGCCGTTCAGGCCAGGCCCCTACGATCGGCTAGCATGTATGCATCCTCGTTATCCGCACCCCCGCAAAACCGACAGAACACCTACTATCACCATCCACCAACCACAAGGTCCGCACGGCCCGGCGGCAACCAGCGCGAAATGCATCACGCTGCATTTCGCGCCCATGACGTTACCTAGCTCTACCCAGACAGCACTGCGGCTGCCTCTCTTCGTGATGTAGGGACGCCGGGTGCGCCACGTTGCGTCAAAGCAACACAGCGAGCCACTTGCAAGTATACGGCAGGTAGATCGGCGCTTGGCGTGGCATCGCCGGCGTGACGCGACGAAACTAACGCCGGCGCGCACGCGCGGCGGGTCACGTCGAACTGTATTGGTGCCTTGAGTGCGGCTTGTATTCATGTTGTTACAAGAAAGGCATCTCATGATTATCAAGTTTGCGCCAGTCACATAACTTCGTCGTCCATTCACGTGACGTAATACCAAATTTGGCATATGTGAAGCTAGCGAAACAGCTGCAGTGCATCATGAGTGTGGCATATAGTCATGTTGTTACGTGACACGCATGTCTTGATTATCATGTTTGGACGTGTCCTTTACGCATGTCGTCCGTTAGTATCACGTAATACCAAATTTGGTACATGTGAACCTAGTAAAATGGCCACGAACGCGTCATGGGCGTAGCATTTAGTCATGTTGTTACATGACACGCATCTCATGATTATCATGTTTGCACCAGTCGCATACCTTCGTCATTCATTTACGTCCTGTAATACCAAACTTGGTATATGTGGCGCTACCGAAACGGGATTTAGCGCATCATGAGCGTCGCATGTAGTCATGTTGTCACATGACGCGTACCTGCACTGATGATTATCATGTTTGCACAAGTCGCATACCTTCGTCATTCATTCACGTCCCGTAATACCAAATTTGGTAGATGCGAAGCTAGCGAAATGGCCGCGAGCGCACCATGAGCGCTGCGTGTATTCATGTCATAACATAAAAATCATGACATGTATGTCATGATTTCTATGTTAGGGTTTGTCACTTAGGTTCGCTATACAGTGATGTCATACCATACCAGTTTTGCAACATATCATGCTAATGAAACCACCGCAAGAGCAGCAAGACCATGAAACGTAAATTATGACATTCATGACATACATGTCATGATTTTCATGTCTTGACTAGTCTTTTATGCTCGTCATACAGTCATGTTATGGCATACCAAGTTTGGTGTCGACACCATTATTGAAACGGCCAGGAGAGCTAAAAGTCGTAAGCGGCTAGATAGATAGATACGCTCAAAGTTGCTGAAGCTCACTGAGAAATGCTTCGCAATTAAAAACAGAACATACAAGCACACTTTTCAAACTACAAACGTATCGGCACTTCGCTTGAATAAGAACAAAAGAAAACGTAACCCCGTAGTAAATTTACGAGGCTAACAAGTCGATTTCTACTTTTCTTGAGAAAGTGCCTAAGCAGGTGCTACTCGTAATGGTGGGGGACAGGTTATTCCATTCTCTGATGACAAGCGGGAAGAACGAGAACTTGAAAGCGTCTGGATTTAAATCTTCAAGAATAAAGGGTATTAGAGTGTTTGTGGTGGGTAGTTCTGCCGATAACCTTATATAGTGAGACTTGTCTATGTTTACATGGTTGTGTAATGGTTGATACATTAACTTTAAGCGTTGCCCATTTTGCCCGGTTTTTTCATGGTTAGTAACGCCATGGTTAGTGGTCAGCGTTGGGATTCATTCAATTTGCGTGGCACATACAGGTTTATGAATCGTGATGTAACATGCAACTTGGGGTTGATATAAACAGCTTCATCACTGAAAACAGAAGCTATGAGAACTCTCTGTTATAACATTAGTGCCTTTCGGGGTACAAACTTAAGCATCCTTCGTGCCCGACTGCAAGCGCCGTGCAACAGAGTCACTCACGTTCCGCTAATCACACACGGGTTTTCCAGTTACTGCATGAGCCTTAGTAGTACAAGTACCAGTGTCGCGCGAACGGTTGAAAGCAACATTGCGTGCTATTCCCAGCCGTCCACAGAGAGAAACGTAACAGTTCGGCAAGCATACGTCACGGAAGGCGGCCTGCGTGTCACGAGCAAAACGGCCGTAGATGGAAAGCCCAAAGCGATCAGACGCGAAGGAAACGGAAAAGTGTTCCGGGAACTTGACCCGTTTCCTTGCTGCAGGGACATTTCGTTTGCCGCCCGGCACCGCCGGCAGCGCGCTCAGTGGGGAGAGATCGGCCGTCCAGATCTGCAAGCCAAGCGTGGCACGGACCAGCCGCGGCAGCCTGAATGAAACGGCGGCGTTGGCCGGCGGCGAGCTCGCCTTGAATTGGGCAGCGGTGTACGAAGTGCGATCGTTGGCGGCCCCAAGCGGCTCGGTGTATAGATACATCGACGCCTTGGGAGGCTGTAGCGCGTGTCGCGCGCCCGAAGGACGCCCCGCTTTCTAAGGACGCGTGGCCTTCTTGGCTTTGACACCGTAGACGATTTCCTTCTCCACCGCACCCTCATCCAGCTTAATCTCTCAAACTTTCCCTTGTTCATCTGTCTTCTGTGCGCGTTCTCTACACCGTTCTCATCAGCTAACATCTATCTAGGCGCAGCCATGGGACTAAGAACCGCGTTACCTTGACACGGACGAGTGGCGAAGACGGCTTCATGCGAGCCAGTGTATGCATCAAACGAGCACCGCTGCTTCTTCGCGACATCGTCCTAATGACCGTGTGCCCACCCCACCCACCAAGCAACCTACTCAGTGCGTCGTCTTACTAGTGAGGGAACGAGTCCCCAGCCTGGGTGGAGTTTGTGAGACTGTCTCCAGGTCACACGTGGATAGCACCAGCAGCTGGAGCATTAGTGGCGCTTTTCGCCTACTCGTCCATGAATTGCGCCGTGTTGCATGCCCGGCTGCATATCGAATCAAGCGTACACATGTCGTAGTTTGCTATCGAGGCTTGCGAAGCAAACGGGATCGTTTCTATCCACCTGCTTCGTCAAAGCACCCACGATTGAAATTGAAGTTACCACCTCGGGTTAATGGTTCCTTCGGTAAGGTATGAATGCCGCGCTCATTGTTGACGTTCTTGAAAACAATGAATTTCAGTGCTGCCCCATTTCTCCAACGTTTTTCCATGACGGGTAATTATAATTCCTTTTTGTGTAATTTAAATATTATATTTGCTTGCATAATGCCAACTCTGGTGTATGGTGGTGTTATGATGTCTAGCAGATGCTTATAGTATTAGCTAGTGCTGGTTAGTAAGGTCTTTATGATATATCTTATGTTGGCTCATGTAACTGTTAGCTGAATGCTTTTATATGACATCAATATTGCTTTCGTTGAATCTCAATTCAGTGATCGAGTTTCCCACGAAATTCGGCATGCTACGCGATGTGGGAACGTTGCTCTCGGATCGCGTTTCTTCGTAGATTCACAATCCTTAGGACACATTCAAGTCACCATCCCAGTTTGGCAGTATCAGCTCGCAGCACCTCGGCGAATAATTGAGAAAGTAAAAACGAAAGTGGTTTGCTCTGAAAAGTTCCTGACTGCCCTCTTTAGCTTAGGCTTCTTTTGACTGCTTCAAGTACTGATCACAAAAACTTAAAGAAAGCTTGCTATTGTATTTTGTACTGGGTGGAAGTGAAAAGGCCGTGTTTATTCTTTTCGTGCAAACACATGAAGGGGTCTGTGATCAGATAACGAGAAATTAGTTCAAATATACAGACAAAGAGCTCCTAGAAATCTTGAAATATCTGTACCGTCCAAATTTAGCATAAGAACACTCTCGGTTGTATAAGTAGCCAAGCACCATGCTCGAAGGCATCTGCACCTGTTGAAGATGTCACCGCAACATGCTACTTGTAATCTTCAACCGCTTGGAAAACATACCGACGGGTTTCTGCAGCAATTAAGGTTTGAATAGAGTGGTTCCGTGGGAAAAAATACTTGTTCATAGGATATGGACATTCTACCTCATGACCACTGCGGTGGTAATTGATCCCGCTGTGCTGCTCTTAACAAGACTTCTCGTAAATCGTGTGTGGAATTGTCTAACACGAAAGCAATATAGATGTAGATAGACATGTGGAGTTTAACGTCCCAAAACTACCTTATGATTATGAGAGACGCCGTAGTGGAGGGCTCCGGAAATTTCGACCTCCTGGGGCTCTTTAACGTTAGCCCAAACCTGAGCACGTGGGCCTACAGCATTTTCGCCTCCATTGAAAATGCAGCCGCCGCAGCCGGGATTCGATCCCACGACCTGCGGTTCTGCAGTCGAGTACCTTAGCCACTAAGCAATATGTATGTAAAGATCATAGGCGTGTGAACAGAGGAAGCGGGAGGGGCATCCTCCCCCCTTTTAGTGACTTGGCGGGGGGGGGGGGGTGCACAAATCTATCCCGTACATGGACTAGGGAGGGGAGGGGCTGCGGTGAACCTTCACCTTACCATCAAGGGAAACGCTGCGCACGCTTGTGGTACAGATGACGCACTTTAGTCAGAATAAAGCAGCTTCGCAAGGATAATGAGAACATAATAATTATGCGAATAGACGCCACGAGCACTGAGAATAGAAAAGTGAAAAAAATCGTGGTTGTTGTTGTTGCTGAATCATTGTTCTTGTGGCACCGCTGCATTACTGCAGAACCTGCAAAAACATGGCTTGAACATTGAGTCATACTTCTGCAAAAATGAAACTATTGAGCGTCCACACCTTGCGTTCGGGGACAACAGAGCTTTTATGTGTGTAATTAAAGTTTATCCTCTCTCTTAGTTTCTGTCTCTTTCCTTCTGTCTTTCTTTCTCTCTCTCTCTTATAGAGCGATGGGAGTTGCGTGATCAATGGTGTCGTACCAAGGAATGCATGAGGCCTGTGGAAACGTTTCGGAAAAAACAACTCTTCGGAGCAGCAACTCCCATTTTTGGTAGTAACTGCAAAGATCATTCCTCATAGTGGGAAAAATAATAAGCGTGCAGCAGGTTGTTCGCAATTCTTGTTGTTGTTGTTGTTGTTGTTGTTGTTGTTGTTGTAGTTGTTGTTGTTGTTGTTGTTGGAGAATTCGCTATTGTAATTAACAAGAAAAAGCACTTATCGCCAAGCACACAGACGTGTGCAATGGTATTCGGGCCCTGTCAAAAAGTTCAGCGATTACATATAACACACAGGCGTAAATATGGCATGATATAGAACGGTGTTACACTCATTTGTGTTTTTATGTCTCTCGTTCACTTCCACGTCGCTCACGTCACTGCACGTTTAAGCCTGCGTCACACCGTCGTTTGTGGTGGTGTTTAGAAAAAAAAAACTGACAGTTATCAGGTTACGTCAGCGCACAGTCAAGCACACATCATCGTATTTAAAGGTTTGATGGATACGTGGGGTTTAACGTCCCAAAACCACCATATGATTATGAGAGACGCCGTAGTGGAGGGCTCCAGAAATTTTGACCACCTGGGATTCTTCAACGTGCACCCAAATCTGAGCACACGGGCCTACAACATTTCCGCCTCCATCGGAAATGCAACCGCCACAGCAGGGATTTGATCCCGCGACCTGCGAGTCAGCAGCCGAGTACCTTAGCCACTAGACCACCGCGGTGGGGTGTACTTAAAGGTTGTACCCTGAACTGTCTGTCTGCGTCACAGGATGTCTTCTACCACGACCAGTCCCGCGCAAGCAGAAAGAATAGTTCCACTGACAAACGTGTCTCCACCATGTTGGATTACAAAGATTGCGCGTGCTCGTCCTTGGATCGCGCATGCCTCCTAATAATAAGCTGCTGTTCAAACACAGACGCGCGCTTAGCGTGGTGACATTTTTCATCGCAATTTAAGGGTCCCTCTTTCGGCATGTAGTCTCGTCACCTTGCACGCAGATATTGAGCCGACTAAAATGTAATCCACACTTACTTACGCAAACTGGCCCCTGTGTGCCAAATACTTAAACGAAATGCCCTTCGGCTGGATTCAAATTAAGAACAAAGTAGTAATAGAGAGAAAAAGGCACTATTTGCCCCGCCTAGAAGACACTGCCAGACTAACCTTAAATAAAGTTCATTCATACCTTAAATAAATATTTTAATAACGCAATCACCTCTTTGGTGGCGGCTTAAATAAATATTTTAATAATGCACTCACCTCTTTGGCGGTGGCTAAATGCGCGGCGCTGCCAAGTACGAAGGTGTGGGTTTCGTTCATTGTCGGTGGCCACGGCACCATCATTTTTATGTGGGTGAAAGGTAAGAATATTCGCGTGGTCGGTTTTTAGCGCATGCTACTCGACCCCAAGGTGTCAAAATTAGTCCGGAGTCTCCCCCTTTATGGCGCTCCTCATACGTATACAGATATTGCGTCGCGTGATACCGCGAAAATTTTGTATGATTCATGTGAATGAAACGAACATTGAAGGGCTGACGAGAACGAAGGCCAAGTCGGCTATAAATAATGAAATTTTCCAACTGTCTCCATTACCCACTCTTACCCACAAAACCACCAAAGGCGCATGATATTCTATAAACAATAATACTCATCGGACAACTTTTAATCCCGTCTTCTTTCTCTAATGTCATAGACAAACATATCCACTGCAAAGGTGCCTCGTTTTGTTTCCTCGTTTCTTTGCTTGTTTTCACAGCTATACAAGTTACATGCCACGCTTTGAGGTAATGGTGGGTAAAAGCAACGAAGGCGGGGCTCAACTTGATTTGATTTGATTTATTCGATTCGTCACAGTACAGTGTAACAGGAAGCGGAGGAAAAAGCCGTAATGACGGCTTAAGGGATCCTACGCCGTCTTCGAGAACAATGGTAGCAGCTGAAGGACATCACAACATTGTCACAATATCATATACCTCGTACAGGGCATCGCAATATTATATACTCTTTCCCCCTAAAACTGTCACATTGTTTTGCGCAAAGATAATTCCGTAAAAAAACGGAGAACTGAAAAACGTGTTTTATACATAGCTTACACAAGAAAGAAACCTGATGCGATCTTTATCACCTATAAATAACTACGTGATTTACACATCAAAAAGAGACGCTATTTCTGCGGCACATAAAGGAGATGCATTTATACATTTGCTAATATAATTATTTAGTATTGTTGGAAGAGTACATCGAAGCATCTGAAGGCCATAATAATTACGGAAGTAAGGAACGTTCCATATTTCTATGTTCCTTGTTTCGTACGCCCTTTTCTCTAAGCAAAGATTCGTCATGTCCGCAAATGAAGAGTTTGAGCGTTTGCGGCTAAGACTGTACTCTCGCAGCAGTCTGTATTGATATAGGTCATTCACTTTGATTATCTTGTATTTTTTAAACAGTGGCTCACTAGGTGCTAGCAATGCAGCGTTGTCTATCAGCCTTGGTATTTTTTTCTGTATTTTCAGTAATTTTGTTCAGTTTGTTTCTTGAAGTCATCATACTTGCATCGGCTGTTACAGACTAATGGGGTTACAATGACTGCGAGGTGTGTGACTGTGTGCGTACGTGCGTACTCTTTTCTCTCTCCCTTTTTCCATCTTTCAAATTCCCTCATCCCTGTCCCCAGTGTAGGGTAGCATACCGGTCCTTCTAGACTGGTTAGCATTCCTACCTTTCCGTTCTCTCACGCTCCTTCCTCTCTTTTACATTAGTTTTCATCACAGGAAAAACACGCTCGCCTCTTTCTCTGTAATGGTTATGCTTTCCTTCTACCACCAATCCTTCCTTGCGCATCCATTTTCCCGTCAAAAGTTCGTATTACGCGCCTTATTGCTCCGTGCACCGTAGCGCTGGCAAAGCACACTGTATATATACACGACTGGCACATTCAAATACAACTATCTTTTTTTACGTCTCTGTCGAACACTCCTAACCGAAAAAAATAGTGTATCTTGAGTGAATTCCCAAGAATTCCTGCCTCCGGCATCTGTTTTAGAATCGGTCATGGAGCGCGCCAGCAACGCGTGGCGATCAGCGCGTATTCATGAAGCTCTCCGTAAAGGCAGTGGTGTATACTCGGAAAGCTGTTCACACTATAGCGTTTTCGTAAGCGCCATCCGCCGACTACGTGAACGAAAAGCGAAAAACAAGCAAACGCTCCCGAGCTCGTTCTCCGTGACGGACGCGCTCAGCTGCTCCGCGCGTACGCCGGTGACGTCACGACGGCAGTTCCGGTCGGAAGCGATAAAAACGCGTTCACGTGCTGCCCGCGCCTTGCTTTAGCAGGAAGGAAAGTTAGGCACCACGAAACACGGGTCCTTTCGGCGACGCTGTTTGCATTTTCCCGCCCGTTTGCTTTCTTTATTTTTTGTTAATATTATTATTAGCTCGCTATGTTGTCATGCAGGCATGTTTGGGACTCCCCCCCCCCCCCTGCAAGACTGCCTTCCGGCGTCTTCGCCGAAAGCAGTGCAGAGTCAGTGATCCTATTACACGACGAAGAAGCCGGCGTTTAGAGCTCCTAATAAGGGTGAGCTCAATTACTGCGAGCAGGCCTCTGAAACGGTGTTTTGTTTTGGCTCGATTGTTGCAATTTTTTTTTCTTTCTTAGCTCACTCATGGCCGACATTGCGCAACCTACATGCAACGGCAGTCAGCAGTGCGTGCTAAAACTAACGATCCGCCTTCGACTGTGAGGTCTTCGAGTTGTGAAACCCCAGGTCGAGTGCGTCGCCACCGTGACGTAAACTTCCTGTACGACGTTCAAACGATTTCAGAAGGACGCCCTTTGTGTCTACTTCTGCTCCGCCCTTTTGTCGCAAGATGCGGCATATCTGAACGTTGGCCAACGCATGTGACAAAAGAGGAGGGCGCCGTGAAGTAATGAAACGCGGAAAGAGGCCACAATGCGATGCAGAATGAGATTTGATTTTGTCTCATCCCGATTGCGAAATGCGCATCTATAGGAGGAGGAGGAGGAGGAGGAGGAGGAGGAGGAGGGGAAGAAATGAAAGGCAGGGAGGTCAACCAGACGCACGTCCGGTTTGCTACCCTGCACTGGGGGAAGGGGTGAGGGAATTAAAGGAGAAGAGAGAGAGAAGTGAAGGGCAACGTGTATGTTGGTGGGACCTTGTCCATTGCACGCTTATAAGCGGTCGCGTAGTCCAGTCGTCTTCAGAAAACTTAGCAGTGCCCGCGTCGCTTTGCTGGCCAGCGACGCGTAGAGCCATGAGCCAAGTATCTTCTCTTCGGAAAAAGGTCTACTGTCTAGTGTCTCCAACGTTTCGCGTAGCAAATTGCGTTCGCTCGCAAAACGTTCACATGAACACAGTAGATGTTCTATTGTCTCGTCAGTGTCGCACGATTCACATCGGCAGCTATCCGCCATTCCTATGCGAAAGGAGTACGCCTTTGTAAAAGCTACTCCTAACCACAGGCGGCACAGTAAAGTTGCATCCTGGCGGGAGAGGTCCGATGGAACTTGAAGCTTTCTCGATGGGTCCAATTTGTGTAGGCGGCGGTTCCTGACACTGGGGTCACTCAGACAAGTTTCCGACATGGTGTTAGCGAACGAGTGAAGGCCCCTTGCAGCGTCGGTTCTCGACAATGGAATTGGGGTTGTCTGGGCGTCCGCGTGGGCGGATCGGGCAGCATTATCAGCAAGGTCATTACCGACAATACCACAATGTCCCGGTAACCACTGGAACACCAAGTCATGTCCTTTCGATAAAACTTCGTGAATCACTTCTCTTATTTCATTCACTAGTTGTTGGTGCTCCCGCTGTCGTAAAGCTGATTGCAAGCTCTGAAGGGATGCCTTGGAGTCACAGAACACAGCCCATTTTTGAGGTCGGGCCTCCGCAATATAAAGTATAGCAGCACGTAAGGCGGCAAGCTCCGCTGCTGTGGATGTTGTCCTATGCGACAGTTTGAGCTTTATAGTGACCTGGTACGCCGGGATGACAACAGCACCTGTGGATCTGTCAGCCGAGACCGATCCATCGGTGTAAATGTGGGTCCTCTGGCCGTATTTTTCGTTGAGTAGCGACAATGTCACCTGTCGTAGAACCACTGTTGAATGATGGCTCTTGTTCGTTATTCCCGGAATAGTGAGGCACACCTGTGGTTGTTGTAGGCACCACGGGGGTGACGCTGGTCTTGTTGCGGGAGTGAAGCCAAAAGGGAGGCATTCTCTATGGGCAGAAATAATCTTTGAAAAGATCGCGTGTGGTCTTTGAAGTGGCAACACTGCAACATGGTGACCAGGAACTCGGCAGAGGTGTCTTATGTGGGCTCTCAAATTGTCAGTGGTGATGTATGTTCGAATTGGATGCTCTTTTGCGATCATAATTGCCCCGTAGGTTGAGGTGCATCGCGGCAATCCTAAGCACACGCGTAGTGCTTGTCCTTGTAGACTTTCGAGAGTGCGGATGTTCGTCTTGCACGTACTTGCCAGTAACGGCAAGCTGTAGCGCAAAAATCCCAGAAACAGTGCTCTGTATAGCTGCATCATTGACCTTATAGATGCGCCCCAAGATTTTCCGCAGAGGAACCGCATTATATGGACAATGGAAGTTAGCCTTCTCTTCAGGTAATTGCAGTGGGCACTCCACGAAAGGTCCCGGTCAATAATCACACCCAGGAAGCGATGGTTCTTCTGGTATGGAATATTTTGTCCATTGATGGTAACGGGGTATTGTGTCATAGCTCTGCGGGTAAACGCAACCAATGCACATTTCTCCGTTGAGACGGAAAGACCTTGCTAGCGGAGATATGAGCATGTCAAGGTGGCAGCCTGCTGGACTCTTGCACGTACTTGTAGACGAGTTACAGCCGAAGTCCATAGACAAATATCGTCAGCATATATGGATATGAGGATGGTACTTGGCAAAATTTCACGAAGTCCTACCATCACGAGGTTAAATAAAGTGGGACTTAATACGGCGCCCTGAGGGACGCCACGGGAGATATAGTAATTGGTGGTAGGTCCATCTGAGGTTTGTACAAAAAAGGACCTTCTTGTCAAATAATCCTGGATCCATTGGAACATCCGACCACCGATTCCAACAGCTTCCAACGAGTCTAGGATGGCTTTATGTGTTACGTTATCATAAGCCCCTTTGACGTCGAGGAAGAGTGCCAGTGGTATGCGCTTGAGGCTCTTCTGTTGCTGGATAAATGTTGTGAGATCAATCACGTTGTCAAGAGATGATCTACCTCGCCGAAAACCCGTCATGCAGTTTGGGTATACGTTGTACCGCTCAAGGTACCATTCTAGGCGTGTAAGTATCATCCTTTCCATGACTTTTCCTACGCAACTTGCGAGGGCAACAGGGCGAAATGATGTCAAATCAAATGGTGACTTTCCTGCTTTGAGTAGTGGCACAAGTCTACTTATCTTCCAATCCTGGGGAACATTGCCCGCCAGCCATGAGTGGTTGTAATAGCTTAACAACTGTCCCCTTGCCTCCTGTTGAAGGTTGGCTAGAGCGGCGTAGGTGATGCCATCGGGTCCTGGTGAAGATGATCGTCGGGAAGCCGCCAAAGATGCGTCAAGTTCTTCTATAGTGAAAAGATTGTCCATTTCGTAGATGCGGGGTTCAGGGATAACACTCCTAATGGTGCCAGCAGACAAGGCGGACACACCGGCGATTCGCGTACAAAACTCATTTGCCACTTCAAGTTGGGTGTGGCCTGAATGTAGGGCTAAAGCCATGAAAGGATGTCTTTGTTGGGGAGCCGAGCGCAGGCCACGAATAGTGCTCCAGATGCGGGACAACGGCTTTCGGGGATCCAATGATTCGCAGAATGATTTCCAGCGTTCCTGTGCAAGTTTGTCTAAACGTCGTTGGACTTTTTTCTGTATGCGTCGTGCCAGCCTCAAGTCGCATATTGCTTTCGTCCGCCTGTATCTTCTTTTCCGCCCTTCGGCGAAGCGCGCACAGTTTTTCCAGTTCAACGTCGAAATCTGAACGCTTGCCGGTGAACGGGAGGAGACAGGAAGCTTCCCTCATTGCCTCTTTGATGACATCCTCCAAGTTCTGGTCAGGGTCTTCACGGCATGTATTTTCCATGAGTCGCTGAAACTTGAACCAATCAATTCTTCGTATTGTGGTCTTAGGAAAGGAGTTAGTAAGACCCCTTATTCGCATATAAGTTGGAATGTGGTCACTCCCATGCGTTTCGATGTCTGAAAACCAGTGCACTTGCGACCGGAAGTTTCTGGATACCAGAGTCAAATCGAGGCAACTGCTGTACGTAAGGCCCCGCAGGTATGTAGGACTGCCATCATTTAAGAAACATAGGTCATGCTTGGAAGCGAATGACACGAGGTTTCTTCCTTTAGCGTTGATCGTCGAACTACCCCAGATTAAGTGATGTGCGTTGAAGTCTCCAGTTATAACCCACGGGCCCGTAGTTGTTGTCAGTATGTCTCGTAGTCGGTCTTGTTCAAATCGTCCGGATGGTGATATGTAGACACCAATGAGTGTGAATGACACTTTTTCCTTTTTAACACGTAAGCAGACATATTGATTGTCATCATGCGGTTGAACTGCATGATGCACATAAGTGAAATCTGTGCGAATGTAAACAACCACCTTGCTGCGTTCCTCGCACGTTGAAGAAACGAAAGATTCATACCCTGATAGTTTAGGAGGTTGTTGCACGTTTGGTTCACATATAACTATCATAGGAATACGATTCATGAACATATACTGACGGAACGAAGAGATGCGGGATCTCAGGCCTCTCGCGTTCCACTGCATTATCGACGCTTGTCGGACCTCGTTGCGGAAGGAGAAAATTGGTCGAGCCATGGTTGCTACTGGAGACTTGCAAATACTGGACTTAGAGCATCCAGTACTTGTAGTGCACTCTGAGCGAGTGGAGACTTCAGGCTGCTGCACAGCTTTCGCATGGCATCCAGCAGTGTTCGGAACATTCTGATGACTTCTGTGTCCTCCTCAGGCAGCTTGTCAGCGGCTGGCTGGAGTGATGTGACTGTCGATGTGCGCTTGGGATTTGCAGGTGGCTGTGATTTCGGCAATGAAGGCCAAACTGATTCATCTGCAACTGTGCAGCTCGTTGTTTTGTTGACCGCGCTGGCCGCCTTAGGTCTGGGAGGCAAGGGCGGTGGAAGAGAAGGGTGGTGGAGTGGTGCTTTCGATGTAGCGTCTGCGGCGTTCTTTGATGAACTGCGGCGACGGTGACGCCTCTTTCGGACGGTCCTGGCAGCCTCTCGATGCGACGAATTGTCTCTGACCATTTGTTTCAATACCGCTATTTCTCTTCGGATTTTGGGGCATTCTTTTGACGAAGCTTCATGTGACCCATGACAATTCGAGCATTTGAGGGTAGTTGCTTCGCAGTCATCCACAGAATGGGCTTCCGCGCAACGAGGACACACCGTCCTATTTTCGCATACGCTTCTCACGTGGCCCATCTTCATGCACTTATAACACTGTAAGGGCTTCGGTATGAAAGGTCGCACTGAATGCCGAAAATGGCCCACCTTTACGTGTGAAGGAAGAGTGTCGCCCTTGAACATGATCTTCAAGCAGCGTGAGTTTCCCAAACGGACAACTTTTGCAATGACGCTGGCTTCATTTACCGGTTTTACCAGAACATCGAAGTCGGAGCTGGGAATGGCAGTATCCACATCGTAGATGACTCCAGTGACCACGTTAGAGCTCACAGGAATGTAGGAGCGAACTTTCATTCCCCCCAACTCGTTGACGTTGCGCAGTACATTAAGTGCCGCAGCATGCAAAACGTCGATGGCCAATGCGTTCTTACGCGTGTTCACTCTGATGTCTGTGATCTCGTTTGGCACGAGTCCTTCCAGCATCACCGAAACAGATTGCCTGTTGAGGCGCTTCATGTTACCGTCCGGTACCTCAGGGACAAAAAGGATAGTGTTTGTCACGGGTCTCCTTGGCACTCTGTCATTCAACGTACTCGATGACGAAGATGTTCTGACGTTCCGCCTCTTCGCTTTACGGCTCAGCACCAGCTTAAAATCGTCGTCGTCAGAAGGCTCTTCGCTGCTCATTGAGTAACCAAGAGTGCCCTCGCTGTCGTAGTCGCTGTAGAGTCCCGTACGCTTCCTGGATGCGGCCACCGCCGACGCCGCCGTAACTGGCGGACGTCCGTGGGGGTCCACGTCCATCACCGACGGACACGGATGTGATAATCGCGAAGTTCACTTAAAATTAGGTGAAAAAAGAGAGCACCTACTGAAACTGCGATCCGCTAAGCAATCACTTCGTCGTCGTCCTATCTGATGCATCTATAGGTAAAACCACAAATTCTATAGACCCACAGAGTTTTCAACACGATAGATGTACAGGGCCACGTCACCTTGTGTGTAGATGTAACGCCCATCTGTCAAAATTTTCTTCTTGAGGCACGCGTAAACAAATACGTGGACCACTCAGAAAGTGAGATTCAAAATACAGCTTAAAGCGCTAGTTCTCAAATGGGGGGGGGATGTGCTAAAGTGACAGTAAAGCAATCTCCAGACATTTCGAAGCACGATCTTTCATAGAAGAAGTGTGCTTGCAATAAGTACATACCAAATGTACATACCAAATGAAATCCCCTGAAAAGAGTGTTGATTCCATTGTTAGTAACGCATTTTTTGTAAGACTTAATAGCAAATATCAAACGGACAAATCGAGATGCAATAAATATATGTCACAGTACGCGCAGACAGAGAGAGAAGACAAGGAAAAGCCGGGAGGTCAACAAGTTGCTATGTTAATCACCATGCAAGAGGATAAAAGATAAAAAAGGGAAAAAACGCGTTCATAAATGCCGATCAACTTTCGCGGTCAACGGGTTGTCCTATATTCTGGGCGTCTGCGCACTCCAACCTCTCTGGCTGCGACGCAGCGGACACCATGGCTCCAGTGTTCACAAACCGTGCCACCGGGGCGCCGTGGCTTGGGCTGGGAGGAGGCCGGATGGTTAGATACGAGGAGAATATTAACCACGACAGACTGGGAAGAACCCGCTTTTCTCTGACGCATCACTCACTCATAAATACTAAGCAACAGACGATGTCACATCATAGGTTTGGCTCTTCCAAACCGATGTAAGGCTTTCATCCAGAACCACTTTCGGTCAAAGGCGAATTTTGTCTATAAAGGGCGGAACTAGATCATATTGTTTGGGCATTATCACAGGAGCCTTGACAGGGCTGAAAAGTGCAGAATGGGGGGGCAGGGGGGGGGGGCATTGGTGCTCAGCACGGCCCCTACGGACCAACTCATAGCCGTCCAGCAGACTGCGGATCTGATGCCACCATGACAGAGCCCAAGTGCTTCGGGCCGCGATCTAGGTGATGTTGCCCCTTCCCTCCAGTCATCAATCTGGTGGTGACCAAAATAATTCCACGCATACACATGAAGGGCGTTCCAATTAGAGCTCAGGATAGGCGCGAAATAAGGCGCGGTGGCACTTCAACAGCCTTCTTCAGCGACCCTCTTGCTGATCCCGTATGACATTTTCTTACGTCAGAGGTCGGTCATTGAACTTGTTGAACGTGTTGCAAAACGTCGGTTATCTTCGTGTGCTGTATACACTTCTACAAAAAAGGTGTCCTTTGACTCCCCTTTCATACACGCGAGAGTCAAATGTGTGGTACCTTCCACAAAGGGTACGTTGACTCCCTTCAGGAGATTCGTGCAATGACTCTCTTTGGAAAGTCATGCGTTCCACGACTCTCCTGAATAGTGTCAACGTGCATCTCTAGCCCCGCCACGGTGGTCTAGTGGCTAAGGTACTCGGCTGCTGATCCGCAGGTCGCGGGATCAAATCCCGGCTGTGGCGGCTGCATTTCCGATGGAGGCGGAAATGTTGTAGGCCCGTATACTCAGATTTGGGTGCACGTTAAAGAACCCCAGCTGGTCGAAATTTCCGGAGCCCTCCATACGGCGTCTCTCATAATCATATGGTGGTTTTGGGACGTTAAACCCCACAAATCAAATCAACTAGCATCTCTTAATGGGAGTGCTCTACATGTGGCTCTCGCATGTATAACTGGAGAGTTCAAGCTTAGTGAGTGAGAAACACTTTATTTGGTGATCCGGCGGACGACAATCCTAGCCCCACGAGGGCAGGGTCATCGTGATGCGGCCACAGATCACCTCGGCGTGACGTCCTCTACTCGGCGAGCAGTCCTCGTTACTCCAGCCTTCTGGCACTCGCGCCTGCCTCTGTGCTGGGTTGGTAGCGAGCACTTGGCGCTTTCTCTCAGGCGCTCCTTTTCGAGGGCAGCCGAAATCCACTGGGCGGCCCGTGCCTGCTCTTCCCGCTGGTCGCTTCCCGCGGCAGCCGTAATCCACGGCGGGATCGTCGTCACTGTTCTTGCCCTGCTCGGATTTTGTTCACAATCCCACAAGATGTGGGCCGCAGTAACTATTTCAGTTTCACACATGCGACACAAGTCACTTGCGTATACGTTTGAACAAACGTGCTTCTTGAGCACCGGCGTGGGTATTGACCCCATCTACAGTTGCCGGGACGCTACCGCCCCACTTCTGCTCAGGCCAGGGTGAGGCGGGGGCATAGTCCTGTGCCTATAGTCTCTACCATTTCCATACTTCACTGTATACTGTCATCCTGTCTTTCGCTTCACACTACCACTCCTACATCGAGTCGGGCGGTTGGGCGGTGCGGCATGTGAAACTTCGCGCCGCCTCGTTGGCCGTCTCGTTGTGGTTAACGCTGCCGCGAGGCGACACCTCTTTATACATGTTGGCCGGGAAGCACTTAATTGTCACCGTTCTGTGCGCTAAATTCACCGCGCGCAGCACCCGCACTGCTGCCACACATACTCTGCCTCTAGCGTAGTTCCACACCACGGTCCTGAAATCACTCAGCACGGCCGTGCATGCGGTGTCGATGAGAGCCGGAGCAATGGCTACCTCCTCGGCCCGATGCGCCGCTCGTGCCCGAACATTTGCCGCCGCATTTGTCTCGCCGGTGACAGCGCGGACCACCGCCGCGCCGAAAGCTCCCCAACTGTCCGTATACTCTGCCGCGTCCACATATATAGCACCGTTGTCTCTAGCGTGCAGGCCCTGGCCCTTGCTGCCCTCCACTCCCGGTTGTACTCAGGATTGACGTTCTTGGGTATCGGGCTCACTTGCACGTGTCTCCGCGCACACTCTGCCACCTCCACTTCTTCCGCGGTCTCCTCGTACGCTCTCCCCGGCTCCATTCCTCGGTTACAAAGCACCTGCTGGCCTGTTCTAGAGCCTGAGAGCCACTCCTGGTGGGCGTTCCACATCACTTCTGCAATTTCCTCGAGGGTGTTGTGCACCCCCAGTGACAGGAGCTTCTCCGTACTTGTACAGTCAAAAAGCCCGAGTGCTGTTCGCCTCACTTCGAACTTCTAGGCCCCACTCAGCGTTCAGCGCAACTGTAGCTCAGCATTGCGCAGTGCTTCCATTGCACTTCACGCATGCAGCACGGGCGCCGATACCATTATGGTGCCTACACCCACTTAAAGCCCTTCTTACAATTCCTGGCATCCAAAATAAGAAAAAGTCGTCGCATCTAGCCCTGAAACAGGCCACATTACTCTTCCTCCAAGAGAAGCACAACGGAGGCCTTCACATTTATACGGATGGCTCGGTGTCTTTAGTAAGCTCTGCAGGGGCGGTGGTTATTCCCGCGAGGCACATCACAACTAAATTCATGACATCGCGTTTGACGTCGTCGACAGCTGCAGAACTCGCCGCCATACGTGCAGCTCTGGAGTTTATAGTGGAAGAACCTTCGGGAATTTGGTCTATCTTCTCGGACTCGAAGGCAGCTCTTCAATGTCTTATGTCACCCTTTCGCCATGGACCTAATGAAGGACTAGTAGCTGAAATAAGGCTTCTTCATCACCAAGCAATCACAGCACAGCATAGTGTATCAGTGGATACCAGGTCATTGCGGTATATATGACAATGACCGCGCAGATGAGGCCGCTAGATCTGCACACGATGGTACCCAATAGACAGCCATCCAGTTCTCAAGAACTGACGCAGCTACAAGACTTCGTTCGCTTGCACGTGACCTCACACTGGTACAGTGAAACTCAACAAACTTCACAAACGCGCGCCTGCGTAACTTGGGTCCCGATCTGCAGCTTTGTCTTCCCCCAAGGATATCTCGAGCTGAGGAGACCCTTCGATGCCGCCTGTGGCTTGGAGTTGCCTTTACGAACGCATACTCTTATCTCATAGGAATGGCCAGCTCTCCTACATGCACTTACTGCAGCTGCGAAGAGAAACCATCGCGCACCTTCTGCGTGAGTGCACTCATTTCAACGTGCAAAGACAAGAACTCACTGCAGCTCTGGATAGACTGGACGATCGGCCTTTGTCGGAACAAAATATTCTGGGTCATTGGCCAAGCCCATCCTCAGCCCAGAAGGCTTTGAAAGCTTTGCTGCGCTTTTTGCGGACAACTGGCCTCGGAGACAGACTTTAGTGTCTTATACTCTCGGATGTTGCCTTTCCTCTGTCGCAATTTTTTGTAATTTCTCTCTCTCTCTTCGCAACATTTCTTTTTACCATCTTTCATTCCCCTCACCCCTTTCCCCAGCACAGGGTAGCCAGTCGGTCTAAGAACTGGCTAACCTCCCTGTCTTTCCGCTTAAACGTTCTTCCTCCTTCCTCCTCCTCCCGAGTGCTGTCTTGTAGGCCCTTCGTGCGAGCGCGTTACTCCTGTTGCGCTCGTGTACCTTTCAATTGTGGAAGGCTGCCACATAAGCAATATGGCTCACAGCAAGGGACTGGACCAGCCCCGTGAGGCTTGCCTCTTTCATGCCTCCGGCCCATCTGCTTGATACCGTTTTGATGAGACGTATGGCCGTGTTGACTTTGGCCGTTAGGTGATGGATGGTCTCACCATTGGCTCTGCTTCGCTCTAGGAGCATGTCGAGTACCCGGATTTTTTTGACGTGCTGGTTCACCTGGCCGCCACTCATTCGTGTCATGATTTTCTCGCGGTCTCCTCTTTAGTCGCGCTCCTTCTTTCTCACTTCCTTCGGTGGCACCACGAGCCGCTCTGACTTGCTCGGTTAACACACCAGTCCCGAGCCGTCCCTGCAGTTGCTTCTCGATGGCGTCCACCACTGCCTGCAGTGTGTCTTCAATGTGGACGTCACTGCCTCCCTTGACCCAGAGCGTGATATCGTCGGCGTATATGGGGTGTCGGACCCTGATGACGCGCGAAAGCCGTTCGGCCACTCCGATCATCACTAGGTTGAACAGCAGCGGCGACATTGCTGACTCATGCGGGGTCTCCACTCTGCCCAGCTTCGTTTCCGGTAGCTAAAGGTCATTCGCGTGTATTTTAACCATGTGATCCGACAGAAAATCCCTGATGTATTGTATGACCGCTCGCCCATGTTCAGCCTCGACACCTGCGCCAGAATCGCTGAGTGCGTAACCTTCTCAAAAGTGTTCTGCAGGTCCAGGCCGAGCATGGCACGGTTATCCCTCGACCTGATATTCTCGTCCATAATCTGGCTCTTGAGCTGGATCATATCATTTTGGGTGCCCAGCTTGCTCCTGAAGCCGATGGCCGTGTCTGGGTAGAGGCCCCACTTCTCCATGTACCACTGTCACCTGTTCGTCAGGACATGCTCCAGCAACTTGCCCACGCAGGACGCGAGCGAGATGGGCCGGAGGTTCTTAATGTCTAGCGGCCTTACACCCTTCTTGATTGGTATTCTGTTGCTTTCGTTATGAAACACTATGGTAGCAATTGTTCCCCTGTAGATTTATTCCAAAATGTTTATATATGCTTCACCAACGCCCTGATTCCGCAGTGTCTGCATGACTGCTGATATTTCTACTGAATCAAACACCTTCTAGTAATCTATGAAGGCTATGTATAGTAGTTGGCTATATTTTGAGCATTTCTCTATTACCTGATTGATAGTATGAATGTGGTCGATTGTTCAGCAGCCTGTTCGAAATTCTCCTTGTTCCTGTGGTTGATTGAATTCAAATGTTGTCTTAATTCTGTCAGCAATTACCTTTGTAATGTACTACGGAGAGCAAGCTGATCGGCCTGTAATTCTTAAAGTCCTTGTCATTTCTTTTCTTATGTATTAGCATGCTGTTAGCATTCTTCCAAGATTCTGGTACTCTTCCCGTCAGGAGACACCTCGTAAACAGGGTCGCTAGTTTTTCTGACACAATCTGTCCTGATGTTACCTGATCCTCTCCAGCAGCTTTGCCTCTTTGCATGCTCTCCAAGGCCTCTCTGACTTCTTCTATCATTACTGGTGGGATGTCATCATGGTTACTGCTAGTTCTTATAGTATTAAGGTCGTGGTTGTCCCGGCTACTGTACTGATCTCTGTAGAACTCCTCCGCGATTCTAACTATCTTATCCATATTGGTAGTTATTTTGCCTTCTTTGTCCCTTAGTGCACACATCCGATTTTTGCCTATCCCAAGTTTCATCTTCACTGCTTTGACACTTCCTTCGTTCTTCAGAGCGTGTTCAATCTCTTTATGTTATACCTTCTCTTTAGTTTAGTGTGTATAATAAGCAGTCCGCTAAAGCAGAAACCCAGAAGCTTACAAAGAGGGTACAAATTAAGTTGAGGACGACGCAGCAAGCAATGGAAAGGAAAACGAAAGGTGTGGCGCTAAGGGACAAGGAGAGGGCAGAGTGTATTAGGGAACAAGCGGGTGTTAAAGACATCAAAGTTGGTATCGAAAAGAAGAAACTATTGTGGGCAGAGCACTTAGCGCGAAGGCAAGATTACCGCTCGTCATTTAAGATCACAGACTGGATTCCAAGAGAAGGCAAGCGGGTGAGGGGGAGACGAAATGTTAGATGGGAAGATGAGATTAGGAGAATTGCGAGTGTAAAATGGCAGAAGCAAGCACAGGACCGAGTTGAGTGACGGAATGTGAGAGAGGCCTTTGCTTGCAGTGCATGGGCGTTGTGAGGTTGATTATGATGATAATGATGATGATAGGCAGCCTCACAGCACATATCTAATAGTTTCTCAATCGTCGCAGTGGTCACAGGCTGCTGTGTTGGCAATCCTGCGCGAAAACCATGCACGTGAAATGTGAGGCCAATGTGCATTGCGAAGGTCTTGCGAAGTAGTATTACCGTCGCTTCCGTATCGCAGTTTATATGGCCATCTGTGACGCACGTGTGCGCAGTTGTCGCTATTTCACAATTTAGGCATGGTTATGAGGTTACTTTGCTTTGTTACCTTAAGGACCCCACGAGGGAGGCGTTACACAAGGTATAGTTATACCTAATAACAACAACAAAAGGAAAGACGAATACGTATATTCGACCAAACCACAAGAACAGTCTCTGTAATACTTACTGTCATCGCTGCAGCGATGACAGTAAGTATTACAGTACTGTCAACAGTATTACAGTACTGTGTAAGTATTTCAGTACTGTCAAGTATTAAGTACTGTCATCGCTGCAGCGATTCCAGAGACTGTTCTTCTGGTTTGATCGAACATACCTGGGCGGGAGATCATGTAGCGCAGCGGGGAAATGTATTTTATTCTAATACTGTGTGTGGAAAGAAGGTAGCGTACAAGGTTGTAGTGCGGGGGTATGGCCTGGTCACTTGCAAGACGTGCCCGGAGCGGTGAGATATGAGAGCGGTGCTAACTATTTTAATTAAGGAAGGCAGGCAGTGTAGCTGGAACCGAAGTTGCTAACTATACTAAATTCAGGGCTTGCTACTTCATGCAAGGTTTTCGACATGTCATGAACAGAAGTCTGGCAGACAATGTAATCAGCTGGCTACAATGAATTGTGAAGGCGCGTTAAACTTTCTTCTGTATCTGTAATTTATTTTTCCATAGCGCTTCGAAAATCAATAAAAAGCTTTCTTACCTGATCCGATATTGAGCGTTTTTAAATGCTCGACTGACGCTATTCACAAAGGCTTACATATTTAATAGGACTCAGCGAAATTATTGACGAACCTAGGCGAGACTCTTTATGAATCAAAGAGGCTGTATTGGAGACCTTTTGCGCAATTGTGTACTTCTTTGTATATTGTTAGATAAAGCGGACTCGACACCATTTTTGTCAGCGAACATCATTAAATGGTGGTCGTCAGCACTCAGTGGCATGACGGCAGGGGGGCCATTACTATCGCATATTCCAAGCTGACAGTTTCCTCATATACGTAGTGTAAACCTCCGGGCAAACGTTTGTCCGGAGGTTTACACTACTGATGTATGCCAACACTGCAAGAAGGCGCGAGCCACCCAGAGACAACTCCTCTGGGACTGTGCACCACCGCCGGGTAACCAAGAAGTAATGCCAACTGCCATAAGCAGCAAAATCATCAGCTGAGAGCCAGGCAACCAAAGGGACGTGGTCCAGCACGTGCTTAGCATCCTGGAACGCCAGTGGCTGAAAGCGGCGCCCCCATGGGTTTGACGTGAGTAGGTTGCTGCTCTGGGACGTCCGAGCACGCTAGTGTCTCGCTTTAATCCCCCTACCCCTTCCCCCTTTATGCCGGATCGTCAATAAAGTTGTTTCACTCACTCACTCATAAACGTATCTGGACTTGGCGCGTACGTTCGCATATGTGCATAGTTAGTCCTGTTTGTATCTTCCATATGTTTTTCTTTGTTGTTGTTTCTTTATTCGGTTCATTCCCCTTTCCTTATATTTAGGGTATACAAGAGAACAGACAGCTAGCATCCCCTCCTTTCTTATCTTCGTTTTGTTAAAAAAATTATTGGCATATTTTTATTTGGTGACACGGGACACCATCGTCGGGTCGTCGCTGTACATGTGGAAACACTGGCTGCTGGTATACGGCACAGACCAAGACGCAAGGGGGTCAGTCCGTTGTCTCTTAGGACGCCATCGATGGCGCGCAGAGACCTCAACCCACATCTGAGAGTCGCGCGTCCAAATGAGACTCGCTCGACCGCGGACGAACAAAAGGAGGAGAAAAATGAAATAATGCAACAAAGAAAGACGGGCATCGCGAGGATGCAAAAATAGAAGATACTTGCGCCACAGAGAAACTTTCCCCACGTATCGCTGATATCCCCCGCGATGCGAAGTCCTCGCGGTGATTATGGCTCCGCCATTTCCGCTTGCACATCGTTTCTCCCTTTTGTTTTCGCACGGGAGAGACACAAATTCATCGGGGTAAACATGTTGGGCAAATGGTTGGTCCCGCCAGAAAGTGCTGCGCAGCTCAGGGGCCCGCATTCTAAGGGCGCTTGCGGGTACATGTGATGCCGACGCTGTCTCAGCTTTTGGCGGTGACGATTCCATAGATCAAACATTTCGGTGTCGTACAAAAGAAACCCGACACGGACGAGCGTGAGGTAGAGCAACTCTCGACGTTGCGATGGTTTCTATTTTATCATTCATTCATTCATTCTTCCCTCATGTCGAAATGGCCTTTTAAAAGGAGTGGCTTCTTTCCCGCCCCCTGTGGTCAACGTCCCACTCAGGCAGAATTTTCATAAATGATTGATATGTGTGATTTCATATGTGATGATATGTGTGATTGATATGTGATTATTATATGTGGGATACGTGGGTGATACGCCAGGACCTTTAACGTATTTCGGGCATATGAAGACCTTACACGAACGTGTTCATTTCGATAGTTTTCAGCCAAAAAGCTTCAATTGGCAAATTTCGTCAAAAGTTCCGACTTCACTGCACAACCAAACAGAACATTTTAACAAGAAACAACATACTGTTAATTCATAATATGCGTAGCGTTTACGCTATCAGCAAAAAAGTGCTTACGGTTCGAACGTAAATCGCCAATCATTGCTCTGTGGCCCAGGTGAATGACAGGTGCGCTGCAGTACTGGGGGCGGAACGCGTATTTAGTCTTAGCTAGTTGTAACCGACTGTACTTCCTTGCTGTTTCGAGTACTATAGTGTCGAATACTAGGGGCCTAAGTGAACGCCTTTGACTATCGTATAGGGCCACCGCTGTGTACGCGTCAGCCTTTTACTGACACTTTTCCCGTCTCTTTCCATTCTCTCCTTCAATAATCTCTCTGATCTTTACTCTCCCCTTTCCCATTCTCAGACACATTTGGCACGTCCGGGAATGCGCCTGGTTAACCTCCCTGCCTTCTCTATTGTTCTTCTTCTTCCTCCATTGTCTCGAACACATGGTCTCTGCTGTGAAACATCTGTCGTATTCGGGCACGTCATCATCCGTGCAGCCATCGCTCCAACATATGTACTCACTCCCAGGACTTGCTTCGTTCAACATTACAGATACTGAACATTTATCGGGTGGTGTTCTGGATACAGCTGGCATTTAAGCAGGACATGATAAATAGGACATCAATAGCAGATATCTATAGGAGCACACGCGCACGAACTTCGTCGTTCTCGATCAAGAGGGCAGCAACTCCGTGTTGGCGATACACTGCCGTCAGTATAGTAATTGTTTATACACTTACACACACAGAAATGCATGTGTAAAGGATTTACAACAAAATCTGTGCTTGTTGACGCTTTGGAACTCGGAAAAAAACGTCTCGTGGTTGACGCGAAAAAACCAACAGGCTCCAAGGATGGCGCGTCGAACGTACAAGTTTTTACAAAGCTTTAAATGCTTCGTTGCATGAAAGCTATACGGTGGTAGGATATATACGGCTTCGTGAATATAACTAAGAAGTCAGGGAAAATAGGAAACTTTTACATATTTAAATACAGTATGGTCGCCTATCTGAGATTCCCATTAGTCAATAATGGCAAAAGAGATCGTCTACACAAATGTGTGCTCAGCGTTTGAGAGGCGTTCGAATCGACGTATATTTAGGGCATTTCTAGTGGTGCTCTCTGAAAGTATATACGTACTCAGCGGTAGTCTAACGTGGACAACACATTTAAATGTTTTTAAAATTGTAAATCAAGATAGAACGACTCGAAGACATGGCGCACCATGGCGTATAGGCGGAGATGCGATGAAAGTATCCAAGCTTTCACCCCCACCCCCGCAATTCTTATATTGTGCTTGTATATATGCACACTCATTTCAATTTCTGGCTACGCCAACGACGAAGTGTGACCGCGGTGAAGTGAGATGCCACAGACTTTTTGTATTGTTTCTGGGCCATGTTATTACTTCTGACTTAGTACACCCGCACCCGCCACGGCGGTCGATAGTGCTTATGAGGCTCGGCTGCTCACCATATGGCTGTGACATAAAATACTGGCCGCGGCGGCCAAATTTCGACGGAGGGAAAACGTTAGAGGCCCATGTATTCAGATTTAGGTGCACGCTAAAAAACCATCTGGTCGTGGGAATTTTCAGACATTTCCCTAGTGTCCCTTATAACCACATCGTGCATTCGAGACGTAATGCGCCAACAATTATTATTAGTACTATAGTTACATTCGCTTGAATTCCGAAGCCTCTCAGAAATCATCGTTAGAGTTCGTTTTCCGGATGAAGGGGTTATCAGAAAATATTGAGCCCGAATTTAAGAAGAATAAAAAAAAGATCGTGCTAGCAGACGCTTCTCGATTTCTCTGGATGGGCTTGGGATGTGCGGCATATACCGCCAGGTTTTCATGTTCAGATCGAGACGGAGTCACAAAATCTGGAACTGCCGCTCGTCCTTTGAACGATCGACGATGACGACGAATCGAGCGACCGATAGCGTTGACGACGCGTTTCGACAGAAAGGAAAAGGAGCCGCACCGTCGAACAACGGTAAACGTTTGTTTCGACAGCGTGCAAGGACGTTGCCCGCCGGAGAAGATTGCGGTATTTGCGGAGTTCGGTACCCGTTGGCTGTTCCTTTATTTCTTACTTTTGTTTTTGTTTTTTGTCTTTTTTTATGGTTCCGCGGAGAGAAATCACTGTCCAGTTATCTACATGGAGTTGTTTTCCATCTTTCAAGACACGAAACACCTAAGGTTACTATTGTCGCTGTTAGTGTTGCGTGTAGGCAGAAACAATTGCGAAATGTCTACGGCGGAGAACTCGTTATGTTGTAACAGATTATCTAGTATTAAAAATATCAATGCAAAATATTAGAGCAGGAAATTAAAAAAGAAACGGTCACAAGGGAAGCGAAATGGCAGTTCGCGGACGCCAAGCTGCATAGTTGGCGACAGAAATTGCTGTAGCTATTGAGGGTTTATTAGAACTGACTTCAGCAAGGTTTTTTTTTTATGACAGAAATGCATTCATAGAAAACCTCAGAAAAACTTGATGTAGTTGGTTACGCATGATCAACCTTTTTTGGGCAAACTTTACAAAAAAAGAACTCAAGGCACATCAGGTAGAAAGCATCAGGTATGTGCAGACATCACGCATCGTAGAGTATATGTTAGTGATTGATTGGTTGATTGATTGATTGATTGATTGATTGATAAACTGACAGGATCTGCTGACTTCCTCTTCAGATTCGCAATTCTTCGCTGTATGCGGAAGGAAGTGATAAAAGCCTCCCTTTCAGCCCTACTTTTGAGTTGGCTGAAACGTCGTGACTGCAAACGGAGTTATGAAGGTACTATATAGAAGCAGAAGTATCCTTTACTTAATGTATTGCTTGTTTTATTTTTTATTTCTGCGAATTATTTTTTGTGAGCCATGCGACATGATACCAAAGCAAAACTGATTCATGTACAGCAACGGCACATGAGCCTTGCATGAATTTAGCATGCATAGAGAAACGGCATCTTTTTTCGGCCAACTTCACGAGCTCCCGTCTGACGCCAAAATCTTGGCGCATAAGGGTTCGATCCCTGTGGCAATGTCTCAAACTGAGGCACCAAAGTTCAGTACAGATTCTGCCGTTAATCCAACGCCTATCTTTAGAAAGGGAGTATATACAAGCCTTTTTCAAAGTAAACAGTATCGGCAACGAGATAAAAAATAATGCTCAATTGTTTCTATTTCTCCAAAGAATGCACAGAGGGGTGATATCCCCTGACCAGCTCTGTGTAAATATTGATTTAAAGGGGGGACATGGCATCGAAATCTAGTATACACAATTTCGAGCTTTCTGGATCGTCATGGAAACTTGAGGTGCTTATAGTCTGCCCATGTACTACTTCCTTCTGTCACATCAGTGCAGATTGATGAATTTTCAATATCTCATTGTGGTTATATATGCGACTTCTGGCAGTACAGAAATTATAGGGCCATCAAGCGCGGCTTGTGCTAAAGAATCGGCCAGTTCAGTCAGTGTTAATCAGCAGTGACCTGGAATTCTCAGTAACCTCAGGTGTCTCAACTGTGGCGGTAATGTTTGGAATGCACTTAGAGTTCGAAAGTTCTCAGAAGCTGTCAGAGTTGCACAAACTGAAAGAAAATGTGGCTGCCATGTTTTCATTTGACGGAAGTTTTCGTAGTGCTAAATTAACCGCCACAAGCTCAACTTCAAAAACTAGAGTAAAATCAGGCAGTCTCACTGAGAAGGAACAGCCAACTAAATCAGAGGCAATGCCTGTATACGCCTGCCTTTTGATTATTCACTGGAGCATCTGGGGCGATTATTTGTTTCTGCATGAACAAGGTAATCTATTAATATGTTATTTAAAAATCCGAGAGGCTGTAACTTAGCTTTTGGGGGGAAAATGTTATCATATTCAATCATAACATTGCAATGCAATGTAGGGATTGCAATCATAACAATCATAACATTGCGATCATAACATTATCTGGGTTGTGTGAAACCATGGTCAATGAGCAAGAAAGAAGGCATCTGGTTCTGTGATGAAAGCATATCTTCTATTTTGTCCTCTTTTTTTTATTTCCATCTCTCTGTACGCATCTTTTTGCCCATCAGAGTTATTGCATGCCACGCCGGACAAATTGGCGCACGTGTTATGGGGGTGAAACATATGAGGTAGAAGTGGACGAGAAAGTAAAGCTAATGAGAGAGAGAGAGAGAGAAACGAGAAAAAAGGAAGGCAGGGAGGTTAACCAGATGCTAGTATCCGGTATGCTACCCTACACTGGGGATGGGGAATAGGGGACTGAAAGAGAAAGGGAGAGTTAAAAAAAATAAATAAGAGAAAAACACCGACACACACGCACACACAAAATCAGTACACTCAGAGGCGTTCCGACAGGCCAGTAGTTCGTAAGAAGCCCAGTAGAAGCCTTCGTAAGAAGCCCAGTTCGTAAGAAGTTCGTAAGTTCGTAAGAAGCCCAGTTTATTAGAAAGGTGTTGTCTTTCCAGGTTGTATTTCGGGAAGTCACACAGGATATGTCGAATTGTTTCTTCATCTCCGCAGTGTGCACAGTCGGCGGTGTCGGCCATACCTATGCGGAACGCGTACGCACGGGTAAACGCGACTTCCAACCATAATCTGCACAGAGCAGTAGCGGCGCCTCGTCGAATTTTTGTTGGAAGCTGCATGCTTAACGTTGGATCAAGGGATCGTAATCTTGCATGCGTAAAGAGAGGCTCATTCCAAAGAGCCATGGAGCGTTGGCGAGCAAGCATGCGGAGCCTCCTAGCAGCGTCCGTCCTTGAGTCAGGTATTGACTGGTCGTTGTCTTCTGTATGGGCTGAACGGGCAGCTTGATCAGCTCGTTCGTTACCGATAATTCCACAGTGGCTTGGCAACCACTGAAATATAACGTGGTGCCCTTTCTCTGTTATATGGTGTAGCATTTCTGCTGTTTCAAATGCCAACTGCTCGTGTGGACCACGGCGTAGATTTGACAGAAGTGACTGCAGTTCCGCCTTGCAGTCACAGAAAATCGTCCACCATTGCGTGCTTTGGTCGTTAATGAAACGCAGCGCAGCGCGAAGCGCTGCAAGCTTCGCTGCCGTTGTTGTGGTTGCATGTGCTGTCCTGAATTTGATGGTTGTGGCGTGCGTTGGAATAACGACCGCCGCAGTTGAGCTGTTTGGCAGGACGGAGCCGTCGGTGTAGACGTGGGTGCAGTCTTGGTACTTCTCGTACAGCAGAAGTAAGGCGAGCTGCTTGAGGGCTGGTATTGAGAAATCTCGTTTTTTTCTGGATGCCTGGTATTGTCAGGTTGATGACTGGCTGTTTGAGGCACCATGGAGGAATTGAAGGTCTCGCCGCGGGCGTAAAACCGGTTGGTAGGGAGTCACCATGTGTAGTTATTGTTCGACAAAAGGAAGTATGAGGTCTATCCACTGGTAGAGAGGCTAGGTGGTGATGGGGAGTCCGGCCCACATGCCTTATGTGTGTCCTCAAAGCTTCAATTTCAATATGGGTCTGCACGAGGTGGTCTTTGGCTATAGCTATAGTCGCCATTGTTGAGGCACCCTGAGGCAGACCTATACATATTCGAAGCGCCTGTGCCTGAACGCTTTGTATCATGCGTCAGCTTGTTTTGCTGGAGCTTGACAATGCAGGCAGACTGTATCGTAAAAAGCCAAGGAAAAGCACCCTGTACAGTCGTAACATAGCATTAGGCTGCATTACCCAAGTCTTTCCAGCGAGAAACGAAAAGATGGCACATGCCTGTCAATCGCTTTTTTGAATACGACACATGAGGGCTCCATGATATGTCTCTGTCGACTGTGACATCCAGAAATTTGTGAGATCGACGATATGGTATATTTTGACCGTTAATTGACACTCTGTAATTCGACATGGGTTTGCGCGTAAATGCCAGAAGAGCGCACTTTCCGGAGGAAATTTCCAGGCCCCGATTGCGTAGATACAAAGCAGTTGCAGTAGCAGCTCTCTGTATTCTCGCTCGTAACTGCAGGCGAGTTACCGCAGATGTCCAGATGCAGAGGTCATCAGCGTATGTTGATAGATAAATATTGTTTGGTAGGTGCGTATGGAGAGCGACTAGTGTTATATTGAATAGCACGGGGCTCAGTACACCACCCTGAGGGACGCCACGACAACTGAAATGTGTAGACGTGTTCCCGGTCTCTGTACTCACAAAATAGGATCGCATTTGGAGATAACTGCGTATCCACTTAAACATTCGGTCACCCACTCCAATCTCTTTTAGTGCGGTAAGGACGGCTTCATGTGTAACGTAATCATAGGCTCCTTTGACGTCAAGGAACAGAGAGGCGCAAAGACGCTTATGGCCTTTCTCGTGTTCTACGTACGTGATTAGGTCGATGACGCTATCGATCGATGATCGACCACGTCGAAAGCCAGCCATAGCATTTGGGTAGATCTCATGATACTCCAAATACCACTCGAGTCGGCCGAGAATCATTCTCTCCATCACTTTACCCACGCAACTAGCCAATGCGATTGGGTGATAGGAGATGAGTTCCAATGGTGATTTGCCAGGTTTTAGTAATGGTACTAGACGACTAGTTTTCCAACTTAAGGGGGCAGTGCCTTCTAGCCAACAATCATTATATAGCTGAAGTAGAGCTATTCTCGCGCGCTGACCCAGATGACACAGGGCTCTGTAGGAGATTCCGTCACGTCCTGGTGCGGAGGTGCGTTTGCATGAAGCGAGTGCTGCTTTGAGCTCCTGAATGGTGAACGGGAAGTCCATACAGGAATCACGTGGTGGCGGACAACTGCTCGAAAGTGGTGAGCTGCTGATGGCTGTAGTTTGCCCTGATAATCCGGCACAAACTCTTCAGCAACGTCCACATCTGGTCGATTTTGGTGAAGGGCTAAGGCCTTGAATGGTGACTTCTGAATGGGCGATGAACGCAAACCTCTAACCGTCCTCCATATCTGCGATAAAGGCTTGCGAGGGTCGAGTGACTCGCAGAAAGTAATTTAGCGTTGGAATTCTAGCTTGTCTAACCGACGTTTGATCTTCTTCTGCATACGTCTAGCAGTCCGTAAATCTTCTATGTCCTTCATGCGCCGGTACCTTCTTTCAGCTCGTCGTCACAAGGCTCGAAGCTGCTTTAGCTCTATGTCGATGTCCATGATTCTTACAGGGCATGGGATCGTACACACAGTCTCTTTTACAGTGCTCTTGATGGCCTCTTGTAAATCGGCTATGTGTTCTTGGCATTGGTCTTCCATACGAGACTGAAATTTTTCCGGTCCACTCTTTTAACCATGTCGCGCACTTTAGGAGACGACAATCCTCTGATCTTGACGTATGTTGGAATGTGATCACTCCCATGCGTTTCTATATCCGTGAACCATTCAGTATGTTTCACTAGGCTTCGCGAAACAAAAGCCAAGTCGAGGCAGCTACTGTATGTGGAGCCACGTACAAATGTAGGACTGCCATCGTTCAGTGACCAAAGTTGGTTGTCGGAGGCAAAAGACACCAAGCTTCTGCCCTTCATGTTGGTATTCTGACTTCCCCATAATGTATGATGAGCGTTAAAATCCCCAATGATAACACACGGGTCAGGAGTTAACGCTATGATGTCTCGTAGTCTTTTTTGATCGAAATGGCTTGATGGTGATAGGTATGCGCCAACCACAGTGATGTTGAGCCTCCTCTTTTTCACTCTTAAGCATACGTATTGGTTTCCGTCATGAGGTGGTACAGGTTGAAGGATGTAAGTGACGTCTCGGCGAATGTACACCAGAACCTTGCTGCTTTCAGTAACAGTAGACGACATCAAAGGTTCGTATCCCGAAAGTCGTATTGCACTCGATAAGTTCGGCTCACAGATGACGATTACGGGAAACATATTGACGTACACAAATCGACGAAAGTTGCCAATGCGCGATCTCAGTCCCCTGGCATTCCACTGCAGTATTGCTGCTTTACGAACCTCATCCCTGAGAGACAGTGGTGGGTTAGCCATGGTCTACTCTAGGGCTGCTAGCACTGGACTAAGCGCGTCCAGTACTTGAAGGGCACTTTTGGCTCACGGTGTATTCATGTCGCTTAACAACATGCGAATGGTGTCCGCTAATGATCTTAGCATCAACATCACGCGATGATCTGGCTTCCCGGCCGTTGCAGCATTTTCTGCTTCTTCTTGAGGCGGCTTCTGTTGAGGCTCAACAGGTCGTGTAGGCGGCTTCTGTTGAGGCTCAACAGATCGTCTAGGCTGAAAGGGTGGCCATTCCTTTGGAGAGAGAGAGAGAGATCTTCCAGCATCTTCTCTTTCAGCGCAGATGTTTGCCGTGCTAGGAGCCGCGCCTGTCGATTTCACTTGAGTTTCTGACTTTCTCGTCAGATTTTGCACTGTCCTTCGTGAAGACCTTCGACAATGACGGCGCCTTCGCCTTATAATATTCAGGTCATGCTACTGGGCACAATGAAAAGCTCGACTGCTATAGGAAGTTACTTAGTGATAGAACGCGTCTGTCACTACTGTTTTTCGTTATATTTTCCACGATTCCTGGGACGCTCCCTGCGTCCCGCCTTGAGGCGATGGCAGCGGCGACTTCTACAGGCCCACGTGGTCAAGTGTCAGCGCCCTCAAGCTCTTCTGTGGCTCAAGGCTCATGGTCCATCACCAGCGACGGCTCAAGAGATGCTCCTGCTCTCGTGCCCATGGACGAAGAACGAACTGCTGGCCCGTCTGGCTACAGCTCAACATTTGTAAGCTCCGCAAGGAAACGAGGCTCTTGGTGCAGCTCCAGTGAAGACACGGACATCTACTCAGTCGACGGCGACGACTCATCAGATGGCAGCTTCGTGTCTGTGATGAGCCGCAAGGCCAAAAGGAGGCTAATCAAGACGTCATCACCAGCAAGCACGTCAACCGTGAAGGCAAGGAATGAACGCTGGCCGCATACCATTCTCTTCATGCCCGTGGATCCTTCCGCCAGCCTTCGAAAATTGAACAGGCAAGCCATTTCCAATGTTCTTGAGGAAATAGCACAGAATGAAATCAAAGAGGTCCGGCTAAACACACGTAAGAACGTTTTAGCCGTTGACACAACACATGCAGATACGCTGGAGAAGCTTCGAATGATGACAGAGTTTGGAGATGTCAAAGTACGAGCGGTCGAACCAATGACTGGAACCTGCACTGCAGGTGTCATTTACGACATTGACTTGGCAATCCCAAACACGGATCTACCCATTCTGATAAAACCAGCGTACGAAGGAGTGGTCATTAAGCATATAAGCCGCCTCGGGAACAGCCGCTGCGTTAAGCTAGTCTTTGAGGGCGACTCAATCCCTACGCACGTCAAGGTAGGACATTTCCGGCATGTGGTACGGCCTTTTGTCCCAAAGCCGCTTCAGTGCCACAAGTGCTTCAAGATCGGTCATGTCAAGGGCGTCTGTGCAAACTCCACCGTATGCCCTCGGTGCGCGGAGGCGCACACGGTAGACACATGTTGTGCAACAACCTATAGGTGCGGCAATTGTCGAGGTACGCATGAGGCCACGTCTAAGGAATGCCCAAGACTCAAGAAAGAAATGGGTATCCTGAAAGAAATGGTCAGGGATAACTCAACCCATAGAGAAGCTTCACAGAAAATCCGGCGTCGACGTCGCCACCGACGGAAGCGCTCCAGTCATGGTGATATTCATGCACCACTTCGGTCTACACCACCATCAACATCTAGTAGAAAGCCAGAGAGTACAAGAAAACCTCCACCGGCGAAGCCTCTCTCCCCTGAAGACTGGCCGGTGCTTGCGAACACACGGCCTTCCGAGCAGCCTTCCCGCTCTCTGCTCCCAGTGAAAGCCAATGCTGCTGATGACGAGGCTCCAAAAGCAGATGGTCAAATTATTTCTATGCTGCGATCCATTGTGAGTGTCATCAGAAGTCTTCTGACAAGCATCGACACGCCAACTGCTAGGAGCGGCCTACAGGTGCTGGACGCGTTGAGTCCGGTCCTTGCAAGCCTCCAGTAAAGCCATGGCCGACAATAACAAGTCGTTCCGTCAGGAGGTCAGAGAAGCGTCCATCTTTCAGTGGAACGCAAGAGGTCTGAGATCTCGCATATCTGATTTTCGCCAGTTTGTTCATCTGCACCGATTTCCCATCATAATTATATGTGAACCGAAATTATCGCACCCAATCAGATTATCCGGCTACGAGTCATTTTTCTCTTCAAGTGACATCGAAAGTAGCAAAGTTGTTGTATTTATTCGCCGGGAGCTTACTTACGTCGTCCAGCCAGTGCAACCTCACGACAGCAATCAGTATGTGTGCTTGTCTGTTAAAAAAGGAAAAGTGACATTCGTACTTCTAGGCGTGTATATATCCCCATCAGGTCATTTCGACGCCAACAAACTAGACGGCATATTAAGGGCGCATCCGGGTCCGTGGGTTATCACCGGGGATTTTAATGCGCATCATCCCATCTGGGGAAGCTCAAGGCTTAATTCAACGGGACGACGTCTAGCATCATTGGTTTCCAGCCATGGTCTCGTCCTTCTGAATGATGCCAGTCCTACGTTTTTACGAGGCACTACATATAGTAGTTGCCTTGATTTGTCCTTTGTTTCACGCCGATTTGCTACACGGGTAAAGTGGTTTTTGGACATTGAAACACACGAAAGCGACCACATCCCCACTTACCTGAAGATCAAAGGTATTTCGAACACGTACTCCTCTACCACAACACAAAGAATAGATTGGAGTGTGTTCAAGACTCAACTTGAGGATGCTTGTGAAGAAGGCCTGTCCAATGGTCTTCAGCAAGCTATTAAGGAAACTGCACATGCGACTACGCGCACAATAATACGCTCTTCGAAGTACTCTGAATATGACCTCGAGCTGGAGCGACTTCGTGCGATACGCCGTCGTGCCGAAAGACGATACCGACGCACCAATTCCACAGACGATCTACGGACAGCCCGGCGCATCCAAAAGAAGATACAACGGCGCCTTGACAAATTAGACACCCAACGATGGAGGAAATTTTGTGCGTCGCTAGATCCTCATAAACCACTGTCTCAGATATGGAGAATTGTGCGAGGCCTACGTTCTGTTCCAGAGCAGCGTTTTCCCTTCAAAGCCCTTGCACTTTTTCATCGCCGACATGAAATTGAGGTAGCAGAAGATTTCTGCGCTATGACCGTGGGCCAGACAGCGTACACAAGCCTACATACAGTGAATCAAATCCCTCACTCACGGGACCCACGCATGGATCTACCGTTTACATCACAGGAGCTCGATGCGGCGCTCGTCTTATGTAATAAGTCGTCGTCAAGTGGCCCGGATGACATCTCATACAAGATGCTGTGCAACCTTGGTAAACGGGCACGAGAAGCACTCCTTAACATCTTCAACGATTCCTGGCAAGCTGGCGTCGTTCCGCAAAATTGGAAGATTAGCCGCTTGGTACCGATCCTTAAGCCTGGCAAATCTCCCCTGGACATTGCCTCTTACCGACCGATCGCACTCTCAAGTTGCGTAGGAAAGGTAATGGAGAGAATGATCTTGGCCAGGCTTGAATGGTACCTGGAATACTATGAGATATATCCGAACGCCATGGCTGGTTTTCGCCGTCACCGATGTTCGATCAACAATGTTATAGATCTCGTCACATATGTCCAGCAACAAAAGGCAGGTAAACGACTATCTGCAGCCATGTTCCTTGACGTAAAAGGAGCATACGACAACGTTCTACATGACGCCATCCTCGAAGCCATTGAGTCAGTGGGCCTAGGCGGGCAACTGTATTGTTGGACACGCAGCTATTTACAAGGGCGGACCTTGTTTGTGAACACTGCAGATGGTCCAACTTCCCAACACCCAACGCATCGTGGAGTCCCGCAAGGTGGCGTCTTGAGTCCAACCCTCTTCAACCTCGTCCTCATTGGTCTTGTTGAACGATTACCAAGTGTGGTCAAGTTATCCGTGTACGCTGACGACATCTGCGTCTGGACATCTGGCGTGACAAGGCCTCAGGTACGCGCAAGACTTCAGAAAGCTGTGACGTTGGTATCATTGTACCTCAAGGACCAGGGTCTGAAAATCTCACCAGCGAAATGTGCATTGATTGCTTTTAGTCGAAAGCCAATGAGACCATACGCTATATCAATCGATGGCCAAGTCATACCGTATGTCAAGACGCACAGATTTCTAGGCGTATTCATTGATAGAGACCTCTGCTGGGGCCCACATGTGGCACACTTGAAGAAGAGGCTGACAGAAATTGCTAACTTATTCAAGTATTTCGGAGGAAAAACCTGGGGGACTTCAGTACATGCAATGATGCAATTGTACAAGACGCTTTTTCTTGGCTATTTGCGCTACAGTTTGCCTGTGTTGACCAACACCTGTAGAACCAACATTCGGACTCTCGAAAGCATCCAGGCCATGGCTCTGCGAGTTTGTCTGGGGCTACCGCGATGTTCATCATCAGCTGAGACAATCGAGATCGCTAATGACTACCCGCTGAAGACGCATATCATGATGGAAGTGCTCAGAGCACACGTGAGGCATCTTACTCGTGCCCCTGCCCATCATCTAGCTTCACTTCCAGAAGCCCGACCTCGTGCCTCATTCTGCCAGACAGTCATGTCATATCGCACACACATTCCTGCGGGATATACAACTCCATCGAGGATTTCAACTCCCCCATGGAGTATGACCTGTGCACATGTTGAACTCACGGTTCCAGGCATAGGGTCAAAAGCCCGGCTCTCGTCTCCAGCGCTAAAGCAGCTTTCTCTTCTCTTGTTATATGAGAAATACAGTGACCATACTCATCTGTATACTGACGCTTCAACTAAAGTGGATGGGTCTGCAGGGTCGGTGATCTTTCCTGCAACAGCGACAACGGTGAAGTTTCGTTTATCCCACCAGACATCATCGACAGCTGCGGAACTTGCTGCTCTACGTAGCGCAATTGAAGTCATTAAACACCAAGAAGCCAAGAAATGGAGCGTGTTCACGGACTCTAAGGCAGCACTACAGTGTTTGACATTCGCCTTACGCCGGGGACCTCATGAGCAACTAGTGCTGGAAATTAGAGAGCTGCTTCACCACCTCTTCGACGAAGGACACAGAATCACGTTTCAGTGGATTCCAAGTCACTGCGGCATATTGGGCAACGAACATGCCGATGCAGCTGCCCGATCAGCACACGAAAATGGTGAAGAAAAATCTATACCATTTTCAAGGACTGATGCTGCAATGACCATCCGAAAAATCGCTAATGCAGAATTAAAATCCCTGTGGAACACCGAGTGCTTACGGCACACACGACTGCGTAGACTGGACACGTTTCGTCGACTCCGGCCTCCGTCTGGACTCTCCCGACTCGAGACAACGGTGCTTTGCCGACTATGGCTTGGTGTCGCCTTCACCAAAGCTTTCGCCTTCCGAATCGGCATGGAAGACAGTGCTGCTTGCGGGCATTGCGGCAGCGATGAAACTATAGAGCACGTTCTCTGTCACTGCCCTCGTTACAGCGTGCAAAGACGGCAACTAGCTGCGGCGTTAGCTCGCCTTGACGACAGACCTTTGTCTGAACAATCAGTGCTGGAAAGACGACATGATTTGTGTGCTCACAGAAAATCAGTGAAGGCCCTACTGAACTTTTTGCGTGGCAGCGGCCTATTGTATAGACTGTAGCACCCCAGCTCCCCCCCCCCTTTTTTTTCTTTCGCGCGCGTCTATTTCCCTCTTCGCTTTCTTTCCAATCTTTCTTCCCCATTCCCCCTTCCCCTAGTGCAGGGTAGCAAACCGGATGCTCCATTTTCTGGTTAACCTCCCTGCCTTTCCCTCATTTTATTATCTCTCTCTCTCGACTGCTATATCAACGATATCGAATCCCCGTCATGGTGACCGCATTTTCTACGTCAGCAAAAAAAAATAATTATAATCTAGATGCCTATGTACTGTGTGTTGTCCGTGCATGTTAAAGCGCACCAGAAGGTCGAGATTTTTGAAGCCCTCTACAACGGCGTCTCTCGATCATGTCGTAGTTTTCGGATGTGTTAATAACCCTAACAATTATTGTGAACAGCTTTAATTTAATTTTAACTTGCCAGCTAATTTACTCACATTTATAACCTAGGCTGGAAATGTAAGGTTAGAACATGGCGCAAATGAGCCGCGAATATATGTGATGTTTGTTCTTTTATAACATTGCTTCCGCTGAGCTTTCACGCCCAAAGTTCTGTTTAGCCATAGCGAAAAAAAATACATCAAGTCATCCACAGAAGTGGTCAAGCCGCGCGGTACACGGATACCCCGCGCACGCGTCGTCATAGGTCGATGTCCTTTTCAAGTTCCAGGAATGACCAGCGTATGTCGCAACGCCGACCAACTCATGACGAGCAGTAGCGACCCTCGTCTCACACACTGGCCGAGTCAGTTCGACGCGGACGAAGGAGAACGAGAGGGACAGAGTGATCCCGTCTCTGGAAACTCTGCCAGCGCCAGATCTACATTCCTCCTTGGCAGCACACGCTTCGATTCGGCGGGAAAAAGCTATCACATCTTTGCCTTTGCCAGAGATCCGTGGGTAAACGATCGCCCGCCCAGCGTATGAGCGTATTTAGTGTCTCCACCAGAGACGCGTGACGGGCAATCTGCGGTAATATCTCTATCTCAGCATGTTAGTATACGGTGCAGTGGTGAAATAGTTGACATACGCATGCTGACATCATTAGCTGTGCTTGTAAGTACGTGTTATTAAGTCGACTGCTATTCGAAAAGTATACTCACAGAAAGCGATCCGCTTAACACAGTGTCGTGTTTTCAAGTCTCGTGTGAAGCACGAGAGTCCTAAAAGTTGCACGTTTTGTCGCTTAATGTGTATGGAACGCAAAAAAGTGAGATACTTTCAGATGTTAGGTGGAAAGCGGAATCGAAAAGACACATTGACTGCATTTCCCTGGTTATTCCATTGGTCGCCAACTTTAAAACAAATATACGTTCTCGCTCAAGCAACTGTGCCGTTTTAAAGTGGAGTTTTTTTTTTCAGTTTTTAGAACGGGTACGCAGTAAGCTAGCGTGTCCTTAATATTTTTGGTACACTAACCCAGCGAGTGTGCACGTGAGTATCCGGAAAACGGAACGCCGAGCAATAATGTTACTGTCTCTACAACTAGGAAGTTTCTGAGGCAGAGCACAGGGACGTGGTCTAGGGCCTCTTCATAGCAGGGATGTTCGAATGTTCGAGTTCCGATTTTTAGTTGAATGGTACGTATTTGAATTATTTCATTGGGATCCAGTGTTCGAAATTTAGAATTATTCAACCGCACGAATATCTAACTGCTACAAATGACAATGATAATGATGATGAAAACTTTATTTGTGCACGGAGAAAATGCAGGGGAGAACCCGCGCCGCCCTGCTAGTACCGCGTATAGGTCAAGGGTGCAACTTTGTCCTGGAGGGTTGGCTAATACCAATGCTATAGCGTCGTTACAGCTGCAGACCTTTGGTTAAAACTTGCACTGATATGCAGGTTAAAAAGTGAGCGCATGCTTATTTGAAGAGATATTATATCATTTCGCAAGCTATGGCTCCAAGAAAGGAGAGGGAACAGACTGACAGGAAGTCGTGCTGCTATAGCGCCACAAAACAACGAGCACACCCTGCCCAGACCTTTGAGTGAAGAGCTTAAAAAAGACTTCAATAAATTGTTGGTCCCAAAAGTGTCTGAAATTTTTACAGTTAACAAAAAAGTTTCCAGTATTTCAAAGGATGATCAACCTAATTGCTGAAAAGAGAACGAAGCTGCATATCGCCTAGGTAGCGTCAAAATAGCGTTGCGATACCCTCCCATCCCTGCTACTTGAATGCCCAGTGAGCGAATCCTTTCGACTGCAGGAAACAATGTCACATCACGGCCAGAGAGCCTGAAGCTAGACCGTGTGGAACAGCTTGTCTTTTCAGCATGACAATTTGTAGCCTTTCGGTAGCAGTCACTCACCACGTTCAGCACCGTCCGTGTATCCTCTTCCCGCCTTTACTCTCCATTACTCTCTCTCTGTATACCACTTTATCAGCTCGAAGAGATCAGCAGATTGTATTCATTTGTTCTTTCCTTCAAATTTCAGGTTAGCAATCTTTTGTATTCGATATTCGACATAGCTATCCGATTCGAATTCTATTCGAGATGAAATTTCCCTTTACGCACATCCCTACTGTATAGGTAATTCTTTATTGACAAGAACGCGGGCGAAGCAACTGACTTACAGGTAGCATATGCGCTCAGCCTGTTATCAGAAATATGTGTCATCAATAATTATCAGTTACGCAGTACTGGTTCTATTAGCTTTCAATTTCCCATGATCTACCTTCCGGGACGACACTATGCTCTCCCATAGTAAAGTACTAAGTACTCTAAATCGTTAAGCACTTCTTTTTCTAAACACAGTACTGTATACTGCACTTTCAGGTGGCCGGGCACCCAGCATGCACGGCATTAGCGAATAACCAAGCCTTACTTCCCAGCGTTTGGCCAGAACTATTCGAAAATCGCTTGAAATGTCTAACGAATACGGAGATAAAAAGGGGGGTGAAAGGGGGGGGGGGGGCACGGCTGAATGTATCCCCTTGCATTGGCGTAGGAGGCACGCCGTGAAGTGTTTCTGGGAATTTCAAAGTCGCCCTCACCGCAGGCATGCGGCAGCAACGACCGACTGGGGGTTACACGCTTACGTATTCCGTCCGCGGCGCGTTTCCGTGCCGAAACGTCTCTGTCGAACTCGTTCCCCTGTGTGCCGCGTGAGGGGCGGGTGCCTCGCGCGACCGGTCATCCAGCTGGGTCCGCGTGCTGTTTTTTTGCTCTTATCTCGTGGATTCGTCCACGTTTCTCAGTCGTCGTAAAGGGCGTGTGGCTATGACGTCATTTCCGAAATCTGTGCACGGACTTCTTTATCGAGCACTGACGTCACACTGGAAGATTTCGACGTAAGTGAAAAAAACTGGCCGAGCCACCGGCTTGTCACGTGGTTTTAAAAGCTTCACTGACGTGGGGCCTGCGCGTTTAAAGGGACCGAGCGAATTTTTATGACGTCTGCCTTCTTCTCAGTGGAGCAGAAGACTTTATCGGTAAGAGTGCCTAATCGTGGAGCGGTAACGTGGGAAATGCTGCGGGGCATCTTTTATGAGATATTTTTCGATCTACATCACCAACGAAGTCGCTTACGGGCGTATCTGAATGCGCAGCAACACTTTGAACGCACAGCAACAAACACGTCAGAGCCGCTGGTACCAACAGTGCTCCTTATTAAATAGGTGGCTTGATTAAATGTATCCCAAGTTTCACAAAGGTAAAGAAAGGTTTAAAAACGTACGCACTACAAGTGCCACAATTATTGAATTATTTCATGTTGAGTACAGATACGCAAACCGCCTTGAGATAAACATACGTGATGAAATAACATATATATAGGTAATAAAAATGCAGCTACAAACGCCGCATATGAAGCGAAAATACACAGAATGAAGACATGAACATTCACTCATTATCTACATCATAGTGTTTATACATTTACACACACAAGGCGAAAATCAGATGCATATTATGCTATTGTATTTCGACGCCGTCCGAGTGACTTCTAAAAACTATAGTTGAGAGATGCTGTAGTTTGCGTTTCTTGTCTTCTGTCGTCTTCTTCTTTTTTTTTTTTGATGATGGATGGTCGATGGCTGCGGTCCCAGTAGCTATTTTAGTCCTTCAATTAGACCTCATAACTTTCACACGCCGGTCGACTTCTTGCCATGTTTTGGCATTCTAAATTTAGAGGCTGTAAGGTTTTCACCATAACCGTATAAACGTGTAAACGATATATCTTCCATGACCTCTACCACCCCTTTTATGTGGTGTAACTGCGAAGGCGTATCAAGTACCTTACAAAAACTTTATCTAAATATAGTTACCGTATTTACTTGTATATAGCATATAGTATAGTATATAGTATATAGCCTGCATTGCCGGACTTGACCATCGGCTGTGATTAAAAAAAACGTCTTCGTTTCTTTTCTTTTTTGAACGGATATAAGGAAATGTTGATGCACAATTAATGCACCAGCTACTCTTTATCCTTTAGAGGTACCTAACATAGAGCACGATTCTGTTTCCATGTAGGGATTGCGTTATTTACAAATGCGCGCGCGCGCCCACACACACACACACACGTATGTGCGTGCGTGTGTGTGTGTATGTGTGTGTGTTTGTGTGTGTGTGTGTGTGTGTGTGTGTGTGTGTGTGTGTGTGTGTGTGTGTGTGTGTGTGTGTGTGTGTGTGTGTGTGTGTGTGTGTGTGTGTGTGTGTGTGTGTGTGTGTGTGTGTGTGTGTGTGTGTGTGTGTGTGTGTGTGTGTGTGTGTGTGAGCGCCATCTATTGATTTGTAGCATTCTTGTTGCTTACAGATGTGACCATTTGCTTATAGGACTGACTTCTGCCTTCGCAATAGCTAACCTCTACATACAATGTTTCAGGAAACGTGCTTCCTCACATATACACGCGTCTCGCTCCCACTTCAAAAGTGACCATTTTGCGTGTGCAAACAGACAGCGTGTCCAAGGTCCAGCGAAGAGGCTTGTCATGCCCCTGCGCACTTTCGCACTTCTCTTAAGAGTGCGAGCCAAAGCGTCAAGAAGAAGAAGAAGAAATGCTGTCAAGTCCATTTCTTAGCAGAGAGCTTACAATGACTGTTTGGAGAGAAGAAAAAAAAAGCCACTTATTTACGGGAACCGGCTGCTGCACGCATGGACGCTTGTAAGCAGCGAACTGAGTGTGGAATAACGTGATGCGAGTAATCGCGTGCCCAGCCTGCCACGGATCGCACCTTGGCGGTTGCTCAAGGACGCCAAACCGGCGACGAAGATACGGTGCTAGGCAACTGCCACCGTAGCACCATCTTCTCACAAGACGGCGGGGTGAAGGCATCCAGACCCCGTTAAAGCGACAGTTGTAAGAAGCGGCACTTCAGCGTGTAACAAATGACACCCTACAATCCAAGCTTACACTTGACACACTGCACACTTTGTGATGGCGTTCTGCAATGATCCTTTCCTAAGTGGCCGATATAGAGCCTTGGCACGCAACACACTTCACGATGGCTCTGTGGCTCGCAGTGTGGCTGCATTCGTTCAGCTATGTAAGAGGTGACGAGTCCGATTCGCGACCGCAATTCGATGTAAGCGGAAAAGAAAAAAAAATGGCCGTGTGCTCATTTTTAGGTGAACGTTAGAGGCTGGCCAATATTTTCCAGACACCCATGACTCCCTTATAACCCCCTGTGCAGCATCTGGAGTTCTGGACAGTTCATTTATTACTCCGTAGACGCATTACATATATAGGCTTTTGACGGAATGTTGAAACGTTTTCAATCTGAGAAAATTACAAAATATCGAAACTGTATACACTAGGTTCATTACTGCGTTATTTTCCTTTTATGAGTTCGCTGTATGTCTTACTCTTTACGTGTACACTTTAACAGTGCAGTTGTTTGAGCCGGCCGTAAAAACATGGGTGTTTGTGGGGAACCTCGGGAGAACTGCGTCACGGCATTTGGGCGAGCTCCACAAACGACTACTGCCGGCCCCGTAGAAGGGAAAATCTACTGTGCGAAGTGAGGCACTTGAAACATGTGAGAAAATGAAAGTGAAAGAGAAAGACATAAATGAAGAAGACAAAATAGAGAGAGGGGTACAAAAGTGATAGAAAGACAGGGAAATACGTAGAAATAGAGAAAAAGCGAAAGAAAAAAATCGTACGAAAGAGATATAAAAAATAGAGCAAGACCAAAAGAGAAAGAAGGATAGAAATAAAAACAATCTGAGAGAAAAGAAGAAAAGAAACAAAGAATAAAAAATATAAAAAAGCGAGAAAGAGAAAGAGATACAAAGAAGGAGAAAGAAACAACCAAAAGAAAGATATAGAAAACGGCAGGCCCAAGGAAACATACAAAAAAACAGAAAGAAAGAAATAAAGAAAGAAAGAGGAGAAACAATGAAGGCCATTCAGCTACGCTTTTTCTTGAGGTTTGGTTCCTCTAGTGTGAAGCTTCTAAACTTTTTTTTTTTCTGGGTAACCCTTCTTTGAATGCGAAGCATATTGCTTAGCGAATTTAAGGCACCTTCACGACATCCGTCCGTCTGTCTAGCCACCTAGGTCCGACCCCTTTCATGGTCGCCTCCTTCACTTGACAAATGCCTAAATTTCCATGGGCGGGCATTAGCGCATGACGAGCACGATGAACAGGCTGTTACGTTAATAACCGGAGACAGTGGTCGATTATGTCATGGAAACATTTCCTTCAGTCACGTGTGGGGCATACTGCATGCCGCGATCCATGGAATAAGGCTATGAGTCACAGGTCAAAAGCAGAACGTTGATAAGACTTCTAAATTTTACAGCGAAAGCTGTTATGAGATCACAACTCGGGTCACGTCCGCCGCCACCGCCAGTTTCCGTATCCACATTGCACGAAAGAAAAAACTTAGCACGACTGACACAGTGGGGCTCAAACTCAAGCCCACTTGGTGCCAGCCCAGTATTCTTCCACTCAGCCACACCGGTGCCTGGGACTCGTTCGCAAGCTTGCCTTAGGCACGCTAGATATCGGGAAAACAATCACTTTAATACGACTTATAAAGCTTTATTAAAACAGCGATAGAACAACCAGTCGTCACACAATGCGAACAGCGTAACGAGTGGGCCGTCCAATGCTCCAATCCATTACAAAAGTTTGTTCTTGTTCACATGTTAACTGTGGCGCATACCCACTTGAGCCATAATTCCTCATCGTCGTCAGCCGCTGCATGAACACTTGACACAAAATTCCTTGCAAACGTTTAGCGAATACCACGCTGCTCAGAAGAATGACAAAAATAGCATATTGAATGCTGGCCTGCTACCAAAATATTTTATTATTAATGCTGCAGTAGGTATCAAGCAAGTGTACTTGCAGTAGTTACCCAATGAGCGTTTAGAAAAGGCTCTGAAAGGCCGCTCTTCTAGCTTTCACTGTGACTGTGCTGTGCCTTCCGCGCAGGCCTGGTGTTTTTTTACTCAATCGTGTTATAGAGCTTGTCGGTGAGCGTTTTCGGTGAGAGAAATATCCGAGGGACAGAAAGAGTGAAATTCGTTATAAGAGCCGCAATAGAACCCAGGCATTTTGCGTGGTTGTCAAAAGCTACATATAGAGCTGAGCCACTGGTTTAAATTCTGATAATGTTGTCTTGTCACCCGTGGTTACAGTGTTGGCTATCAGATTTTGTAACAATGTTATAAACACTACATAATAACTCCTATGGCTCGTCGAGCTATGATCGGTCATTACTGAAACAGGCGGAATACGACGAAAACCACCGCGTATCATGTTCGCATCACCACATCGGAACGTGGAGTTAGTTTTGATAAAACTGACATTTGTGCTCTAAGGTGAATACCGACTTCACGCACCATAGGCTACCCTCTGTCCGTGAATGAGTTCGACATGCCTGGTACGCCCATAGAATCCCGTAGCCAGAAATAAAATGGGTGGGGGGGGATAGAATATATATATATATATATATATATATATATATATATATATATATATATATATATATATATATATATATATATATATATATATATATATATATATATAGCCACAAGAGGAAGGTGAAAATCTTATTATTAGTATGGGTGAAATACACTTTAATTAACTTCAATTATTGAGCTACAAAGTTAGATAAAAAGAAATTGGATCGCAGAGATAAAACAGTACAAAGTGTGCATTGCGTCAACGTGTTACGGCTCGCGTCATCCTTCGAGAAATTATTTGTTGCAATATGCGGTTTTCGCTACTTATACAGTGATGCAACGAAAAAAAAACGTCATTTATCCCTCGCGACGTTACAAACCCGTGGCTATTAATATGTCAAGGTCTGTCTTACATCATTTAATTCTTTGCATAACAACCTTCGCGTTATCACATGGATGCCATTACTAACTTCTCTTTTCAGATCACGTCGTCGACGTATATCTGTAGTTTAACTGTAAAACGTTGTAACACTCTAGAGAAGTTAACTGATCGTACTCGTCCACCGGCACGTCAATTAGTATGCCGGCTGCCGGTGGCATTTTAAAGACGCGGTTGAAATGGCAGTGTGGTGCAATGACACTCAAGTTGCCCGTCCACTTCTAAGCAAAAACGTACCACGCGATACGAGAGAAGCGACAGCTCGTGTCGTGCATTTTGTTCGCACATTTTCCTCAGATTGTGGAAAGTGACAAGCAAGAGCAGCCATGCTGAGGACAGAAAGTGCCTCTCGCATTTCTTGATTTTGACGTTTTATTTTTCTCTTTACGAGACGATTCGCGCTTTTCCACGTCACTCACATTTCCTTGAGATCAATGTGCTCGCTGCTATAGGCTGACACTCCATGGTGGTTTATGCGGAAACTGGTGACGTAGGAATCAACGAATCAAAAAACAGTGATGATCTGACGTATATTTCAGTGCGAGTGAAACGACTGCCCCGCACCGAATGAGCGCGATTGTGCTATCAGATGTCAGTAACCTTTCTCTCTTCAGAATATTAATGAAAGCGCTGGCGCCCATTCTCGGCCTTTACAAGCCGTGTGTATATGTGCGCACACACGCACACACACACACACGTCCTCACACAAACAAACACACACACACACGCACACTGAGGGACTACTAAGAAAGCAAATCGGTCTGAAAAAGAGATAAAGGGAAGGGAATAATAGCGAGAAATAGGGCATGATCTTAATGGACGTTTGTATACTCGGCTCGAACCGAAAAGCTAAGAGAAACCACCCGAAGACGTCATCATTATTATTTTATCATACTATAGCAGTCCACGACCCTAATAGTGGCAAGACCCTCGGCATGAAGCAATTAAGTATCTCGGCGTTACGCTATTCGATTACGAATAGTTCGGTTGGGGCTACGGCCATTGCGGTGTGATACAGAGAGCCTGAGCGTCCTGAGGACAGTATTCTGAGAAGGTCAAAACACTGCGACGTCTGAGTGTATTAGGCAACGTGATATCACGTCGTATGCGGTGTGGAACGTACGAAACGCTGCTACGCCACGCGGCCCGGCTAGAACAGTGTTACTCACCGGCGTCATATGGGTGAAGTTTTTGAAATCACTCAACTATAGGCTTCGCCTCTCGACGCGCGGACAGTTACGCGATATGGTGTCATTCAATATGCCAGCAGATCGTTCGTCCTAACTTGAAACTAACTATACATTACATGCGTTTTTTTTAACGCACTGCCCCACTTTTAGACATCCTCTTTTCAGTTTTTCCCGCGTTTATCATCTGTTGAAGCGACAGAAATGTACACTACATTGATTCGAGCGCATTCAAGTTCGAAGGTCTAATTCTTACACCAGGAGTTTGATGATGAGCGAAAGAATCATCCTTGATGCTCGTCAGAGAAGTGAGGCCACGTTCGATTCTTTGAAATGGTTGGTAGGTCGTTAGTTTCACTAAAACCACAGAGCTAAATTTTACAAACTATGTGAACAAGTTAATATAATCCCGAAACGTCCTGCTAGGACGCATTTTACTTGTATGCCTATTAGCGCTTCATAATATTACGCGACATAATTATTCCGGTGTTCGTTTAATGTTGCAACTATTTTATTTCATATTTTTTTCGAATATCGTCGTGAGTTTATCTTCTGCATGTTACCTCGGCTAGGATATATTAGGTTCCCCTTATCAAATGGTGTGAAAATAACGTAGCGAAAAATTCATTCATTGACCCATTTATTCATTCAACTCCACTGATGGCTGATATCCCTTGACAGGCCCAACAGGTCATTATATATGCAGACATGCATTGTTGAACGCCAATATTAGCTTTCCGTCCAACCTTCGAGAAATGACATAAATGTAAATTATTCATAAGCTAAGGTGGCGGAGCTTTTTCAATTCAATTTCTGACTGTAGAAAAACGGGTAGGCTTCACACTAAAATATATTCAGTAGCACAGAGCGATTCCTATAGCAAAGTGAACACGGCGGCCGGGGTCAGCCGCAAACTACGATGCAATATCCTTAGTCATGGCTCTATCAAACCAACTCAAGGTGGTGGTTTTTCAGTTTGTCGTTCTGTCACTGCACCGGTTCTCGGGTCGTCTATGTTGTCGTAAATTCGCTATTTTTGTCAATTCATGTTTGACATTGACTCATTGCTTGTTTCCCCCCTCGAAGTCTGGATTTTTTTTTTGCTTTCGACACTGACTAAGCCTCTATTTTTTAAATTATAAAAATCCCAAAAGCCCCCATTCTTTAACTTATAATAATCACAAGAGCCCCTAAGCTTTAAATATAGCTTTATATGTAGCAATTCAACAAGTCCCTCAGTCTGCGTGAACTTGAGCTAAACTCATTCGCAAAAGCTGGCTTTGCCACAATAAGAACTTATGTGAGAAGAAACCCGCTTTAAGGATTACCCTTTTATTCGTGTTTGGCTTTTTTATGTTATCTTGCTTGTTAGCAGCATTTACTGTTAGGATTCTGTTTATCTGTACGCAAAAAGTTAATTACCAATCGCAAATAATTGTATTAAAGTTTCTAGGATATTTGACACAGCATGGCATCCTGCAATTATGCTCCACGCATATGATTTAGATGGAAAGGAATGATAAGTATCATTGAATTACTATTCCGACAAGGTAGATATTTAATCACTAACTTTTTTTTCTCTTCAAGGCAGTCTTATGTTAAGAATATTTAAAACACGCAATAGTAATTTTATCCTTTCGTTTTATTTATTATTTTTTAGCATGCTCATAAACTGAAAAGGACTTACCAGTGACCTTGTACTGCCAGCATCTCTTAAAAATATTTGCCCTGTGTATCTACCAGTTCGCTTAGCTTATTTCTGCTTTTACTTACACTTTAGCTTATAAAACTTCTTTGCCAACGTTAGACACTGTACAAGTATGTTTTCAACACATTCGATTGCGCTTTCACTGTTTACAAACACGGTCCCTTGATGACATCCGGTTTCGTCCACCGATGTGCCTTAATAGCATCGGTGGACAAAAAAAGCTTTAGAAAATAGCTTGCTAATTTTTTACACTTTCTTTCTCTTACGTGACAAAATATATTGAAATAAATGTTCTTCTGAGCTACCTAAAGTTATAAGAGATTCCCCTATACTTTAAGCACATTCATTTTATCTGAAAAACTAAATACAGACTTTCCTTATCCTTGAAAGAAACTTGGAAACGTGCTTTTAGTTCGACGTTAGGAGCTGGTAAATGAGATGACAGGAAGTTTTTGGGGGTGCAACGCTTGCAGTCTTAAAACCGTCTACATTTTACTGCCTTAATTGTTGAATTATGTTTCTGTATGTATAGCTGTCAGTTCATCGCGCTACTCTATATCGTATTTTCCAGACTGTTAAAACCTTTTATTAAGATTGCAGCATCCATGAATGAATAGAAGAGGAGAAGGAAGGAAGGAGCAGAAGGGAAAGGAAAAGCAGGAATTCCAACCAGTCTAAGAGGACCGGTATGCTAACCTACGCTGGGAAAATGGACGGGACAGTTTTAAAGACGGACAAAAAAAGAGAGGCGAGAGAGAATGCACACAATCAGTCCCACACCTCACATTCATTATCCCCCCATATCAGTCTATAATCGCTGGTGCAGGTCTTTTGTCTTCAGGTAGTTGAGCGCCATCTTCGATCGTCACCTTCGCACGCGATGACCTCTCAGGTCAACCTTCCAGAATGGTTTCTGCCGTCATGACCCACATGCAAAATATTTATTGAACTTGCGGCTTCTACATGGGAGCCTTGTTCATGGTGAACCAGGTTCCTGCGATGGAGCCCAAACATCAAAGAAAATATATATCTTTATTTGGTCGGCGTTCATGAATGTTTTCACGAATGTTTCATTCCGGCAGAACAAGATATCGTCAAAATAAAAAAGTCATTGTGTTGTTGTTGCTGATTCTGTGGCTGTTCTTTTTTTTTCTCTGTAATACTCCTTTCGGGCGTCACTTGTGCTTCCGGAGAGCGTTTAATCTTAGGTTACACCTGATTTTCGTGTGCGACTTACAACGTACCGGCCCGTTGCAGCCATAATGTAAAAACAAGAAAGGTAGCGCAATTTTCGCCCGTTCTTCCGTCCCCGACGTCTTATCGAACAGTTACGGGCTTTCCAGTGAAAGTAAAGTCAAGAAAGAAACGTAAAAGTAGCACACGGCAACTCCCGTCGTCGCCCAGCTCTGAGGACGCACAGGTGTTGATGTAAGATCGAAGGCCTTGCGTATATGCAAATTAAATGGGCATCTGCTTACGCACACGGGACGTCCCGGAGAGCCAAGTGCGTACAAACCTGGAAAGGTCAGTGCTCACAACCAGTGTGGCACAGCGCGCGAACGAACGTGGAGCTCTTCGTTCGCTTCGTGACTGCAATGTGTATCGAGGCCTCGCATCGATAGACAAAAAGTGTAGCAAGCGGCCTCCAAAGGATTCTGCGAAACTCCGGCAGGCGATTCGTTTACGTACTACCAGTAGCAAGAGTTTTGCGGGACGTTGGATCCAGAACAAATGCGAATTTATGCTATATCAGAGCCTAACGCTTGTAATCAAGCTGACGAGTGTATAGGTCGGAATGCCAAGTGCAGTGTGGAACATTCATTTCGAAATTGCATTCTCAGGCAAAGCGGGAATTCAGCTTTATCGAACATTTCGCGACCTGCAAACATTTGCTGTTAATGGTACGTATAGGATTTCCCGAACCTTGACGACTATGGCGCTGTGCAGTTATTGTGTGCTCCGTAATCTTGATTGTCAAAGGAAGATCGATCTGTATACGCTCGACAAGGTGTTGCAAAATTGAGCAGAATTGCGCAGCTTTCTGGCTACAAGTCTCTGTGAACAGCGGTAAGTGCAAATTGACAAGATCGCGTAGTATAGCTGCATGATCCCATGGTGGCTATTTTTTTTTACTCTCTCTGTTATACAATTTAAGCAACCCTCGCGTGCCCATACTTTCACCACGACCGCCTTCCACATTTGATACCTCCTTTTACCCCCCCCCCTTTTTTTTTTGTTTGGAAAGCCACTTCATATTCCTTCGTAGAATAAAATTGATCGTGGAGTGACTATCCCAGTCTCGAGGTTTTTCTTTGATGGTCGCTTCTTTTCACATCTGCCAAACCTTCCCGCTCAACCTTCTCACATGCTGTTCTAAAATAAATTTCGCTAATAATTTTAGTGCACTCTTCACCCTCCTGCAGTATTTTCAACAGAATATCTTTTTCTGCCTTTCACGGTATTTGAATTTTGTGGTGGGTGAAACATTAGTCATTATGAAACATCCCCAGAAGTACAATACTACACGGAACACCTCGAATCATAGCTTTTTGCTGGAAAAATATAGTGGTGCCTTCTTATCCTCTTTCGCGATATGCTTTATGGTGAATCAATTTGTTGATTACGGGCCTATTTGGATTATGTTTGATTTAGAAATTGACAATTACACAAACACAATACAACTACGTTACACATGGCTAAGTAGTGGGCGACAAAATGTATTGAGCCCGACGAACGAACAATTTCAAACAGGTATGGGTGCAAACATTGAACAATGTTTGAAATGACTCATGTTATCAAGACAGCACAGTGATGCGATCCAAGTAGAAATGCATGCTTGCACTGATTTTAAAGTGATACACAGGGAATTCATTGCGTAATTTATTTGAAACTAAGAGAGAGAGAGAGAAAAAAAAACTTTATTAAAAAGTCAGTCAATTGTTCAGGCATGGCCCGTTGCCCCTAGCTGTCGGCCGGAATCCCTTGGGACGCGGCAGCAGCAAGGGCTTGACTGATGATGTCGCGCTGGACGTTGGGATCTGGGCTGCAGAGCAGGGCCTCCCAGGATTCTACAGTGTGAGAACCATCGTTTTGACTTCGACATGTTCACACCATGTGGACCAAATTCTCTACCTCATCACAAAATTTACACTGGGACTGGAAAACTGCGGGGTGCCACTTGCTGTAAAGTGCAGGGTTTGGAAAAACCCCGGTCTGTAACTTTCGCGACAAAACCTCGTTTTTTTACTTAGTGAGTTGTCCGCTCTCTTGTATACTTGCCGATTCAGCCTGTAGTGTGCAACGATTTCATGGTATGTGTGCATATACTCGCTTCTTTGTTCGGTAACTTGGGAGGTTCCAGAGGTCGACCGGTAGGTGAGACCTCGGGCGACGGAATGAGCCTCCTCGTTCCCTCTAAGTCCTTGGTGAGCTGGAGCCCAGACAAGCAGAACCTGCTCTTTGGGTACTCCTACCATGTTTAATATACGGACGGCAGTCTCCGTCACCCTTCCCGATTCATAATTTCTCACAGCGTTTTTGGAGTCGCTGATTCCCTTTTGGCTGATGGCCAAAGCTATAGCCACTTCCTCGGCCTCTACAGTCTCGACATCAAGTACTGTGCAGCGCGCAATCAGGCCACCATTTTCTCTGACCGCCACTGCCGTGTGTGCCGCTTTGCTTTCATATTCCGCAGCGTCTGTATACGCGACGTCCTGTCGACCGGTGTACCTGGATTGTAAAGCCCCTGACCTGGCTTTACGCCTGCCTTCGTGAAAGGTAGGGTTCGTATTTCTGGGTAGCGGAGGTATCTTTATCCTGTCCCTAATCTATATCGGTATGTCTTTTGAACGCGCCTGCTCACGCGTGGGCTCATAGCCCAATCTCTTTAATACTGCTCTCCCCGTTTTAGATCTGAGTAGTCTTTGATGTTGTGCAGTCACAGTAGCCTCAATTAGCTCATCGAGTGTGTTAGATACCCCCAACTTCATAAGTCTGTCAGTTGACGTGTTTGGGGGAAGTCCGAGCGCGACTTTCACACTTTTCCTGATAATGGTGTCGAGTTTGCCACGCTCCGCTTGGTTTAATTTTAAATAAGGTGCCACGTACACTATCCTACTTATTATGAAGGTCTGCACTAATCTAAGAAGGTTCGCCTCCTTCATTCCAGCATGCCTGTTTGCTATTCGTCTGATGAGACGACATGTCTGATTAGAACTGCTTCCAACCTAGCAAGAGTTTCAGAATTCTTACGGTTCACCTGAATCCTTAGTCCAAGGACACGGATACTGTCGACCGCGGGGATATCTGCGCCGTTAACATACAAGTGGATGTCCACTTCAGGCCTGTTGTGGAGCCGCCGTTTTCCGGCGGGCATGAGGAAGAGTGCTTCCGACTTTTCGGCCGAGCATTTAAGTCCTTTGGGCTTTATACTCCACGATTTTATCAATGGCGATTTGCAGAGAGCCTTCAATTTGGCCGTCACTGCCCTTGTTCATCCATAATGTTATGTAATCCGCGTAAATGGTGTGATTTAAATTCTCAATATTCTTTAACTGTTCAGGCAGTTTCAACATCACAATGTTGAAGAGGGTGGGTGATAACACCGAGCCCTGAGGTGTCCCCCTGTTGCCTAATTTAATGTCCTCGATGGATTCTTCCCCGATTTTTGAAGTGGCTGTCCTGTTCGAAAGGAAGTCCTTGACGTAGTCATAAACTCGCTTTCCGACGTTCAGGGAGCTCAGATTCTCCAAGATCGATACGTGCCTCACGTTGTCAAATGCTTTTGCCACATCTGACCCCACGATAACATTTGTGTCTCGCGTTGGCTTGTCGATAATTTCGTCCTTGAGCTGTAGCATCACGTCGCACGTTGATAGTCAGGGTCGAAAACTGATCATGGTGTCCGGATACATACCATTGTCTTCCATGTACCTATTGAGCCGCGCCTGAACGACATGCTCCATGAGCTTACCTACGCAAGACGTTAACGATATCGGCCTAAGTTTCTCGAAATGGAGTTTTTTACCCGGTTTAGGAATGAAAATTACATTTGCGAGTTTCCACTCCTGCGGTATCGTCCCTTTTTCCCAACACTCCTGCATGTACGTTGCCAGGTTAGCGATAGACCTGTCGTCTAAATTACGGAGAATTTTGTTAGTCATTCTGTCTGGCCCTGCCGCTGATCTAGTCCTTAGCCGATTAATCTCCGCTCGCACCTCAGCCAGGGAGATAGGGGCGTCTAAGGCTGCGTTTTCCCGTCCTCCATAATCTGGGCGAGGTTCGGATCCGGCGGGATTAATGTATCTGCTCCGAACTTCTTCTAAGAGTTCCTTCCTAGTGCCTTCAAATTGGTGCGTCATCCGTTCCAATTGCTGTTTAGACGCTGTCTTCGTGCTCTCCCCATCTAAAAGGTGACGAAGATGTCGCCACGTCCCGGACGTACATATTCCTATCCATCTCCTGACAGACGTTCCCCCACCTTTGCTTCGTGAGCGTGATGGCGTGCTCTTTAATTTGCCTGTTTAAAGCCGCTATTTGTTTCCTGATACTCCGATCCCATCTCCTCTGTTGGAGTCGGTTTTCCAAAGCTTTCTTTTTCTTCCAAAGATTTACTAATCTCGTGTCTACCACTTCGTTGTCCTCCTCGGTTTCCACCACTTCAGTGGCTACCTTAACAGTTCGTAACACCCCATCGCACCACTCGGCAATGTCGGAAATGGGAGTCGGGTCGCCCCAGGTCCCTGAAAGAGTCCCAATTTACGGCCTCTACCCTTCGTTTCCGAGGTGTTGCCGGGCCTCCCTCTACCACTATTTCTATGATCATGTGATCACTGCCTAGGACCTCGTTTGTGTTGCATCACGTGGCGCTAGTGCCGCTCCCCGTCAGAGTAAGGTCGGGTGTGGTGTCAACCGCGACACTATTTCCCTTCCTCGTTGGCTGCAACGGGTCGGTTATTAGTTCCAGAGTATGAGTTTGCATGTCATCCCACAATTTCCTGCCCTTAATTGAAGCCTGCTTATATCCCCATGCTGTGTGGTGAGCGTAAAAGTCACCGACGATCAGCAATGGGTTGTTCTTACTCTTACGTCACGTAGAAGCGAAGAGATCCCCAAAGTCGCATCGCCTTTGTCTGGGAGAGCTGTATATATTTAATACGAACAAGCTAGCGTTTTTCTTTTTTTGGTGTATTAGTTCTATGAGAACATGGTCGATGTGTGCATTACCAATGTCATGCTGCACCGCCGTAACGTTTCACCTGACCAGGGTGGCTACCTGCGTACTCGTGCCTTCGCTTGCATAGGATTTATAACCCGGCAATGTCGCCTTTCTCCCACATTCCTGTAAAGCTATAACATCCGGTCGATCCCCTTTCCTCAGGAATTCCTGCAGAACCGCACGCTTGCGCGTGAAGCCTCTGCAGTTCCATTGCCAAACGGTGTTCTTACTGAATCTGTGAGCCATGATTGCCACTAAGGTGATTAATCGGCCTGCCTAATACTTCTTGGGCAAGCTGTTCATACGCCCTATCCCTCTTCGCGAATTCTGTTTTAAGTTCCTCGGTAAGTTTATTATCCCGCTGATGCAACTGCTGTGTCAGATTTTGAAACATCTCGAACATTCGTTTCTCGAAAGCCTTACGCCATTCATCATCCTGGGTAGATTTGGCTTCAATGTTTGCCTCCAGTTGCGCTATTTTCATGTCTATCACTGTCTCTACGTTCTCATCTATTACGGGCTTTTCCGCTTCTTTTGCCCTCTTTTTCGCTGGAGGCGGAGTAGCGCTCTGCTCCTCCGGCCTTTTTATATTTTGATTCTGTGGCATTCGTGGTAGGGAAACCGGTGTTGGGTTAGACGACTTAATAGCTATTTGAATCTCCTCTATTTGCCGACTGATCATTGCTAGCTGCTCTTTAAGCATGCGATTCTCTTCCTTAATGGTTAACATTAAGGTGGGTTAAGGTGGGTTGGGGAGATAGGGCCTCCCAGGATAAACGCGATGAAGAAATTTGAAACTAAGCTTTAAGAAAATGAAAGCAGCCTAGCACTTATGGTGCCAAGCCTGATGGAAGTTTGGACTTGGGCAGCCTTCCTTGTTTCTGTTCAGTTTTCTTTTTCTTTCCTGTTTTCTGTGTTTCTCTCTCTTTAGTTCTATTAATAATATTTTCTTACTTCGTTTGTTTGTTTTTCTGTATTTTTATTTCTCGCTTTCTTCCTCTTCCAATTTCTACACGCGTGGTTTGTGTTGTCCTGTTTCCCTAGCCATAGTAATAATCACCGCAATTTATATAATCATTAAGGTGCTCGATGAACAAAAGGAAGAGGAATTCTCTTTGGCGCGAGCGTGTGATATATATATATGTGTGACGCTATGATGACTGGGAGACGTGTGTGTGGGGGGGGGGGGGGGTCCCGCCGGGTACTTCGTTGGACAACGGAAAGATTCGGCGCCCACGCGGGTGTTAAAAGATCGTAAACTGCTTTTCGTTTTTTTTTCACTTTTTTACACACATTTGTCCGCTTTTCGCTGAGGCAACAGTGACGAAGACCACGGAGACAACGGTAACGATGTGTCAACTAGAAGTTCACATTTCCCGCTACAAAACTTAAAACGAGTCACGTCACACTGACGCAAGCATTTTTGCACAGAGTTCAAGAAAACAAAATTCTGTACTTGACTTTTTTTTATAAATAAGAAGCCTTGTTTTGAAATCTCTGCAGTGCTCCTTTGTCAAACTGAACCGACGTTTGTCGTTCCTTTGAGGCTAGTGCAGGAATTCAGGTGACCTCATAATACACGTGCCGGACATTTAGGACTGATAGCGTAACCTTTTCTGCTATTTTTATTACTTAAAGCTATTAAAAAAGCTGCACAGTGAGGCGTGAGCGTCAGAGTACAAAACTTGACTAACACCTATACAGTGATGGCCAAGCTTAGATCCCTTCGACACACAGCTGGCAACCACGTTCAAACACATATGGATTTAAATGGATTTTGTTACGGCTCTGACGAGCAGGCTATGGATGCGTCTTGCCCTGTCTGCTGCATGTCGCTCCTTCCTGCAGCTTGTGTCGTGCCCCGCAAAAGTCCTTTACTTCATTAACAATGCAAAGTTAGTTCGTGCTGAGCGACAATGATAAAAGCCATCTTAGTCTTCAATAACCATGGAAAGCCGAGGCTTTCGAAGTTTTACCAGTATTACGTGAGTACGCGTTTTCTACAAGCTCGCGGTACTCCGTTGTAAAAGTACTCGTAAAAGTTAGTTAATACTGTTATAGACCGTTCCGTAGCTCGGTGGATTGGGGCGAAACGCCTTACGCATCTCAGCAACTTCGGTGAACGTAATACTTTGTCCCTCAGATGTGCGACATTCCTAGGCGCATTTGGCGTGTCATTCAGTTTAGATGGTGTTACGCTATGAAGTCTGCGTAGTTGCTACTGTATGTTGTGCTTTGTAGTTTCGTTCGCTTCTAATGACGATTACTTCATGACTTCCAGCCTGAAGAATCGCAGCAGCAGATCATTCGAGAAACATTCCAGTTAGTCTCTAAAAGAGACGACAATGTGTGCAACTTCTTGGAGGGTGGAACGTAAGTTGACTGTTGCGACTGCTTTTTTTTTTTTTAGTACCAGTGGTTGTTAGTACTGGCTCATATGGGTAGCGCACATACGTATTTAGACAAGAAGTAAGCCAGCCCTCGGTGTAAGTGACCCGCAGGCTTGTCACGTGTTTTTGTTTGTGCATTATATGGCGGGTTACCGTAGTGATTGCGTCGGTAACCGTCACAGACTAAGGCTCGAATGTTTCGGTTTTATTATGCCTTTCACACGAGTAACCTACTCCATCAATTGTGTTGTAATCAACGTTGACGTTGTTTTTTTAATGTTGCAGGCTCATAGGAGGGTCTGATTACAAGATTATTTACAGACATTATGCAACCCTGTATTTTGTGTTCTGTGTGGACTCGTCGGAAAGTGAGCTTGGTATCTTAGACCTGATTCAGGTAAAGCAGTTGATTTCTCTGTGAGAGGAATTTGTTTTAGAGTTGTGGAGAAACTTTTACACAATTAAGTGTTCAGTATGCAGTCTTATTGTACTTACTAGAAAAATTAGTTATGCTGTGCACAGTTCGAAAAAGAAACTTAAGATGACTACAAGGAATATTGCGCACCATTTTTCATTATCTTTGCTTAATTATTTTTTTCTTAATTTGCGGTCTCTTTTTAATTATACCAGTAAGTGTGTAAGTCAAACTTGAGGAATTGCCGACTATACAGTGCTTTGAGTGAACTTAGTTTGATAATATATCTAAATGGTTGGTCCTGCCATGTAAAATGGTTTGAAAGAAGGGTTGAAACACATCACTGAAGTGCTATGTTTTATTTCTGGAGCAGTTGCGTGCTCAAAACAAAATCTGATCTTTTTTTTCAACTCGTCATCTCACTACAGTTTGGTTCGCTGAGCACAGCGTAGTGCATTTTATCCTGGGCATTGCGTCCATATTTCAACAGAGGCAGAGTAAATGCTTTGTGTTGTACTTTGATTGAGGGGTCTTGCTTAAGAACTGCAACTTCAAAACTAATCCGAAGTACCCACTAGGGTGTGCTTTATAATGACTTTCGTACCCCACATTCAATGACATGAGGAAAATGAAGCATCTCAGGCAACGGTCGTGTCAACCAGACCTCCCACGCATCTTTGCTCAACCCGCGGTGAGCCAACGCCGAAACAGAAGTGGAGACCGTGCCATCGACCTAAGGCCACAGTGCAATACCATCACCAAGCTCGCAGGGTGTACCCGCCACCTTTAAGGAAGAAACCACGGCGTTCCGAGGAACTGCAAATTAACACATACAAGCACAGTATCTACATTTGTCAAATCTACCCAATGCTTTATGTTATTACCCAATATGCTACCTGCCAAACAAACTGGCACACCTGATACTTTAGTGCCTATGGTTCCATGAAGATGGCAATAGCAAGCCTGCAACGACCCCACACATCAACCCCCTGGCCGAAACATCAGAGGTCAAGATCTTTACATGGGATCTCGACAACCAACGAGGACTCGTCGATTGAGTTCAGGAACCCAGAGGATTCCTGAAATTAGGGGCCCTCCTGCCTAGGGGGACCCCAAGCTTACGTGCTCAGGAACACTGTTATGGGAAATTTAAAGATTATTTTATCATCATCATTTTGATGCTGTGTTATGCAGTAGGAAGCTTTGCCAATCCAATATTCATGGGATCTGCAATATATAACATTCAGTTTATTGTAACAGCTATAATCTGAAATATTGTATTGTCTGCTTGCATTATTGAATGTGGTGTTATGCTGCTGTCATCATTGTGATCATCATGGTCATCATTTTGTTGTCATTTCACGTAGTTTGCACATTCTGGACAGACCTGTTGTTTTTTGTTCACTTGATATTTGTATCAACTCAGCCCAAGCCAATCCGTGCTCCTCATTAGCAGCATTATTCAAGGGGACTCATTGGATTTTATTATACTGCAATAAAATCAATAGTGCATGGAATTTGGGCGTAGTTTAGATCTGCTAAATAATAACTCGCAAACTATGGGGTCCTTATTGGACGAAACCTTTAAAGCTATCTAAAAAAGCTGCATGTAACCATGTTATGATTGCGGTGAAGGTTAAACTGTGCCCTGCATTTCTTTTATGAAGGAATCGCTTGACGTTGTGGTATGCTGCTCTATTCCACAGGTGTTTGTTGAAACACTGGACAAGTGCTTTGAGAATGTGTGTGAATTGGACCTGATATTTCACGTGGACAAGGTATGCATCTGTGTGCCACTTGGCAAAAAATTTTTAATGTGCAGGCACTGGGCTACATTAGGCCTGCAGGCTATTTCCTAGTAGCCTTGCAGTCCCGTAGTACCTGAAAAGAGTGTGGATGTTTATTGGAACAGTACTTGTCAATGATTACCTAAACAAACGAAAGTGTAGCCCATTGCTGGTGTCTGGCCAGCAGAAACATTATTTAATGGAACTCCACCAAGCAGCTTCCACTAGCTGCCTTATGATTGCAGAACTGTGTGGCAGCTGTTGTGCTGCCCACATGGATGCTGATTCACTCTAGCTACTTGTTATTCACAGTGATAGTTAGAAGTAAGTTGCAAAGCCTTTGCTTCTTTTCATCTTGCAATGAGGACATTGTGCCAGTGATGTTTTGCTGTTATTAATTCAATAATTCGTTCTTTATGACACTGTTATTCATGAAATGCTTCTGTCAGCCTTGAAAACGTTTGGATATCTACTTACCATGCAGCCCATTATTTCGCGGTGGCAACACGTGAAATCTTTACTGGTACTATATGGCAGCATGAAAGCTAGCTCTAGTGCACTCGTGCAAAAAATATGACTTCCTCACATGCTTGTGATGTTTTTTGATAGATTAAGAGCATACTTAATTATAAAAAATACAGCAGAATCGGTGCTGCTTTTATTTCATTATAATATGTAAACAAGGGAATGCTCGGAGAGGCTTGTTTCTCTGCATCATGCACAGTTAATGAAACCAACAGACAGACAAAATATTAAGGTGGATGAAAAATCGACCTTCTCATTGGTGGGATCCGAATCTACAACCTTCTAATTACTTTGCTAACACTCCCAGGTAGTAAGCATGCATACCGTATATACTCGCATAATGATCGCACTTTTTTTTTCAAAAATATTGACTCCAACTTAGGTATCCGATCATTACGCGGGGTAAATTTTCCATGAAAAATTATTCCGAGCACCAAAAACGCAAAAAATGACGCTAATCAGAATTCTTACGATAGCTATCATGAACATAACCAAATATAAAAGTAAATTAAGGCTTACCTTTGTAATAAAATGCACGCATTACGCAGGAGCTACATGCATGGCACACTGCCCTTTTATTTTTTACCTCACTGACCCCCTAACGTTCATTCAGACTTCGAAGTGTCACTGGCGTCAGTGTCGTCGCCGCACTATTCCCTGTCGAAACCGGCAGTGTCATCACTGTCCCACTGCACAACGACACTGCACAACTATTCTTGCACGTGTCCTTCACGTATACGAGGACTGCGTTTCCAATGTCAGGGAACTTGCCAGATTTGGGTCCGCGGAAAGCGCGTCGTGTGCTGTTAGTAGCCATGAGCTTGTCGCGCTGTTTTTTCCAATATCGGATCCGGATTTCGTCGACGCTGAAATGTCTACCGGCAGCGCGGTTGCCGTGCTCTAGCCTGTAATCGAGCGCTTTCAGCTTGAACGCAGCAGTAAAGCTCGCATACCGCCCTATGGTGAAATGGGGCTTCAACAGACGATCACAAAGCACATAAAAAAAAAGTGGTCTCAGGAAAAAAAAAAAAACATTGCCGCCGGATGAACACAGGTCGACGAACAGGCGGCCGCCGCTGTAACAGTGCGGGATGTCAAAACAAACATGGTGGCTGACGGAGGGAAGCACGGAGGAGCTAAACGACCGCATTTTTTTTTTCTTCTTTTCGTCGGTTATGGAGGTTGCGAGTACGTCGCGCGCGTCAAAACAGTTTCTTCCATCTAAATAAGGAATACTTTCATTTAAATCAGTAAATTTACGGCATTAGCATAGTGATGCCTGCTTTCAGATCACAGGAACAATGATAGGCGCGTTCAGCTGCCAAAGACATAAAAACACATGGCGGGCATTCTGTGAAAACTGCGGCATTTACCCTTACTGCAATCCTAAAAAGAGTTATTAACGCAATATTCGGCAGATAATAAAGGCGATGATCATCGGCTAGACTTGGCACATGACATATCGATGCGGCAAGTTCGGGGTGCGATCATTACGCAGGGGGAAAAAAATCGAATTTAGATCGATTTTAAATCGATTTAGAATCGATCATTATGCGAGTGCGATCATTAAGCAAGTATATACGGTCAATACCTTTCAAAAAAGTGGACAGGGAGCACCCTCTGTTCTAGCTCAAACGGTAGAGTATCGGACGCGTAACTCGAAGGTTGTGAGATTGTGTACCATCGACTGAAAGGGTGATTTTTCGTCCACTTTATTTTCTGTCAATATAAGGGCCCATGGTGCGGTCAGTCACCAAATTGTAGTTTTTTTTTTTTTTAAATATCGGTAGACGGTCTTGTAGATAAATGAAAGATGGACTACAAAAGAATATTGCATGGCAAAATAGGCCCTAGAAGCGGCTCGCTTTCAAACTTTTTAATCTCATCGGCCCACCTAACTTTCTCTCTCCATTTTGTGCGTTTGCCTTCTCTGGGCTTATGTGTAAGCCATGACTCTAAAACTTGCACTGTCCCTTGTGCATTCGTCTAAGACAACAGGAAGGCAAAGGCCATCAATGTAGTTGTCAAGATCTATGCCCTACCTTTCTGCCAAAAAAACTTTCTACACTCATTTTTCACTGCATGTCTTCTCAATAATTTCTTTCATCCATTTGTCTCTTTATTTATTTCTTTCCTTTCTTTTCTGTTCCTCAGTGCAGTGTAGCAAACTGAAAATCTTCAGGTTAACCACCCTCCTGTTCACTTAACATTTCTCTCTCTCAGGGTTCCGCCCACCTTTGGCAAAGTGACAATAGCGTGTGGTGTTGTTATGTGGCATCACGTTTGTGATGTTATAGTGATGTCATGATGATGTCATAGGGCAACGTCATCATGGGTGATGATTATGATGACTTTTCCTCATCATAAATGTTGATGTTGACGGTCAATTTTCACATTTGACGAGGTATCTGTTCTTTGCCTTAAATAGCGAATAAAAAGGCTCTGCCTTTTTTTTTTTTAATCTCCTTAGCAAGCTCGCAAATTTATCCATACAGCCATTGTGGCCATATTTTGCGAATAGCACAGCACTGCACACTGCTCAGATGGTCCGTTTTGAAACCAATTCTCATGTTCCTGTTCAGCGCTTCTCCAATCTGCTTCACACGTAAAATTAGGTAATCACATGACGTTGCCCCAACTTCATTGATTGGTCCTCCATACTATGAAATGGCACCTTCGCCAAGGGGTGATATGGTTCTTGCCGTGCATTTACCGTGCTTCTTTACTGCACTGCCCCTCTGACAAGGGCAAAGCGTGAAGGAAGCCTTGCTCGGTCGTTGTTTATGTGCTATTGACATGATTGCTGACGTCGCTTTACGTTGCCGAAGCAGTTGTAATCACAGCAGCGGGCTATGCCAACCCACTTGGCTGCTGTGAGGAATAGGAAAACCAAGGCTATCTCAATTAGCCTAAGTGGGTTGTCCTATACCCTGTAACTCACTTATTACTGTTCTTATTCACAAAAATCTTGCGGCAGCATGTTTCCATTGTACAAGTGCACAGTCACACTTTATCAGGTATTTTGGACGTGGGGTCATTTAATGACCCATTAAAATATTGATGACTCTCTGCTAACCTGCTGCCGCAGTGTTACTGCTGTTACGGTGTTTGACTGCTTATCGGAGAGACGCAGGTTTGATTTTGGCCTCGGCGGTGTCATTTTGATGGAGGCAGAATGCTTGAGGCTTAGATTCAGAACACCACGTTAAAAGACAACCAGAGGGTCAAAATTAGTGGAACCCTCCACTACAACGTACTCATAATCATACTGCAGTTTTGGCAAGTAAAATCTGAGCAGTTATTGTTAATCTCTGCTTACCAGCATTAAGAGTGTGCATATTCTTTGGATCACTAAAGTAGTAGGCTTTCAGTACTATTGTCTTCTGCTCTCCGCTGGATTGGCTTGTGGCATGCGTGGGATTTAAAAATTGCCCTCTTTCTTGTGCAGGTTCACTACATTCTCAACGAGCTTGTCATGGGGGGCATGGTTCTGGAAACGAGCATGACTGAGATCATCACACGGATTGAAGAGCAGAATAAGATTGAGAAGCAGGAGGTAATTTAAACAGGAGCTTGCACATGCACACGTACAAGGAAAAGCCTTCGGCTCACTAACGCAAGCGAGCGCTCGCATTTAAACTGTAGCTTCTGTGGCAGTTCTAACAAATTACATTGGCTGGCTGAAGTGGCAAGAATATTAGTATAGTTTTATTGTATTTGAAGCCTAGGTATTCTTGCCGTTTCAGTCCTTCTAGTGATGGAGTTTTCAAATATTCTGCATATGTGTGATACTAGTCATTGACACTGTTTGCAAACATTTGAAAGTGTAAATTATGCACTACTTTATAATGTGTGCAAAATTATTACTGCTTTACATGAGCCAAGGTAATGAATTTTTCAGCAGTCATTCAAAGCCTTGGCCATTACAGAGCCTTAGTGACTCAGCATCCAGTTCGTACATTGAAGGGCATAAGTGTATCATTTGAGGCTGCAAATCATCGTGTCATATCTGCAACCACTGGGCAAAAAGCAAAGCTCTTGAGTTCAAGTGTGCATGCCATGCGATACTTAACAAAGTTACGTTTGCCCTCCTTGCTGTTTTGAGATGCAATGAATCCACGACATTGATTGAATGAGCTAGTCAAATCATTTCTAAAATTATTTCTTCTTTACTTTTTTACATTCTAAATCTAGGATCTATCTATGCAGCACACTATACAGTCGACTGCCGATTTTTCAGGTTTCGATTTTTTGGACATACTTCACTTTTACGGCACCGTAACAAGCCCCATAGACATCAATGTATGCTTATAACGATATGCTTACGAATGAAAGAGCATGTTTTTAAAACAGGGTTTGTGTACTGCGGTGCTGTGATGGGATAATGCTAAGAAAATTTATTCAACGGCCCACTTTGCATCTTCTCAACAGGCTGGCCTCTCGGCAGCACCTGCAAGAGCTGTGTCAGCCGTGAAAAACATGAACCTACCCCAGCAGATCAAGGACATCAAGCTACCTGACCTGCCGTCCATTGGAAATCTCAAGTTCTAGATTTAACAACTGGTTAGTTCCTCGGCCTTTTTGCAAAAATTCATTGGACCATCATCTAGTATGTCTCTCAAGCACACAAAGCTGGTTTGTTGCAAGCAGCTGTCATTCTAGGGTATGTTCAATGCTAGTCACTTTTTAGATGCGAAGGTGCTTATGAACAAGGCCTGTCCTCTGTCACGCCGTAGCCGCCGCTGATGATGACAATGATGCTGATGGGGACAAAAAACAAGCGTGTTCCAGACAATACATTCTTTTTCTGCCATAACAACACAGCACATGCAAGGTACCCACTATATGCCATGAAGATAACACTGATGACAATGATCACGGGCAACGGCTGGCTCGTGCAGTTGATGACGTCCTTATATGCTCTACGATTCATTTCTTATGGCTGAAAAACAACCAACAACCACCAGGGAAACGTACCGTATTTACTCGCGTAATGAACCCACCTTTTTTTTTTTTTTCAGAAAAGTTCACGCCAATTTGGTGGGAGGGTTCATTACGCGGGAAAAAAAAATCAGGGGAGTCACAACAGCGAAAATTTCGCGTGACAGCTTTGCTTGTTTGGGCCCATGAAATGCGCGACAAATCTTTTTTGTAGCCTGAAGATCTTTTTGTTTCCTCTCGTAATGAAAGCGCACAGATCAACGCCGAAGTGTCGTCCACCCGCTCGGTTTAAATGCTCCATCGCTTGCTGTTTGTAACCAGCCATGGAGCTAGCGTACCGGCCAAACGCGCCCTGCGCAGCAGGTGTTTCAACTAAGTTCACAACGACAAACCTGACAATAAAAAAGTGGCAGCTTCGCCGCAAGGGTGAAGCAATGAATACGATAGCAACAACTCGGAATGTAACGCTGAGAACATTAGCAGATCGAAACGTGCAGCACGCTGCTCACATACACATGACGCACGAAACAACACACACGAGACGAGAGCGAACTAACGTTTATGGCACGGCACGTAGCGCCCTGTTTAAACAAAAACGACGTAGTAAACGTAATCACAGGTACAGATATGGGAGCGAAATGTGCTTGTGTGGGGCTGTCAGCAGAGTTTTCTCCTGCTTTCAACAGATGGCACTGTGCCGTAAAAGGCGTGGCTTTCAAATTTTGATTGACGTCTTACGCACTCTCACTGCTCACAACTGTATAGCATGGTTGCAATACTGTGTTTTGAGTTTTATTGCATTGTTATTTTGTGATGTAATTGCTTGATTTAACACTGTTTTGATCGTCAATGGCACTGGCTATCATATCGAAATAAAATGAACAGATACATTACAAAAAAGTCTTTTTTTTTTCTCTTTTTTTCAAGGTAAAAGTGGGTGTAGGTTCATTATGCAAGTGGATTCATTACGCAAGTAAATACAGTACTCAGACCTAATCTTTGCTAACTTCATGCAAGATCCCTGTACAAGTCATAATAATGAAGGCAAAACAAAATTCACACCTTGCTCCAAACACAGCATACTACCGTAATTACTCGAATCTAACGCGCACCTTTTTTCCGGTTAAGCGAGTTCATAAATCGCATGCGCGTTAGAATCGAGTACGAACAAAAAAAATTTCGGTCAATCTATTGCCATCGGCAAATCCAAAATGGCCACCCCCTACGTGCGTCGGCACCTTTCCTTCCTCCGTGTGCGTCGGCATGGCGCGTCGGCCATTTCTGCCTATGTGTTTCCCATGTGCGGCACTTCGTACGTGTGCTGAGGAGTTTGTCATCTAGTAGTGCATTAGCATCGACGGCGTGGAAGGGCCGACTCCAAAAACTCGAGTGCACCACGATGCCGCTTTTAAAAGAAAAGTCATCGCGTGTGCGGAAACGGACAGAAATCGGGCCGCATCGCGGTCGTTCGGAGTTCCTGAAACGTGCGTGCGGGACCGGCGGAAACAAAAGCAGAAGATTGTTGACAGCAAAGCTTCACGCAAAGGCTTCAGTGGACCACAGCAGGGTCGTTTTCCGCTCGACGAGTATGTGCTTGAGCAGCGAGTGGCACAGCGACCCGTGACAGAACTGCTCCAAGTGCGGGCTATGCAATTACTCTTAGAAAAAGGTCTAATGCGAAGCCAGTTTAAAGCTAGCAGGTGCTGGCTAACTAACTTTATGAAGAGGGAAGGCTTTTCCCTCAGAAGGGGAACATGCATATGCGAAAAGTTTTGCGGAAGAGTACGATGAAAAGCTTCACAGTTTTCAGAGGTTCGTCCTAAACTTGCGGCGCAACAACGGCTACCTGCTTGGGCAAATCTGGAATGCCGATCAGACGCCTCTTTACTTTGACATGCCTGGTACCACAACCGTCGAGAAGAAGGGGGCGAAGCAAGTTCGCTTGCTGGCATCGGTCCACGGTAAAACTACAGTGACGGCAATGCTCTGTTACACGTCAGATGGGCACAAGCTTCCCCCGTACCTCATATTTATAAGGAAGGCGCTCCCGGAAGGAGTCGTTTTTTCGAGTGCTGTGATCGTGCGGGCCAGCGAGAAAAATGGGGTGCGCGTTGCAATCAGTGTCTTACGTTGTTTTTTTTTTTTTTTTTCGTGGTGGAAATCGTGTGCGGGTTAGAATCGAGGGCGCGGTAGAATTGAGTAAATACGTAAATACGGTAGTTAGGTACATTAAAGAAACATTTTATATGGCTAGACATCACTTGGCACTCAGTTACATGCGTAAGTGGTAAATGTCGCGGGTGATTTACGTTAATATCGAACGATCCCGCTGCTTTGCCCACTCATCATCATCCACTTTGTAGATATGCCTTCATTTTTTTTCTCCAAAGCCTGACATACAGCTCTGATGTTCTCCACTGGACACTGACTCTATCCTCGTGGCACACCACTATGTTACAGCATGGATTCAGTGAATTTTGAGCTGCTAAGGGTTAGAGAGACCGTAGTGGCACCTGCGCCATCTAGTGGTAGTCTGGTGAGCCGTGCTTGGTGGGGGCTACCCAATAGAAGCTAAATGAACAGCCTCCTGTTACACAAGTGGGAAGGCATGAAACTTCAACTGCTTGTAGCATCCACAGCCAGACAGAGTGAAAAGGTACAGCACGGTATAGCTTGCTTATAATTGGAGCAGGCGAAATTGTACTTATCCGTGTGATTTATTCCAATGGAAGTGTTAGTATAACAAATGACATTTTTGCCTTTCATGTGTAAAGGCAAAACACTTTATACATGAAGCACTTCACTACAACACTTTATACATGGAAGGCAAAAATGCTTTTTTCTCAGCGTCTCTTCCTCTTTCAACTTCTGCGAGAGCCCGATTGGTGTGGGTGGACAAGGGTGGGCTCCCTTAGAATGCGAAGTTCCAAATGTCTCGCAGACATCACTACTATATAAGAACATCTGAAATTTTGGATGCTAATATTTTCAGAGTCCTGGTTTTCGTGCCTACAGAAATTTTAGGTCCAAAGCGACATCGATTAGGGCCCCACCTCTGCCACATCTATCATCTCTATGTTGGAACTGGCATTTTCTTGAGTCAATACATTTGCAATCGTAACAGAGCTTGAAAGGCAGCTTTGCTGGAATACGGGGTGTGATGGGGGTGAAGCTTATTAGTCTGAAGGGAGCACTGCCAATCGGACATTGATAGTATTTGTCTTCGGGAAGTTCGGATAGTAAAAGTCCAGTGCAAATCGAATCAAATAGCAAAAACTGTTTGAAAGATATTTGAAATTCTGAAAATTAACTCACCCTTAGTTTTTTTATGTCTGTGAGTATCTCCAGGTTTTTATCTTGGCTCAGTCTACCAGTGTGTGTGGCTGCAAGGTCCTGAGTGCAGTGCTGAAGTTGAGGCGGAGCTAAAACGTAGAGGTTACTTTCAAAGGATCACTTTCAGGGGGACTTTTGCAAGGTGTTGTGTGGCTGTCTACGGGCCACGACGGTTTCGCACTCCTGACAGCCATGCTAATTGGCCAGTTCACGAATGACACCAATGCATCCAGAGGTGGTCTCACAAAAATATCGGCAAAAGCGAGCACTTAGGAGGAGTTGGGGAACCACCGGTTGCAGCAGCACTAGATTAAAAAGTTGCTACATTCATTTGCTAAAGGAAATGCTTTTTGCTGATCCGGAATAACTGGAATGCACCAGGCAGAACATGTATTGTTGCCCTACGCAGGGGTTGCATTCCTAAATTTGCATTCATTTTTTTTTAATCTGGTTTTTGTGCACGCAAATGCGGTGTCATCAAACTTATTTTCAAGTGCTATTATGAGCAGAGATAGAAGTCTAATGTTCGCTTTTCTTTTGATTCCTTAATGTACGAAAGGGTTGAGCCTTGTTTCATCACGGATGCAGCATTTCATTTCTATTGGGTGGGCATGACCGAGTGCAAAGCGAACAGCAGTCAGCTGAATCGTATAATACTCACACAGTAATAGTGTGAAGGAATCAACTAATGCGAACTGTGTCCTGTCAGGTTTCACTGAATGATGGCATTCTATGCACAGAGTTTCCTAAAATTATCTAGATGGGACTCTGGCGCTGTGATCGTTTAGCGACCATGGGAATGATGGGTAGCACATAGATTTGCCTAGTCTTCATGCTTGCGGGCTACGAACGTACAGTGCACTTTCAGTAAATGGAAATCTGTTAAACGAATCTGCTTAAACGGAACAGCTGCCTCCAGCACAATTGGTTTCATACCTGAATTTTGCACCCCTGCTCATCTCTCAGTAAACAGAACTCCTGTTGATCGAAACACATTTTCCTGGTCCCTTCAGGTTCTGTTTAACAAGACTCTGCTGTACTTGTGGCTCTGTTTATTTCTGTGTTTTCATTTTGTTTCGAGGGAAAGAACAAACCGTTTTCAACTTGGTGACCCAATTTGAATCGGTGTGCCTAAAAGGTTAAAGTAGTGAAGCGTAACTGCTTAGCAGTCCGCTTATTGTCGTTTCGTGACAAAGCAGCTTCAGGTCATGCAAAGCCAATCGGAGCTGAAAGTATCAAGATTATCAAATCCGTGTGTACTACCCATCATTGCCATGCTCACTGAAGCACCGTGTGTTGCAGCTCCCATAAACATTAGCACCAGAGTTCCCCTAGTGTATCTATAGGAAACTATGCTCTATGGTATCTTGCTTGATGTTATCAGGCGATAGCTGCTGGCAACATGTTTTAGATGAGAAGCATCTTATGCCGGGGGCTGTGTCTTTTGCCAAGTCATGTGCTGCCACCCACCCCCCCACTGCACATGCATGTGCCCTCTCCCTCTCTTGCTTCTCTATGCTCTCTCCTCTCTTGCCTCGCAACGCTAATAGCGTCTACTGGTGAGTTTCTTGGTGGAAAAAACAAACTGCTTGTGCTGTTCAACCCTTCATTGGCCACCTCGTATATATAGGCACTAGATATTGACCCCCAAGCTAATGCTGGTGGAAGATTTCACCGCTGCATTGTTGAACAATAATATTTGCAGAGTGCGCGTTATCTAAAAGCGGACTGCGGGTTCATGTGTACAATCAGCGTCTTCTGTCTCTCATTGCCCATGAGCAGCGATCGGCATGTTCCAGTAGGAAACACCAGTTCATCACTGTGTGCTTTGCGCCTGCCCAGGTTTTTTTCCTGTGCAACACTGCGATGAGCGCCATCGTCAACGCCGTCGCCAATGTCAGTATTAGCGCCAGCACAAGCTCTCAATAAAGTACACCATCTCCTACTCAAGCGAAACCATCTCCCCTCTGCTTCGCATTCACACATGGTTCCTTTTAGCGGCAGGTGGTGTAATTTTTTTCTCGAAAGCGAAAACATTTATAACATCTACTTTACACTCTGCTTTTGAAATCCATGTGCCCTACATGACTATGAGACTTGGCGGAGATATTTATGCTCCTGTCTTCTGAGACATGGTCCAGGTACCTTTTAATAGAAACTTTTCTTTTACATTTAAAACAGTGCCTTGCATGAGTTCCAATTTTTCCAGTATATTTTATAGTTTATGAAAAAGCTTGATCGTCATAATGTTCGCATACTTTTTTTTTTACTTGCAGGTTATGTTGAAGTATGGAGGAGGCTTTTCTTGCTCTATGGGGCACCCTGCCACTGCATTTTGCTCTTACACTGTGACGTCCTATGTGTTCGTTTTTTCTCTTGTTTTCTGTAAATAAAGCATTAACAAACGTGTATAATTTGACTTTATTTTGTCTGCAGTTTGTGTAGGTGGCCGGACTTTAGAGCATGATTAGAGAAGGTGGCAAACGCTTTTAATAGGAAATACAACTCAACAGTATCTGATGATTATGTTGGAACAGTATGGTAGCCTTGCAGTGTAAAATTCTGATAGAGGTTGTGCTATTGTTAGAAAATATAAATTCAGAAAAGGTATGAGTATCTACGAGTGCTTCACTTTATATATTTCAATTTCCTACTTCTTTAAACACCGCCAATTGATAAGAGGATTTAAGTAAATTGTTAGAGAAGCATGTGGGATTTGAAAACCTGTGATGTCTTTGTAGAAAATGAGATAAAATTCACTGCATTAGCTTGAAATGAATTACCAACAATCTGTAATGACAACCTACATTTTTCATTCAAACTTTCTGTCAGTGCAAGCATTCATGTAACTGGTAAATGTCTTTTTCAGCAAATAAGTCTGTAAAAGGGACACTAGATAGCAATTAAAATTGTTCAATGCTGCGATGAGTAGTTACTAAAAGGCCTCATGCGATGCTGTATGGTCTGCTAGGCATCTGTGGCACAAGATTGTGGGTGATGTCTTGAGCATTGTTGACTGTAAAAATAATTTATTGTTGTGTGATACGAAATGCAACACTTTGTTCTTTTTCTTTCTAGTGAAAATACTAAATGATATTAGCAGGCAGGAATGCTGGCCAGCTGTTTGGGGAAAGAGGCAAACAAATTATCATATGCACAAGGACGGATTAAGCAGTTTACTTGGACGTGCAAACCTGTTGGCTCGCCTTCGCGTGATTGGCCAAAGTCACGGCTTGCGTCGCAAGATTATCGGTTCTGGCCAATTGCGCGAGGGCAAGCGAACGGTTCGCTTTCCGAACTGTTGTCACATAGTTTTAAGTATAGTGAACTAGAATATAGTTCACTCTAGTTTTAAACTTGTTGTAAGATAGGGCTGCATAATTCTTGTGGCAGAGTTATAGGATTTATCAAGGGGTCAGTCAAAATGTCATATTAGAGTTACTGCATATGCTACCTTACCTAAAGGTAGCATATACAGTAACTCTAGGTCATATCAGCGCGGCAAAGGAGGAAAAACGTAGAGAAAAAAAGAACCGATGAATCCTTACCACGGAGTGATCCTTACGATGCATGACGTAGCAGCGAGGAAACCGAAACCAGAAACGTCGTCTAAAAACGTCGTAAGAGGAGCCGTCGCCTGGCGACACTGGTGTCAACATTGCCGAGATTCGGCTGTCTGCATTTAGGCTGGCGGTTTTGACGTGCGGAAGAACGTCCGTCAAAATGAGGTGTCGAAGGTTAAGCAAACATTTACGCCTTTGAAAGACGAGATACGACTGCCCTTCGCCAAGTTGCAGGGGGATTCGACGAAGAACCATGTCGCTATTAGCGGATTTTGTCGTTGTGACCGTGTCGCAAGTACGTCAGCGTTCCTACGTGTCGCGAAATTGGGCATCGCGATCGAGTTTACGTAATATGTTTTCCCTCAACGTTGTCTACTCCATGAAAGTCTAAATCAGAAGTTATAGTTACGTCTGATTTGCTCTCATTTCTTTTACTGCTTTTTGTATAATTATTTTTAAGAAAAGTTGAACCGGGATTATTGCTGGAGCCAGCGCCTCGACAAGAAGGCTTTTCTTTGTGCAGACAGCAACCCAGGCAGCTCAAGTGCACGTAGCTTTTATAGCGGCTATTCAAGAAAAGGGAAAAAAAATCAGACGTGTCCGTCATGATTGAGTAAACTATTACAGTTCGACGTAAGTCGTGCCGAGTTCAATGGCAGCTGCTTCAGTGAAGATGAGTCAACTCTGGTTCTGTAACTGTCGAGAGGTTTTAGTTCCAATATGCCGACGCAGGCTTGTAATGTGTCGATGTCGATTTTTCATTACGGCTTTTACCTAAATAAGGGCGACTCCTATGTGCGAAATTTTATGGGAGGCGAGTAATAGCTGCGGTAAAAAAAAAAAAAAAACTTAGCCCTTTGCTGCTCTAGCCCTTTCAACATAAAATCGGTCATCATAAGTCGATTTATTACCTGCTTGATTGTCCTCTGTATTAGCTGAGTATTGGTTTTGATGCTTAACTAGTGCATTACGTTTCACGTTCATAACTTCAACCTTACCTTTCAGGTGGTGTTCTTCGCGGGCGGCTGGGTATTCTTTATGAAGAAGCTATTCAAAGACTATGAGGTAACTTACGCATGTGTACAATAGAAACTACTACTAGTAGAAATGCCAGAATGGGTGTTTTAAAACATGGTCGCAGCACATCAGAATAAAGCTGATTCTAATTGTTTACGTGTACCACTGTATCAGCAGGTTCCCTTAAGGTGGCTCTATGTCGCCTGATTATATTATTAGCAAAACAACGCACTGAACTTCGAAAGTAAACGTCTGGGTGACTTGGGGTTCGCCTTGGTGCTTACCTACATTCACCTTTGTCCATTTCTGTTGCATCATCTTAAAAGTTTGATCGTATCTTTGTGATCGGCTACTGTGCTGGAAAGTTGTACCTACGAAATGACTAGTTTAATGCTGCTCAGTTCATTTTAGTGCTGCTGATAAAAACCCAGCTGCGTGCCAAGCTACTTTTGCTAAGTTTTTTCAAAGCAAGATAGAGTTGAAGGTAATAAGTTCTGCTTCTAGGCAGCATTCAAATGATGTTTCCTGTCTGCCTTTACCCGCTGTGGTAATTGAGTTGCTACGGCCGTTCTGGTGCGGTGAGCAAGGGCTCAGGTTCTGCCGATAAATATTTCAAGCGCGTTAAAGTACCGAAACTCCTCTCTAGCAAGCTTTCCATGAGTATTGAAAAATGACAGCGAGTCAAGATGAATCTACAGTTTTATGTGATGCAAGCTTTCATAGCTTTTACGTTTGAATGATTAAAGCTTTGCATGTTTAAACTTCATCATTTTGATCAACCTTTCTCCTCATCTTGTGTCATTTGTAGCAGATTCAAGTGTAATACAACAGAATTTCTACTTGTAGCTTAGCACATAGTTTCTAAATCTTCATTTGAAGCAGTGTGCACAGTGTCTTGCAAGAAACCATTGCCATCATCCGCCTAAGTGAAACAGTGGCTACAGTACTTGGCTGCTGACCCAAAGATTGCAGGTTTGATCCCGGCCACGGCGTTCTCATTTCGATGAAGGCAAAATGGTAGAGGCCCGTGTACTGTGCGAGGTCAGTGCACGCTAAAGAACACCAAATAGTCAAAATTTTCGTAGCCCTCCACTACGATGTCTCTCATAATCATATGGTGGTTTTGGGATGTAAAAACCCAGGTATTATATTAATATTGAACCAAGGTAATCGTCTTCTACAGGATATTTTGTAAAACATTGACTTCTCTCTGTTCTATGCAGGTTCATCACCTCTCTGTACAGCTACTATTTTCTATAACTTTCTCATTGTCTTGCACGATGTTTGAGTTGATCATATTTGAGATCCTGGGCTTCCTTGACACAAGGTAAGTACTGAGTTTTTTGTTTGCCATTCCTGTTTATGCGCTTCAACATAGCACACCTATGTAAAATTGTAAAAAACTAAATAAAAAATGTCTGAATTGGGGAGAAAGATAAGTTTGAAGCCTTCGGAATATACAATCCATGACGGTGGTACTACGTACGATGGCAGAAATTGGCAGAAATGGTGTACACTATCTACTGTTACAGTTTTACAAATAAAACTGTCATGCATGGTATCCTAGCTAACGTGACACAAGTTGTTAACAAAAAGTCATCGGAAATCTTCCACAAACAGTTTTTGTTATTAGCTGATTAGCTCAAACTGAATGAATAGTGTGATACCTGTTGGTCTGACGAAATCAATTTAAAAGTGAAAGCTTTTCATTGAGAAAACATATTCAGTACTCCCCAGCCCACTTCATTCACCAAGTGGTGTTTGGATGATCGAAGCAATGTGTGGAAGTGCATAATGATATTGAACTAGCACTCATGAAAGCATTTTTCTTTAAGCTTCTTTTTGTTGTTGTTATTGTTTAACTTTATATTTTATCACAATGAATAAATTTCCACTGCACAATTTTCATTTTTTGCTGCTTCAAAAGCCATGCAGTGCCTCTTTATTTGGTGTGATGTGCAAATTAATAGCATTGTAAACTATGTTCGAGAGGTGACATCATCCTCATTTACTGATACCGAGTTGTTCAATCTGCGTGGACCAATAGGGAAGGTGCCTGCATGATATTGATGCCTCCTTGATCTGTTAACCCAACTCACACAAGTTGAAATTTTCGAGCACCTTTGCATTTAATCACTTGATCAGTTAATCAATCAGTGATTTTTGTTAGTAATTGTAGAGCCATTTATTTAGCTTTTATTTGTCAAAAAAAAATTTGCGTGGCTCCTATTTAGGAAGTCGCAGTTTCGCTGGGAGGGCAAAGCAATGTTTGTGATAGCAAGAAACTGGAATGTCGCACGAATAAGGACAAGGAGTTTTATACCTTTAGCATACTGCTGAAGCACAAAGAATACTCAACAAGAACGAGCAGGTATACACCAGGGCAAGCGTAAACTAAAAACTCTCACAGTTGTTACGTCTTTGTGTTTGAGCAAGGCGCTGCAACGATGCAGAGCCTAATGCTCTTGGATATTAATTTTTCTATTAAACTGTGGCAAGTAGAGAGACCCCTCTGCGTCTCTTGCCACGCAGTGGCGCCTGACCCAAGGTGCTCCCGGTGTTGTTGCTGTTGTTTTTTTTTTAAACGAAAGTGTTTTGTGCCGCGGCCCACCAAGACTTCAATGACGTATTTCCATCGCGGAAGTGACGACGAAAAAATACGCACGATCAAAAGACAAACAAAAATGTTCCGCCATCAGAAGTTGGGCTTGTGACATCTGAGTGCGGCAACAGATGCCAGGCACGGTATCCGCTGCACCACGGTAACATAATTTGTACCCTTCAAAATATACCTCTTTTATATCTACCACAGTCCTATCAGCATTCCTGTTAAAGAGCAGTAATACATCATGACTGTGGCATTCGCAATTAGTTCCTTTAAAGCGTCATTTTTAAGCGTCCGACCCGTTCGGCGCGCTTCTAATAGGAGCATGTGTGGTTTTGTCAATGCCAAATACACTCCCAGGTGGTGATCTTACCTGAAGTGTCAGTGTGGCTCATAGCATTCATTCATAGCAAAAAATAGCACTGCTATGCACTTGCTTCGTCTGGATTTAACTTCAATTTCGTCGCCGTCCTGCCAAAAAATCGTGGCTGGTCAATAGACAAGACACAACGCCCATTACTTTTCTCTCTGGTTGGGCTGTGGCATTCAATAACTCCATGTCGCGAGTAGGTAACCCTAGCCCAAGTTCGGCGTACAATCAAACCCGTTATTCTGGCTGTCACATCGCTTTCTCTGGTCCTACACACACCTATCACCGCAAGGGTTTGTTTAATCATTATTCGTGAATGTTAGTCATTGGAATGGAGATATGGGACTAAGTTTTAAATAAGATGCATTCACCTTAAGGAGTGTTATAGCTGTCAAACACCAATAAACATAGTGCAAGCTTTCTTATATGAATGTACATTAAACAATAAACTACTTCTGTAAGGACAGTCTTTGCTTTCGTTGTCTACAGATTCCTATGATTGAGGGATAAAACATGTTTCTTTTCTTCTTCTCTGCTGCACATCACAAGTGCGTACAGAAAAAGGCCCCTTTTGCATGCACGTCTCTAGGGCAGTTTTCAAATTGAGAGGAAATGTTGCAGCGTTGCACGATTGAAAACTCGCTCAAGCTCCACTGAAGTCCGTGTACCGCCGTCGGTAAATGGTGTATATAAATAGCTCGCTGTTATTTCACTGACGCACGCATGACACATGATAGAGTGGTCTAATGAAGAGCATGGTGGAGCGATGGGTTGTGGTTTAAATTCAGAATCGGGTACTTTAATGTTTTTTTCAAACTTATTTTTATTTTTCTTCGAACCTTTTATAAAAGTATATATATGTGTGTATATATATATATATATATATATATCCAAGACATGATGGTAATGGCGAAAAACCTCTGATGGTGTTTCTATAATTGCTATCACAATAAAACACTGTAGTTTATGTAACACATGACCTGAGAGTCATGTTGTTCTTGTTGTCACATTTCACATCAAGTTTTTATTATCTTGGTTCCAATTAGTTTAGACACTTCGTGTAACACTGTAAAAAATATGTCACTTGAAGCACGTTTGTGTGTTTCTGTGTGTATGTCTGTGGGAGAGAGTTCATTCTTTCATTCTTTTATTTATGTTTTCTATTCCTAACTTATGGCCTTATGTCGTTAGTTACTAAACTTGCTTTTTGATTTGTCAAGCTTTCTGTATCCTAAAGGAGCCAATTTTTCGTTTCTGCATTGTGATAGTGTTATAGCACATGTACTAGCTATAGCGGTCATACATGAATGTGTATTCATCATTATGTATTACTATCTGTTTTTTCAGTTCTCGATATCTCCACTGGAAGCTTGGATTGTACGCCATTTTGTTTATGCTGATAGTGTTCCTTCCATTTTATATTGGCTATCTTATAATCAGCAATGCACGTTTTGGTGAGTATGCAGGTTCGAACTTATTTGTGGTTTTTTTTCGCTCACCTGTGTATGTAAGAGTTATTACTCCTATCATGCTCATGCGGGAATCTGGTAAAGGCTACTTATCTAGATTCTGCAGTAGCTATAGATGCAGAAAAAAGGGAGCAACAAGAAACTACTGTAATCCAGGCAAAAAGTCATTTTTAACAGTGTATTTTGTCAATGAGTAAATCAATCAGTCGCTCAGTCTGGGACTCAATAGACAATTTTTGTTTACCAGTTATCACATACACAAATATTCGCACTCGACATTACGCCAGAAACTTTTCTAGTTGCTGCTTAACAATAAATACTGTGTCTAATAAATCTGAGTCTGTGCGAGTCTACTCATGAGTGAGTTCGCTGGCCTATGGATGATGGTACAGCTAACTGCACCATGGCAAGTGGTATAGCTGGCTTTGATATAAATTTAGCCTTTAGATTGTTCATTCTTACGTTGTATTTAGTAAATATCTTGACAGTGAGTCATTGCTGCTGTTCATCTATTCCTTACATATGTTTATGTGCAGTGCGTGCAAGGCTCGTCAAGCCACTTGCACTTGGTGCGTGGCTCGTGTTCGTCTATTTATTCTGGAAGATTGGAGACCCGTTCCCAATCCTAAGCCCAAAACATGGTATGCTTCTTCTTGTTTAACTTTGTCTTCTCACTTTGTTTCTGACTGCAATTAAGGCATTGCACATGACGATACATTTCATAGGGTCATGAGAACACTACATGGTAAAAATTGCGACTTGTATTTTTCCGTGAAGCTCGAAATGTCAGGTCCGCATTTGCACTCACACAATTTGTACCATGACAACATTCACAGAAAAGCAAAAGTGTGAGAAGTACATCGCTCATAATAAAATCATGTTGCATGCAATCTGCCAAGCAAGTTCTTGAAAACAATAAAAGTGGTGCACTGTTTTGCATTATATGTAGGGTTGTTCGTTTTCGGGTTTTATATTTTTTCAAATTCGGGGGGTAAAAATCGGGCGGTATTTTTCAAACTGATATTCGGGGAAAAATCGGTTTTTTTGCGAAACCATTCCTTCGGGTTTTTTCGGGTTAAATATACGGTTGTACTTATCAGAACTTACACTGAGCTTATCAAAACGTATCACGGGCTTTTTAAGTATAACACGTTAAATTTGGTGTTTCAAGCTGGTAATTGGGACAGACACCAGAGTATTATAGCAAATACAGTATACTACCCGAAGTTTTGTGTTTGTTTGAAAATGAATCAGTGGTGTTTGAAAATGAATGAATCAGTAAACATTGACTCTTAAAAATTATACATTTTATTCTCGAAAATCTGGTCATCGATTTTTTACACGTCCTTGTTGACATACATTATCATCTGCATGCGCAACATGTCAGTCTCCATTCGAGATCTGTCCGGTCGTTGAACATATCTCAGCTGGGAGAAAGTTCTCTCCGCATCACAGCTACCATTAGCTAGGCACAACAATGTCAGTGCAGCTTTTGCAAGCCTTGGGTAGCGAGAAGTAGAGTCATGCCAATACTCGATTAGTTCGACAGCTGGGTTTGTGGGGCTCGCTTCCAGCAAATACTGGTTGAACTCGTCATTAAGGGAATCTACATTGTCGGTTACGGACATGAACAGAGGTCGGTAGTCCTCAAATGACTGCCCCAGCAGACGCTTCTGAAACGGATCAAGGGCGGCTCCCAACTTCCAAAAAGTTAGCTGGTTTTCCTCTTTTTCTGAGACGTTCCGTCCAAGAGTGCAGCGCCATTTTGTGGCGAGTTTCGTGCAGAACTCTTCAGAACATGTTTTTACTAAATTAGCGCTGCGCTTGGGTAACATAGACAAAACAGCTTTGGCCTGATCGCTTTTACCGATCATCGCCGAAAGCTCCTCGACAATCTGCTGCAGCTTCACGTTTACCAGGTGATCAAAGCTGGGCATCAAAAGCTTCCCACTTTCAAGCGTTTTCTGGGCTTCCAAAAGTGGGCCGAGTGCATCTCTCATCAAGATTGCCTTCGCATAAACAACTTCTTTTTCAGAAAGTATCCCTCGAATAGCTTCCACTTTGCTGCTATCATGCGAGCTTTCAGCAAGTTCTGTTAACGAGCTCCACATTTCTACGACTACCACAAGTGCCTTGTAGAAGCTTTGCCATCGATTCGGGACAACAGAATGTGGCTTCTTAATGTCAGGTCCAAAGAGGCCATTAGAAGAGCAAATTTCAGTGTACTTTTGGTAAAGCTTGTTAGCGTGCTTAAATAACGCTCCAAACTTGATCACTACGGATCGAACATCAGACATGCATGGTAAAGAAATGGCATTGTCAACACTCACATGAATAAGGTGTGCTATATCTTTCACATGCAAGATTTGGATCCCTTCAGCCTGACAGATTTCTCGAGCCATCTTTCGCATGTACTCCGCTGAGTATGTGGCTACTGCCACAACGTCTTTCCACGTCTTGCCAACCGTCAGGAGTGCCTTGCTGACTGCGCTGGCCACCGTGTAACTGTTCGATGCATTTACCCTGTCGACGTCGACCAGAACAACGTGCTTCTTCACGTTTTTCTGGCTATAGTAGCACAGGAGAGTGTTGATGGTAGGCACACCAGTGATGTCTGGGGATTCATCGACGATGACGCTCACTTTCACATCTTGCATATCATCGCGGATTTTCTCCATGTCCTTGTCAAAAGCTTCTTTCAGGTATTTCAGCCGAAGTCTTTGTCCTGTTGGCATGGTCTTCGCGGCCTTGCAGTATTTGTGTGCGAAGTCTCCCAGCGGTCCGTCCGCCTGGTGCATGCTTATTCCGCTGTACGCTAGGGCACGAACAAAGTCATGGATAACGTCATCCGCTTCAGTTTCTTTCGCACGCTGTCTACAGGACATATCAAAAAGCGTCTGCTGAGACGTTCCCGCAGTCTCAGCTTCCTTGGAAGCCGTCTTGAACTTCTTATGACGAGATGACATTAGATGCTCACGAATTTGGTCGTAGGGCTTCTTCGCTGGATCGGTGACCATCTTGGTGTTGCAATATTTGCACACTAAAGTGCGGGTGCCTTCACTGTCTTTCGTTGTGATCTGGAGATCTTCATGTTTTTTACACCAGTCATCCAGTGTCTTTCGTTTTCTTCCCATCTCCACGCTGAAGTTTCCGGTGCCGCCTTATGTCCGCGACGGTGGCTTTGCGCTCACAAGACGCGCTTGGTAATGCTAAGTGAGGATGGCGATATGCGTCTCGTCTCGTGTCGCGCGAGAGAGTGAGGGGCGTTCGCGCGGGGTTGGACGCTGGGGGAGGGTATGGCTGGCTTCTTCGTCGCTCAATCTCTCCCCCACCGACTGGTCACCCGTCCCTTCTGCGTGAAATTCTTGGAAGCAGGTGCACATACCCGAGACTAATCTGCAGTGGGCAAAGGGGCAGATTTCTTTGCTTTTCTTTCACCCTAAATTTGTTCATAATGTACTCGAAGCGTGGCCGGCCTCAAACGTGTTTCCCACTTTCTTCTGCAAGCATTTTTTTACGGGGGGGGGGGGGGTGCATGTACGCTCTAACGCATGTGCGTGTAGAGGAGAGAGGGGATGTAAAGATTAGAGAGGAGAAAGGGGTGACAAAGGAGACAGGTAGTGGTGAGAAGAGAAGGGGAAGAGCATCAACACGAGTTAGCAGCAACTCACGATTGTGCAGATCGCTACAGGGAGGTTTATTCGGGGAGAAATCGGGTTTAACCCAATTCTCCTGAAACTTGTTCGGGGTGCAAGAATCGGGTAAAATCGGGTTTTACCCGAAAACGAACAACCCTAATTATATGTAATGGCATATCTATGGCAATCCTTGTGCATGAATAAAAGCACTGTGAAGTCGTTAACATTTTCTGGGGAACTGTAGTGCTGTCGCATAAAAGTGAAGTTATGAATCATGGTACACCCGCGAGTCTTATGGCTGAGGTTGTGAACCAAAAAATTAATATGGTGCTGCCAGAAGAATTAGACATGTGCAGTTATTAAAATTTCTTTTTAGAGTTCTGAAAGGTTGCCGTGGGTTACAACCAAATTCATTTCTCAGTATTGCTTCAATTGGTACAGGTAGTTAAAATTCTTCAAAGTACTCAACTTGGGCATTGATACATCGCTGCCAATGTGATTCCCGTGCTGCAAAGGGTCTCTCAAAGTCAACTGTCGGGCGTCTCTCATAATCATAGAGTGGTTTTGGGACGTTAAACCCCATATATCAAAGTCAACTGTCGTGACATTTTTCACAGACACTGAGACAGCTCGTTGGGTAGCAGGAATACCTTTGGAACAGTGACCTTTGTGGCTTCTTTTGAGCTTTGGGAACAGGAAGATGTCGGCCAAGGCTTATACCAGGTCTTTATCAGGACTGCATCAGCCCTGATGTGAGCCTGGCTGACTTTGTCCCTGTTTTCATTGCTCGGGAGAAGCATGAAATGTCATTTTTGCGACGGTATTCCTGCCTTCCACTAAGCTCTAACGTAGTCTCCAAGAAAGGTCATGTACGCTGACTTTCCGGAGCCTTTGCTACACGGGAACCACAATGGCAGCAGTGTGTCGACAACCGAGTAGACTATTTTGGATAATTTTAATACTGTCGAACTCGGTTATATCGAACTTACATATGTCGAATTTTCGGGTATAGGAAACTCACAAATTATCCCCTTGAAGTTCCTTTGTAAAAAGCATAGAAATTCGCATGTATATATTGATGGGTATTATTACCTACCTTCGGATATATCGAACGCTGCTAGAACCAGTGGATGACGGAGTAGCCGGAAATCTATGGAAAGTCTCTCCCGCGGAGAACTTCAATGCTTAGCGAGACGTGAAGATGGACACAGTGGTCAACTGCTTCCACAAAGCAGGCTTTGAGACAATAAAACTTGCAGAAACCTGTGAAGATGATGACGATGAGTGCATAGAGGACGAGTTTCGCGAGTTGTAGTCCCCCCCCCCCCCCCCCCCCCCGGCAGCAGTTTCACACCAAGTGTCTGCGGAGGACTTCGTGGAAGCGGACTGCAATGTCCAGGCTGACAGCTCATGTGATGAGGAGGATCGTGTGGACGAGGTGCTGGCTATACGCGCGTACTTTGCCCCTGAAGTGGCAGCAGCATTCGGCCTCATTCGCCGTTGTATCGGCCACATGAAAAAAATCTGGCTGTCGCACCTGGACAGCCTTGATAAAATCATGATTAGTGTCTCTAACATTTAAAAAATGAAGAAGCAGGCCAAGATTATCAATCTTTTTTTCATGCAAATAAATCGTTCTGTTGCGGCGTTTGTGCGGAATTAGTTGCCGTTCTTGAATGCACCTATTGAAGGCGATGATCGGCTACAGGCTAGCTCTCGAGAATTATATTTTTTACATTGAACTTTTTAATATATCAAACTAATTTGCGACCTCCTTCGAGTTCAATATATCCGTGTTCGACTGTAATGTGTACCAATCATATCTATACTTTTCTTTTTAGCCAGACCCAATCTTGTTATTTTGTGGACAAGCCTTGCACTCTTTCATGCTGTAATTTGGTACTGCGAACGGACTAGAGGCTGCCAGTTTCTGTGTACGCTGATGGGTTCATTAGGTTTCTTGATTCACAGATGGCATGGGGATAATACCGTATATGGTGCGACTGCTGTAACAAGCCTGTTGCTGAGCATGGTTTCAGGTGCAATCTCTTTTCAGGCATACTCTCGATTGAGCAAGTCATCAGCCGTGTGGGTGTTGTGGGTGTCACGCTTATGGCTGTGCTCTCCGGATTTGGTGCAGTCAACTACCCATACACCTCCATGGCCTACTTTATGAGGTGAGTGGCAGCTAAAATCGTGCATAGGGCTGAACATGAGCATGCACGTTGTTAGAAATGGCATTAAGTGTACGGTCTAACCTGAATATATGGAATCTGAAGGGGATCGCAAGATAATTTAGTATATTGGTAATTCATATGATAGGTGTTGGACCACGTAGGACCCACTTAACTGTAGAGCAGTTATAATTTTGTTCACTGCTAGTACACCTAACCGCATAGAAACTGAGAAAGCAGGCGTGAATTTGTGCAAATTTGGGGATTAGTAATATATAAACTACGATAAAATGCTTATTTTCTCCGAAAAAGTAATATTGAACTCCGAAAAACACTATGCGAATTTTAAGAAGTAAATACCTTGTATAGTGGTGAAGCTTGCTAAAGGGAATATGGTGTCATGTAAGTATGGCCCTTGCTGTATAAGTCATTGGTATTGTAAAACACGTCGCAGACCATTTTTATTTGAATAGCAATTATATGGACATTCCAGACGCATTTATTGCGTTGGCGTTTAGGTTGCAGTAAGGTTTTTATCAAGTTCAAGTTGTATGTTCTATGTGCGAATGAAGGCAGGCATGCGATATGGCGGTGAATCATCTCAGTGCACTCATAGTGCTGTACTTTTGCATTGTTTCTACGAAAATTAAACAGCGGTTCAATTAAGATAACAACCTGATATACTCATGTTCATGTGTATTTGTTTTCATCTAACAAAATTATTATGATTAATTATTATGCCTTGTTAAACTATAGAAATGTTTTTGTTTTAAAATTATTGACCTGAGAAAGGTCAATAATTCGACCTTTGTTAAGTCTACCTTGCATTACATTCCTAATAATGGCTCATATAAAACACGGTGTATTTTTTCTTTTGTCAATTTTCTTTGTGCTACACTTTGCAAGAAACTTGATTATAGGTGATTAGGCACCGCTAGTTCTGAAAATTTTCTCTTGGATTGTGCCAGTTATTGCTTCAGGACTCACAACACTATTTTTGTTACTTCTACAATGACACGTATATTGGTATATGCTCTTATGTATTGTGTGATTTCAAATTTTACAGGGTAGTTACTCTCACTGATGTGCAAAACATGGAGAAGAAACTCCTTCAGACACTTGATGTGATCATCATGAAGAAGAAAAGGTTGGGGCTGCTTGTGTTCTTTCTCTTATTTTTTTTAAGTTATGTTATAATGGCATTTTCAGAGACAGTGATCTTATTAGTGCTTTCCTATCATTATATCTTGACTATGTGCATTACACACAAAAAAATTAAAATTAGAGGTGGCACTAAAAATTCAGCATGCAAAACCTGGTTGTATTGATTGCTGCCAAAAAAAGGAAAAAAAATGTCTTTAGCTTTGGTTGATGTTGCAGTCAGGCGAAATAAGAAAGCTACATTGTTCTTGCATGTTGTTGTGTTGAGAGTTTATTTTTTTTAATGAAGTCCTCATTTCATTTGTATACCAGGGGTACAAAAGATACCATTCACAATCTTTCTACTGGGCCCCAGAAAAAGAAAGTATATCCAGGAAAATTATAACACTTGATAATGCCTGTAACTGTGCTGCACTTGAGGCCACAGACTTCTGTCATGGAAAAGTTTACTTCAATTTTAGTAGAACGCCAATGAGGTATTGAGAGCACTCTACATAAAACTTGCTGTTGTTCTGGTAGTTGGTCCTAGCACTTTGCCAAGTTTCAACAAATAAACAGTCGAACAAGGGTTAATACCACACACACTCCACCAATTGTAAAGATTCTTAATTGCTGGTATTTTGAGGACCACCATGGCTCACGGTCACAGCGGGCTATGGACTCCTGGAAATGAGCAGTGAACTTGAGACACACTGGTGATAATTTGTCCGTGTTTGTCTCGTTTATGTGTATACATTTCTGCATAAAGTATGTAAAAATTCCGTGTGTAAAAAATATCTCCTAAACCCTTGTGAAGGTCCACTATGTTTAGAGCGAGAAATGGTCAAAGCTTTCGGGGCTAAGCACAAAAAAAAAACACATTCTTAGTAAGCTTCGCTTTTTTGGTCGACAGTTGCCCTGATTTCTTCATTTTAAAATTTGAGCACTGCTGCAGGTGAGTAGTTTGCTACCAAATTATTTTTGAATTTGTAGCTCAGGACACAGGTTACACATGTCGGAATATGTGAATCGAGCTGCGTTGTCTTGCAAATTTTGAGTGCAATGTTCGTTGTACATTAAGAAAGGTGTAGTCATTTCTGTCATGTCTTACCACAGGATCGCCCTGGCCATGAGGGAGAAGCAGAAACTGTCGGCATCGGGTCGTCAAACCACCGGCATCTGGGGCATGCTGCAGAGCGTCACCTCATCTGCGGCCAGCGGTACTGAAGGTGTGTTGACATTATGAGGCTAGCATTTGTGTACAAGTGTTGGTTGCACTGTATTTAGAAAAGCTTCTACGAGATGCAGTTCCTAGTCGGATTAGTTGGTTGCCAAGTATGATAGATTGTACAAAAGCCAACCAAGAGGCCTTTTAGGCGTGATTACTTGAATAAGTAATCTGGAATGCTGATTTAAACAGCTGCAATGTACATACTGAGTGGGCTGTACTTACCCACCATTTCGGCTCACGGGGAAAACGTTTACCCTTATATTTTGCACTCCCCTTTCTGCTCAAGCTAGCCATGAGCACACATGAACAAACAGAGTTCAGATGGCATTGCAGGCATGTGCTGTGATACACCAAATGGGTTACGAGTGCATAGTTATTTGCATGAATGAAGCATTGAAGAAGGACTGGCTTGACACGGTCTGAAGTAAGCAGCTGAGGTCTTTGCTGTGAGCCCCGCCACGGTGGTCTAGTGGCTAAGGTACTCGGCTGCTGACCCGCAGGTCGCGGGATCAAATCCCGGCTGTGGCGGCTGCATTTCCGATGGAGGCGGAAATGTTGTAGGCCCGTGTACTCAGATTTGGGTGCACGTTAAAGAACCCCAGGTGGTCAAAATTTCCGGAGCCCTCCACTACGGCGTCTCTCATAATCATATGGTGGTTTTGGGACGTTAAACCCCACAAATCAATCGAGGTCTTTGCTGTGAATGCCATCACTGTTTGTACTCAACAGTTTTAAAAAACATCTCATGGACAGTGTGAAGGAAAAAGTTTCAGGACATGAGGACCAATGTGACTGTTATCCATGGCGGCCTCAAATCTATTCTGCAGACCCAAGGACCACGTGCACCACATGTACGTTGAATGAATGAATAGTGCAAAGCAGTCCCGCTAAGGGAAACATGCGTGGATACTCTTTCCTAGAACATGGTCTTTCCCAGTAATGTAAAAAAATATTGCAAGTATACGAAGTCATCGAACGCACTCAGCAGTACCAAGAATGGTGCACTTTGGTAGGCTGGTGAAAGGCTGCGACATCAGTTCAAAGTCGGACTTCACAGCCAGTGATTCCAACTATAGTCGGTGACAACCTAAGAATAAATATAGGCTCCACCCATGAGGCCTCATTGCCCTTATTTTCCATGCCTCCGTGCTACAAAGGAAGCAGTTCCCAAATAGTGCCCGTGATTTTCACGCATGCAGTCATTACCTTACAATATTTGATTGATGTTGAAATACATAATCCGAAGCTCGGTAAATAAACGTGAGAAGCTGCGGACCTCCGCATCAGCTTAGCAATATGTCTCTTGTTTAAATCGCAACCCACACTGCACTCATCTCAGAATCCATGAAGAAGCAATGCACATCTCTCGAAGGCGATGTTTCTGTGCGGTACCTAAAGCTGTAAACAAACAGTGTAACTTTTAACGTAATGTATAAAACTAAAAAATTGTTCTTTTGCAGTTTTGCAAAATGACATTTCATTAGGTTGCAATTTTTTTACGAAAATTTCGCTGCCAGTTTTCTTCACTGTCTTCTGTAACTACGGCAACTATGACTCGAAGCGAAAGATGGAGAAGTGATCTGAGACCGAATTCGCGAATTTTGATTCTTGTGCTGCCTTAAATACCGAATGTGTGTTTCGCGTCGCTGTGCTTGTCATTGTGTTTGAGCTAAACGCTAGTGTTTCATTCGACGTCTTGTTTCATCGAAATAAAAGCGCTAAAAGTTATCTCAATGCATAACACATGCACGCAATACAAGCAAAATTTTGAAAATATACAAAAAGTAAGACTTCTTAATATAATATCATTAAGGACGATACAATGTCTTGGAAACGAAATGTTTGTTCTTTTTTTTTTTTTTGCTCAACAATAGTTCTAGTGGCGTCGCTTCTGTGATGATCACGATCGATGTAACTGATCGTGATTGATCGTGATTGCTGCTTCGATAACGATCGTTGCAGTAATATTACATAGCTTGTGTCATTTCCCAGTTTGAAGAACCTCGCGCGGCATTTTTCATGCAAGGAGTTCGTACTTCGAGCATGAGACAAGCGCTTACGCAACGAACACTTCAATATGGCATAATCATGAGCCAGTGGTGATAGATTCCGTTAAAATGACACAGCTGTGCAAATTGGCACACATCAAAATAGTTGCACACACACACACTTGATGGCCACAATTCGCTTTTTAATGCATACACCAATGCATATTCTCCCCACCTGGATTGTTTACTCTCGTACTGTGTGACGCTGGCAGGTCCTCCCGGTTGCTTTTTATCACACCTCACCCGCACTTACAACAGTCATATTGGTGCGCAACACAGTGCATATCGCAAACGATCACCAAGGTTCTCACGTTGCGACGCCCAAGTAACACATTCACACATGCACATGCGGCAACGCTGATTGCACACCTTTTGCTGGCGGTAAATCACAGACGTGCACATTCCACAGAACACGCATACGCACATTCATCCTTCACTTCCACCTTACTGCACATGAATGACCACGACGACAATCGTCGAGAGTGGTCATCCTAGAGACGCAGAGAATAGACGCCGCGTTGGTACTTCAAGCTGCCGAACCGACGGAACGCAGTGAAGCTCTGCCACTTTAGTGCACTTGAAACGCTGCGAAATCATAAACGCCAGCATCGTATGATGGCTGACGGTGACAATGCTGAGGGCGTGTGGGTGAAATAGCTTCTTGAAGAAGAAAACACCATAGAAAACCGAATGGACGCCTGACGATCTTGGTGCAGCGGCAAATTGCTTCTTGTCGCGAACGGTGCCATGCTGAATTTGTCATTGGTTCATCGTGACTCTTACATCATAGTAATGAGCAGACGCAGTTGGACACGCATACTACTAATGCACCATGGTACACTTTACTTTTTATTCTTAGCTTATCACCGACTATAGACCACCACCAAATATAGCTGGTGCAAGTACGCGCTGTGTAAACAACCAAGTAACATTCATTTGCATTGGGATATACTATCCTCTTTTTTATTGTATATTTCATGCTTGGGCTATACGTTGCACGTTAAAGCGGGTTGGTCAAGAAGAAGAAGAAGCATTTTACCGAAATTTTATATTATGTACAGAGGCAACAAACACTTGTCGTCGGTCAAGTTGAGAGCCGAAGCCAGGTTTGTGGCATTAGCAACCATGGAGCATCAGTGGCAGATGTGGCGACTTTTACATCGTAAAATGGTGATAGAACACATTTGTAGAGTTCGCACTCTCATTTGGTGCTCCACTGTGGCCTGTCTGCATGAAATTTTTTCCCAATGGGGATGCACCCGTTTGCTATGAAAATTCATATGCAAGGAAAGTTAATTTGCATTCTGTGAACAGCTATCTTGCGTCTATTTTGGTGCCCGAAACCTCTCGACAAGGGGAAGTTTCTACTGGCCAAAAATGCTAAAATATCTTAACATCGATGAGAAGCTTGCAGGCATTCCCAGGCAACTTCGTGTAGATGGAGCTTGTCAAGGTAACAGCCCTTGAATAGGCACGTGATCGAGATATATCCAGAAATGGCCTCAAAGCCAGCAAAAATGTATCACTAAATGAGAGGAACTGCCAGCAGAATAAGTTTTACTGTCCGTGAGGGTGCATTGTGTTTGCCTTTTTTTCCTCCAATTGTCAAATAACAGCATGTCACAGTTTCAAAAAGTCTTGTAGCACTATGCACAGATGAAATTGGGTTTATACACGTCGTTTTTTAAAAGTGGTGTGATTTGATTTCTACTGAATTAAACTGTTCTATTCATTATCTAGAACTTTGAATGCTTCAAATTGCAAAATTCCTGTGAAAATCAAATAGAATAGGCGGCAGTATTAAAAAAATATTGTGAAGATAGAATATTTTCACAGCCTTAGTGATGACCTCTTCGACCCTAAATAGACACATTAATGTTGTGGCGGTTTACATGCCGTCACCTTAATAAGCTTTGTTCTGGCACTGTGAATTGACTTTGTAGCCTGCTTGAACAAGTGGCGCTGAATAGCAATAAACTTAGTAAGAAGAAAATTCATTGCAGCCTATGTCGGCATTGCTCTGAGATCACAGAAATTTTATGTAGCGATAAGAACAGTGCAACTGGGAATGTATTGGTGATGCAATTCATTACTGTACACTACATGAAAACAGGTGCTCCAACTCCAGTTTAATTCATCTCTGCCTCCTTCATGTGTGGGAGGGTGCTCCTCTGTATGCGTGTGCGAGACTCTGCAAGTGAGCGATTGAACTCTTGCATTTCATAGAAAAAATCACATTTTTCAAGGGCATGCTCGAATGTACTTTTTTTTGTTTCAGACATTGGCCAGCTGAAGCAGAGTGTAGAAGCCCTGGAGGAGTTCAGCCGACAGTTGTTTCTGGAGACGGTAGAGATACACAACATGATGGTGAGTGAAGTCTCCCTTGTGTAGCACATGATTGATTGCTCAGTCTTAGGAACGTTGGCACTGACAATGCATTTTCTGTGGCACTGGCTTCTTAAAAGCTGTCACACTGAAGGAGGGGACAAAGTGCATGCAGC